>NW_026571047.1:19484552-20084552 GCF_026225935.1 Boleophthalmus pectinirostris | reverse complement strand
TGATAAACAGCGGAGCCAGACTCATTCTGTCTGTGCACTTGAGCTGCAAATATTTTGGCAGAAAATACACATTTATTTAGTGAGATACTATATAAAGATGCATTGTTATTTTAGGGATCACAGCTTGCTCTTTTAAAACTACATATAATTTTAAGACCTAACTGTTCATTTCAGTACATTCCTTTGCATTTGAAATAGCAAATTATCTTTCATAATAATAATCATAACAACAACACAATACAAATGAACAGTTAAAAGGCAGCATAAAATCTTATGCTGTTTTCTAATCTATGTTGTTTCCTCATCACAAACAGACCTGGGGTTGTGGTTTGTTTCATTCACACATGATTAACACAAACCCAGAATATTTCATTCATCTGAGTTCTTTTCTCAGGTAGAAAATCCTCCACCTTATGATGTCATGTAGACTTGGGCGGTAATACAATATTAAAGTATCCTGTGGTATCAAACAGTAGCAACGGTATCAGTTTCATTACCGTCATTTAAAAAATCTGCAGCGCATAAAGACCTAATATAATATTAGAATTTATTGATACCTAAATTTGTTTGCTCAGCACAAATGAATGTGTGGTTGTATTTTTGCAATTTAATGCAATTTAATTACGATTTAAAACTAATAGTGTCTATAATGTTTCCTTTAACTGTGTGGGGAGATGACGTTCGATTAGTTTTGTTCCATCGCCACATGATGCTCAAAAGGAGACCAAAACAAGACGGCAAGTCTGTCCTCATATGAGTTGGTCCCAAAAAAAAATACTAGTACTTATGCAATTTGTCAGCATTTTGGGTTCAGGTGCACATTTTACAGATACAAAACTTAAAACCACATGGCTCATTTGTATAAACTATAAACTAGTGCTGATAAAAACAGCTCACTCCTTGTGCTTGTCCTTCTGTCGAACTAAAGGACACAACTCAGTGGAATATGAGTGTTTTCTCTGTGACAGAGGATGTGCTGCTGATGGTGACTCTGTTCTGTGCATGTATCGTGTTGGAGGTGGTTCATGTGAAACTTTTCAGAGATTGTAAGTCTGCAGGTCACACACATAGACCATTTAGTTGTTTGGCTTCATCCCTTACCAAACTCGTACTAAAACATTTTGGTAATACAGTACCGTATTCCCCGGTAAAATCCTGAGAAGGTTTAACAGTATCAAAATTTGGATACTGCTCAACCCTAATGTCATGTGGTATTACAGGTAGGGCTCCACTGTGTTTTAAACTCCATACACCTTCACTAGAATATTGTGGATTGTTTCAGCCCTGGAATTGCCAATCTCTACTGAACTAAAAGTAAAAGGAGCTGTTAACTTGAAAACTAGCTTTATGATATCACAAAGTGGGACAGAATATTTTGAGCTTTGGAGACATATACGGATTAATAAAGGGTTATTCAAAGATTTGTGAGAAACAACAAAAGCCCGGCTAAAAGCTCACAAGAAGAAGAACTCAGTCTAAACATGCAGGGTTTGTGTGTTAAACATGTGTGAATGAAACAAAACATAATTCCAGGTATGTTTTTGATGAGGAAACAACATTACAACATAGATCAGAAAATAGTGTAACATGGGGTCTTGAATATAGAAGATGTGACATAATGCAGCCTATTTGATTTGGGTCATATATATATCTTGAGTGCAGTACTTCTTACACTCTCTGCTTTTATTAGACTGGTACTAAAACTGTTCAACTCTAACTCTCACGAGAAACCACCGTGACCTTTTTAATTTTTATATAATCATCACTAAAACAGAGATTTATGAGTCTGACCCGGTGTATATTTTTACATTACAAGACCTTTTACTCCCCGATTAATATTTCTTTCTCGTTCATCGTTACTGAAACCTAGTTAAATATTTATACATCTTGTGCCCCCTTCCAACTGAATATCTAAAGGTCTGTGTTAAAGCTTAGGGGTAAAATGAAAAGTGAATTTGAAATCACACATTTTTGCATTTATGAATCTCTGTTTAGTGAGGGAACTGAGGAAGAGCAGGTGAAAATTTAAGGATTAAAATGGCAAAGAGACAATCCTCTATTTATATGAACAGATTTTTCAAAAGTAGACAGATCAGCGTGAAGTGTCTAATATTATGTTTTATGATTAGTGATTCTACTACTTGTTAGGGCTGCACAATTTTGAAGAAAAAAATATTATAGTTTTTTGAGAAGTATTGCGAATGTGATTAGTTTAACAAATAAAATATGTTTAAAAAATTAGGATTCAGTTAAGAGTGCTCATTGTAAACATTAATTTTAACGTGTAATTTTTGTGGTGGAGGGTTTTCTACTTGCTTGTCCCCATTGAGATGCTATTGCTCTGCCTTGAAAATTTCCATAGTATGGCATTAAACTTATATCTTACATTTAATACAGTTACAGGTGTTTTTTATTTTACGAAAAACATGTACAACACTGTAAGCACAGTAACATCTCCACAGATCTGACCAAGACAGTTACAGAAGAGTATTATAAAAGTATTATAAAAGACGTGCAACATCCTGCTTCCCTCTGGTCTGAAGCTTTTAGTCCCAAGATCTAGAACAAATATTTTTAAAAGCAGCTTCGTTCCAGCTGCTGTCATACGTATGAATAAATTATAATGTATATATCTATCAATTTTAGTATGTTTGACTTTGAAAAATCATGTGTTTTTATATATTTCATATTTATTGTGATCTTAGCTAGGGGTGTGCAAAAATATTGAAATATCAATGTATTGTATCATTTAATGTGATGATACAGTATCGATATCGTGGGCTGTTTTATCGATATATCTTATTTTACAAAATTATTTTGTTTCAGAGCTATAGTTTTGTTGCTTCTTCAGAGGAAGGAAACTCGTTTATGCGGCACATTTGACATTTTCACTGTTTTGACGATTAAAATGTTTGTGTTTCATTTGAACTTTGCACAAGAAGTGGTTTAACAAAGACTTTTAATATCACAGCCATGATTTATACTTTATTTTTATTGAACCGTATTGAATCGATTTGAAATATATCATATTGAATCGAAAGTCCACTGCTTCGAGATATGTATCGTATCGGCAGCTTCTTAACGATTTTTCTTAAAATCGTGGACCATCACAATATATCAGATTACAAGTGTCTTTGCTTAAATGAAGAGTTATGGTGCAGCAACAGCTAAAAAAGACAGAGGGAACTACACAGACCATGATCCTTTGCTCCATTTCAGTGCAGACTACAAGAAGAAATAACAGTTCTAAGCACTTTTAAGTCTTAGTTCTTTGAATTAATTTAAATCTTGTCACGGCATTTTAAGAGGAAAAAGTAACATAATGACAAACAACAGAGATTTGGATATTGTTACATTCCTAGTCATGAGCCTCCCCACCATATCATGAGCTTTCCCACAATATCACAATAAATACTGTACTGTACTGTACTGTGAGATTCATATCGTGATGATATCGTATCATGAGACTTGAATATTGTTACACCACTATTAATTACATTTTATACTCATTTTGGACTTGTTTGAGTAATCTCTTACTTAGTTAAAACTAAACTGTGGCAATAATGTAGTCCTATTTAAAACTGGTTTAGACCTGGAATAGTCCTGTTATAGACCTGGTTTAGATCTGGTGCTACTCAACTTTATTTTTCTTTTGCGTTACTTTGTTGGAGCTGCTGTATTATTGTAAAAGCATCAATTTAATGTCTAACACTACAAAGCATGTTTTAGCAATGTGTCCAGATGTATGCAGAAACTTTTATTTTATCTTCTTTTGTACATTAACTTCAGGTTATTTTTAAAGACAGTACATTAGGAGACACTTGTTGACATTTTTCCATTGTTAGCAGAAGAAGTTAATGTGTCCAGATTTTTTTAAATATAGTTATCTTGAAGTTTTGTTACCAAACCAATCTACTCCCAAACTTCCTACTCCTTTTTCCACTCCCTCTGCTAGAGCAACTTGGAGCCATCTTAATCTTGATTATAGCAGCAGATACAAGAGCCATCTCCCATGGACCTGTACTGCATTAGTGTAATAGAAGACTATGCAATTTATGTCTGTGCACTTTTTATTATGATAATGTTCTTTTAAAGACAGGAGGACTCTGAGTGCTCTCATCTGTATGCACAAACGCACACAGAAATGCCTTCGTTTAATAGGGGCTGTAAAAAGAAAATGTGTTATGCGCGTTTTCTAAGAGATTAATCGAAAAAAGAAATTTGATGAGGATAGTCTGACAAGATTAAAGGTGCACTGTGTAACTTTTCTAGTGGGGGAGTCCGCTACATGCTTGTGTCTATAGAGATGTTATTGCTTTGCCCGTAATGTTCCAACATAAGGCATTAAACTGCATTCATGTTTGTCTGTTTTTTCTGTTTGTCTGTTTTTATTGCTCAAAAATATCTCAAAATGCTTACTGTGAGTGGGGTCCCCGCTCCATAGATGTGATCTATAATTTAGCCTGGTGGCACTGGCAACATCTGCTTGTCTCCCTGGAAATAGCCAAGTTTAATGTTGTGTTGTGGAACATTCCGGGTAATAATATCTCCATAAGGAAAAACAAAAAATCTGTATTTTAAATTTAAGAAGATATAACACACTATTTGAATCCTAGGAGTTAGAATTTTTGCCAATGGTAATAAATTGCTTATGAATTTTAATATGATATTTTGGCTGAGAAAAAGCTGACCATAGGCTCTTATTTAATATATAAGGAAGTTTTGCCAGTAATGTCACTTAACAAAATTTGAATTGCCCTTTTGCAGGTCAAACTTAACGCAGGATGTTCTCAGAGGAGTAAGAGGCTGTAAGGACAACTCCGGGAAAGGTATGTACTACAAAATAATGCAATTACTGTTATTACAAGGCTTACTTGTCAACTATAAAAAAAATAAAGGTCCTATATTACACAAAATTGACTCTTGTGAGCTTTAAGACGATGTAAGAATATTGTTACTTCACTAAAAACAAACCTGGAATTGTGTTTTGTTTCATTCACACATGTTTGAGTAACTCTTTATTATTAGTCCGTGTACATCTCTAAAGCTCAAAATGCTTTATTCCACCTTGTCATGTCATGAAGCTTTTTTTTTTCATGTTAACAGTTTAGCATTTACCTTTTGTTCAGCGGAGACTGACAATTCCAGGGCTGAAAGACTCTAGTAAAGGTGTATGGCGTTTAAAAACACAGTGAAGCATTTCCTGTATTACCACATGACATGGTAACTATGCAGTATAATTATACAGGATTTGTGTGAATGAAACAAAACAACTCTAGGTTTGTTTTTGATGAAGAAATAACAATATAACATAGATCAGAAAATAGCTCAATATGGGCCCTTTAATCGTAGTTGTATTTTGATAATCACATATACTATCTGGACTATATAGACTCATACGAAAAGATGTGTTTACAACTAAGACACTAGGATAAAGCATAAATAATTTATTTTCTTCATCAAGAATCCACTTTTTGTAAATATTCTGTTTAAAAGCTCCCAGTCACCATGTTTCAACCTTAATAATGTTTTAAAAATATGATAATTGTTTGACTGTGATTAATTGTTGAAAAAATTAATCACTGTCCAGTCGACTACTAAAATAAGCTTTAGCTGCAGCTGGAATTATTACTCCTTTGCTACTGCTAATACAACTACCAGTACTACATTACTTACTAACAGTGTTGGGAGTAATGCATTATAAAAGCAATGAGTTACTGTAATGCGTTGCTTTTTGTTGTAACACAGTAATGTAAGGCAATAAAGGGGAAAAAAGTAGTAATATTTTACTTGGTACAAATGTAAGTAATGCGCATTACAACTCTTTTTTAACCTGGATTGAAGTGGTGGGTTTTTCTTTTTTTTTCATACAAATTCACTAAAATCACTGCGATATCAGCAGTGGTGAAACGCCATCGTTTGCGCCTCGTGGTTCAGTCCTCAGTTCAGTCCTGGTTTAATACTGGTTCAGTCCATATATGGCGTTATTGTTATGTGACGATCAGTGACGGTTATTTTGGTGAGAGTATATTGTAATGTAACTAATGACTTTGAAATGACAGTAACAAGTCATAAATAACACATTACAGTTTTGAAGTAACTTGCCCAACAGTGCTTATTAACATTACTACCAATCCTACTGTTGACCAATACTATGACCACTACCATTATTTCTGCCACAACCATTTGCCTCATACTTGCACACAGATTACATGATGACAAAACTGGCCACTCTGCCTAGCCCACCTCTGAAACTTCCACATTAATAGCCATTAAGGGATTTGATTCAGACGCTGTACCTCCCCCCTCCCCGCTCCCACTCCTCCCCCCCCTCCCCCTCTCTCTCAGTGTGCTCTTCTAATCAGCTCTTCTTGCTGCTGGGGTCAGGCGGTCAGGTGCACTGCAGTCATTGCTTCTTCCTGTGGCTCATAGAAAGTGATGCTGTGTATTTTCTCGACTTGTAAAATGTTCTTATTTAGGTTGGGTTAGCTTATTTGCCATTTATAGTTAAAAAACACATAGGAAAAACATGTGCAAAAAGCGCAAAGTTCACCATGAGACATTAAAAACACAAGTGAAATAAACAGACTGTGAAATAAACAAGCTACAAAGATGAAGTAGCCAAAATACATCAAAGTTTAAAGAGGGGGCATTATGCAAAATCTGCTTTTTGGAGATTTTTTACCAGTGTTTTAACGATGTTCCCTCATCAAAACCATGTGTGAAGTGGTTTTATATTTCATTCATACATGCTTGAGTAATTTTGCAATTTCTCTCGGGCCCTATTCCATTGAACCCTCTTTACGTTTAGCTGTAAGATTCGGTCCAATGCTCCACAAATCTACGATATTCATGCTCACCACACGGCAATTCATAAATAAATCCATAAATATACAAAGGCAGGATACAAAACAATACACTACAACTTCACAAATGTGATACGATGTGCAGTAATTTTATGAGTGGAAGGCTGATTGTGTTGTGATGCTGCTTTGAAGTGGGAGACACATCTAGTTACATCTAATCCTGTTACACGTAGCAATTAAAAAGTAATAGATGTTTAAATCAGAAAGTGATTTTTGTAGTTTGCATCACAAAGTTAAATTCGTTTAACTTTTAGATCCGCAATACAAATTTGCATTATAATTTTTGAACTGCAGTTGTTTGTTTGTTGCTGTAATTTTAAACCTTTTCACTTGTAACCCCCATAATCACATGCACTGACATTTCTGACTCCAAACACAAAATGTAGTCTCCAAAAACAGGACATAGACCTAGATACATTAATTTGGGTTAAGCTCTCAGCCATCTCCGTAAATAGAGGTCATCCAGGCATAAAACGGCTACAGCGGACATGTAGAAATATACAGACAGATGCCTATTAACTCCCTTCACAGCATAGTCATTTTACATAGACCTTCACCCCAATTTTAGCCAGTTTTACCATTGTTTAAAGCATTGTTTAACTTCTTTGGTGGAGCGTCCATCAAAGGAGACGTTTTTACTTTGTCTGGAATATTTCACAGTGTGGTATTAAACCTTTCTACTTTCACAGAGACCAAAACAGACCAAGTTTGAGGTCAGATCTATGGAGAGGTGACTTCGTCACATTCAGCATACCTATTTTTTTATGTATTTTTGAGCTGTATTGCTGAGCTGTTTAATGCCATACTGTAGAATATTCCAGGCAGAGCAATGACATCTATAGAAATAAGCAGATGATGAACCCCCAACTAAAAAGTTACATAGTGCATCTTTAATTTACAAGGATAGTTTTGACTGATGCACAGATAATATGGACATTAATTTTACTAAAGTCAATTGGATTTGTCAAGTTAAGCTTCTTCCAAACTTACACCAATAAAAAAATAAATAAATAAATACTGCTTTTTGTAGAGATAGACAGTAAAGTCTATGTATTAGTCAAAACACAATAAAAAAATCCAATCAAAATTAAAAATTAAGCATAATAGGAAACTGATTTTAACGTAGCCTATAGTACCAAGCTCCAAAAGCACCGGAACTTTATAAAGGTCTGTGCTAGTACAAATATTCAGTAGTATAAATATATGTGATGTTTTTGATGAAATCCACACACCTTTACTGCCTTATCTACAGCCTTCTCTATATATTGTCCAGACGCTTTGAGACGAGTAAAAGAAAATGGAAAAGCCAAAGTTGCTCTGTCTGCACACAGGGATTGCGAGGATTTGGCAAAATACACATTTCTCCAGTCAGTACATATGAGGATTAAGTGTCATTATAGGGATCAGAGATGTTTTCCAAAATCTCACCATAGTTAAAGGCCCAGACGGAACTAAAGTGCTGAAAATATGGACCATTATCGGCTAATCTTTCTTCTATTCAGTCTTGCCCAAAATCCTCGCCAATTTTACGATAATTATTATTCGTACTTAAAGGTGCTGTACCTGATTTTTATTATTAAAAATGTGAAAAACACAACAGTTAATTTTAAACAATATGCAGTGAGTGGTCTTAAGTTATTCCTCACTGACCTTATGCAGTAAGGAGCCTGATTCATCATCTGATTTCACTTTGTAGAAACCATCTGACCTCGCAGCGTTAGGATTCGTTCGCTCGACGGGAGGCGGGTACTTTTTTATGTAACCAATCACTGCTGTTTGGTCATGACGTAATGTAATACGCTGCTAACAGGGCTAACTGGTAGATTAAGCTTTTCCCAAATCCTGAAGGAAGAAGGACAATAACGTCTTTCCCCTTGATAAAATTCACCAAACATTCTCTTTGTTCCGGCTCTTCGCTGATTGGCTGGTGCCCGAACTCACACTTCTGGGGTTCTTGCAAACCGTCTAGTGTATTATGATTCTCTGGAGAGAAATGAAATTGCACTAGGTGGCACTAGCCTGCATCCTAATTATTCACTATGATGAATTTATAAGAGCTTTTCACAATTGTCAGCAGCCAAAGCAGAGTTTGCTGTGACTGGAAAACTAACAGCAACTAGCATGCTAATGTGCACTTCCTGATTGTAGGACAGTAGAACACTTTATAATTAGTTGCAGACAGCATGCAACAGACTTTTTTTTTTTACTTCAAGAGCTGCTTATACTATATATCTGTACTGGACTAAGACAAATCTTCATTAAATATTTTGCATAAATGTACTTTCTGGTTGCTGCACTTTATTACTTTTAAAGGTGCACTGCGCAACATTTCTGGTGGAGGGTCTGCTACCTACTTGTCTCCATGGAGATGTTATGGAGACAAGCAGGTGGTGGACCAAAGAAATGTTAAATCATATCTTATTTTAAGTGATCTATCTATTTATCTATCCATCTATCCACTGTCTATCCATCCATTACACAAACATTTAGACTAATGTAATGTCCTTTTTTTTTGTTTACAGTGGTCCATAGACGTCGTTCAGTCTTATCTGGTGATGATGTCCTCCTCCAGTGTGAGTTACGCTCCAACTTGGCGTCTCCGCGCTGGACCTTCAACGGAAAAGAGCTCCAGGGCTACGGGCTAAACTCTGGGTACCGCATTGGCACAGATGGCCTCCTCATTATTGGCGCCCGGTCAAGACAGAGTGGCTCTTACCGCTGTTTTGCTGTTGAAAATGCAGTTTCTGTTTTGGTTTATTTATACACTGTGAGAGTACATACAGATTCAAGTTTACCTACAGAGCCTACGTCCACGCCTGAGCCTACAAGCGCCAGCCCTACTGATTCAACCACTCCCACTGCTACAGAGCAACCTCTCCCCTCACCTCCCGCCCCATCTGTGCCAGAATACCAAAGTTATAGACACATGGAAGTTGTTTACATATCTTTAGTTGCAGTTTTAGGAGGATTATGCTTGGTATTGACTGTAGTACTTCTCTACGTCAGCTTTTGTACCAGACAAGGTTCACGAGATCGGAAGTTCTCCCACCAAGGCCTTCAAGTCTTGGGCGAACCAGATCGAAGACTCAGCTCCCATCTGGAACTTCGTACAATTTCAAACCACTGGAACGGACATCGGGGGCGCTGTTCCATTTCAATGCCGACATTTGATGAAATGGGGGATAGCTTCATGCAGATTATGCCAGATTGTCATTTATCGCCGACTAGAACACCGCCGCCAGCCCCTCCTCTGCCCATGCCTCCTCCGCTCCGCTGCCCGATATGGACTACGTACGCCAATGGGTTATCTGCGACTCTACCAAGCGTATTAAGAAAAATGAATGGAAATAGCTATGTGCTTTTACGGCAGGCAGATCCAGAGGGCATGTCACCATTGTATCATTCTTTCACGGAGGAGCTGAACAGGATTTTGGAGCAGAGGAAACACTCAACACTAGACCTGCAGCCAGACGAGAGCTCAATCTAAAAATACATATATTTGTAAAAATACTTTACTTCAACCTTACTCCACACTGGTCATCCAAAACAGTGGATTAAACTTGTAAAGCTGCTTTTTAAGTATGTGAACCAATGAACTAACTTACTAACTTTCTACTATTGACAATTTTACTACCTGGTTTAAGAAGTTTCTGAAGATGTTGGAGGTGGATGCTACCTCAGCAAAGAACCTTGAAGAGTTTGAACGGCACATAGTGAAAAGACTGTAATAATTATGTATTTTTGAGACTTTTATCAAGGATTTTATCGTACAGTTTGCACCAAGCAGGCATAGCATTATACCCATTGATCAAGAGAATAAAGGATTAAATGGCACATGTAAGAAAAGGGAAAATATGCTGTGTTAGGGCCTTAGAAGTGCTTTTATTTGAAGCTTTAAAAAATTGCTCATCATAAATATTTTAGCAAGTTTGATGCAAAATTGTGATGGGAAGACAATTGGGTCAGAGTATTTCTAGGCTTCTATAATTTAAATCTATCTTGCCTTTATTCAATTTGAGGTATTTTATTGCAAAAGAAGCATTGTGATTGTGAGCGCATCTCCACAGATCTGACCTGTAACTTGGCCTGGTGACATCGCCTGCTTGTCTCCATGGAAATTTCATGCTGTGCTGTGGTATTTTGTAGAGAAGGGAATAACTCATCTCCATGGAGACAAGCACATGCCAGACCCTCCACCACAAATGTTACATAATACACCTCAAGGAAAGAAAAGTGTTAACTGGTATTGGGATTGGTAAATATCAAAACAAGCTTGTAGATAAAGTCTGTGGTGATAGTATGTATTTAAATATGTACTTAAATACCTATTTTTTATGTTTTAAGTTACAACGCAGTCCCATTCTCAGAGCAAATAAATAACAACACTGACCTAATGCTAAAATACATGGCCTTTTATTGAATTTATTCTCAAGATACAAATTCGTTTTTTGGTCTGTCTAGATAATGATTCAGTTCGGGAGCAAAAAGAACAAAAATGAGCAGATATTATACTGCGTATAATTGCGTCCTATATTAACTTCATTTATTTAAGTCCTGTGGTCTTAATGTTATGCCTGGCTGGTGAATTCAGTATCTTTTTACATTAGCTGTAAAAGCAGATCTCCATTGGCTTGCACTTAAATAGACTCTGCTTAGTCGTTTAAGAAGTGTTTTCTATGTGTTGTTTAATATTAATTAATATTTATTATATAAATATTAATATTGTCCCATGATGCAATGTGACATCTCTCCAGCTTTTTGAGGCTAGAAAGCAAGCATTTATATTTCTCTAATGAAGCATAATTAGATTGATTTGAACACTGTTGGTAAGTGCCAGTAAGACAAGTCATTCATGTCTCTGTATAATTAAACTCGTCACTACTCCCATTAATCATTCTTATGTAAATAGCAATAAAAACATCACAGCTGTAGCAGTGTTGTGCCAATGACAAAAACGGTAGCAACAATTATAGAGATTTACTCCAAGCCTGTGTCTGTGTGAAAGTGGCTGTATTAAAGGCATCACCTGTGTAGCTTAATAGACCTGAGAGGAGCTATATGGTGCGATTGATTGATTTCACTGAAGACTGCACACTGGGACCTGAAGAGCAGAAGTAAACCACAGAACCAACAAAAGCAGGGTTAGACAGTGGAAGAAAGGTCTTTTGTGTGGGCTAGATTGGTTAAGGTCCTACATTTTAATGCTAATGTTACTAAGTCCATGTGTTTTTTCAGTCGTCAAAACCCTGTTAATACAAGTTTTCAGAGGTGGAAGTAAATAAAACCAAATACATAAGTGACACGTCATTTTACTCAAGTAATTCATGATAAGTTTTTAATAATGTATATTTTTAAAGAAATATAATGAGACACAATTAAAGCCATCGTATGTAACTTTGGTTAGGGTTGCCAAATAGTCTAAAATAAAAGGCAAGGCAAGTTTATTTGTATAACATATAATTCTTACGCAAAGTAATTTAAGGTGCTTTACAGAATAAGAAATATATTAAAATCATTATACAAACAAATCAAAATATAAATAATTATCATAAAATTAAGCAGAGAGAGAGAGGAAAATAATAAAAGCATAGTTTTTTGTTTTTTTAATGTGGCCATACTCAGAGTGGGCTTGCATCTCCACACACCTTATTTGGTCATGAGAAGGGCCTCCTTCTACTGGATTCTACTGAAATGTTGTTCCTTTGGCTATGATCTTCTAGCCTGATTCATCTGACCTCGCAGCATTAGAATTTGTTCGCTCGACGGTAGGCGGGTAGTTTTTTTATTTAACCAATCGCGGCTATTTGGTCGTGACATATGTAATGCACCACTAATGGTATATTAAGCTTTTCTCAAATCCCATAGGAAGAAGGGCAATAACGTCTTTCCCCTTGATAAAATTCACCAAATATTCTCTTTGTTCTGACTTTAAATCCTCGATCTCGGGAAATCGTTGCCAACACAGAATGTATGGCTCTTCGCTGATTGGCTGGTGCCCAAACTCACACTTCCAGGGTTTTTGCAAACCGTCTAGTGTATTTTGATTCCTGACCTAGTCGCTGGAGAGAAATGAAATTGAGCGGAAGCACTAGGTGGCGCCAGCCTGGCTAGTAATCTTCCTCAGTATGGCATAAAGAATGGAGAATGTTCCACAGGATTTTTTTAACTTCATGGAATTATGCAGGTGACATGCCACCTCCAGAAAGTTACATATTGCACATTTAAAGAGAGTTACTTTACTGACAAAGTAAAACAGAAAATATATGCCCATTATAACAATATGGCCATCCACTCAGTAGTATTTACTGTATTTGTTAAACCACCACCTGCACTGTTTATAAAATCTACTTACTTTAACAATCACAGTATACCAAAAGAGCCCATGAGATCAGTAGTTTATCACCAAATAAAGTATCATGAAGATCAATATAATAATTCACATTGTTGTACTAGAAGGTGTAATAGGCTAATAATGAATATAGTGACAGTTCATAAGACATACATTATTTGTACTACTGTGATGGAAAATATACTTTAGCATATGAACAAAACTTTTACTTGATTTTTTTGAGTAGGTTTATCTCTTCCATCTCTTACATCACACAGGAACCTCTGCTTGTATTTTTAGCCTTTTCACTTGTGTTGAATAATGAGCCTCTTCAAATAACAAACCTACATACAGTTACCAATTATAGACCAGCCCAGTGATGCTAAAATTGCTTACCCCATAATAGAGCGTATAGCCTATTCCGAGCAAGGTGACCATCTGAGTGAGTAAATATATTATAAATCAGTAGTGACCGAAATTAATCTGTAAGTATTTTGTAAACGTGTCACGACAGCGGTAAATACAGATCAGGGAAAGTGCAGAGTCAGCGCTTGTGACTTGGGAGAGTCAGGGGTTTCATCTTTCACGCCGCCCTGACACTAAAGCTAGCATTTGGCCGTCCTCCATGTTGTTTTTGTGGTCCGTTGGGCTTTTAGCAGTGTCATCCTCCCAGGTGTAATTTGACAAAAACATCGGAGTTGGACAAATGACACGAAACTATGGAACAGGGCTACAGGTGGTAGAGTTGATCCAGTAATGATGAAGCATGAACCTCTTTTTGAATCTTGGTTTAGTTTGGGTTTTAGCTGCGTTCACACTTTTTGGTCAAGGTGCGTTGTGAAAGTTTCTGGTGGGGGATCGCCATCTGCTTGTCTCCATGGAGATGTTGTTTCTTTGCCTGGGATGTTCCAAACAAATTTATCTTGCATTTGTTCAGTTCACTTACGATGAGCAGGCCTGCCTCTCCATAGTCTTGACCTGTGCCTTGGTCTGGTGATGTCACAAGACAAGTTTAATCTTCTAGGCAAAAGCCGTGGAGACAAACAGGTTGCGGACCTTTTCCCAGAAAAAAGTTACACAATGCACCATTTATTCTTTGTTAGTTAAAGGGAGAGTCCGCAATTTTGGACATCATTTCCTCGTGAGCCAGAGTGTTGGAGACGTGTGGAGACACTTTTTTAAATATTCCATCTAGTCCTTATATTTGCAGAGGTCGCTGGTGCTAGGCTAGTGCATGTCAATGGCCATAGTTAGCCTACCACTAAAAACAGTCTTACCCACTCCACAAAACACTCGAAGCAAATATTATTACACCAGACTGTCGATGTAAATGTCTGTGTTGATAAAATAATTTTAGAAGTAAAACCAACCTTGCATTTGAAGGATTTATGTCTGAGCAGCAGCAATGAGTTGTACTTCCTGATAGAAACCTTGGCAGCGGCGGACTGATATATGAGAAAATAGTCCCTCAACATGCAACGATTCATGCGATGCAAGGTTAGTTTTATTTCAAACATTATTCTATCAACACAGACATTCACATGGACAGTCTGGTGTAATAATAGATTTGTTTTGGGTGTTTTGTGGAGTGGGTTAGACTGTTTTTAGTGATAGGCTAACTATGGCCATTGACATGCACTAGCCTAGCACCAGCGACCTCTGCAAATACAAGGACTGGAAGGAATATTTTACAAAGTGTCTCCACACCTCTCCAACACTCTGGCTCACGAGGAAATGAGCTCCTATGTCCAAAATTCGGGACTGTCCTTTTAAAGATATAGTATATACGTTTCTGGAGGCGGCATGTCACCTGCATGAATCCATAAAAAATAGAATGTTAAAACCACGAGACCATGAGATAGATGCTCTTATTGCAGTATTTTTGGCTAAAAAGTTACATACTATGGCTTTAAGTGTTTCACAAACTGTGGTATGAAGGTTTTGTTTGATCTAGAAATTACGAATATAGTTAAACTCTGATTTCCTATTGGTTGGGTCGTGCCATAGTTTACTGGCATAATTATTTTGTACTCTTGGCCTGGTTTAGATCTGATTCAGTCCTCTTTATACCAGGTTCAACAAGTATTGCCTTTCTCTTCTTATCGGTTTCGCTTAGGTCCTTTTAGTCCTGCTTTATTCCTCACACGCTACAAAGAAAGCCATATATTTTCTCAAGTGATGTATAAAGTTGTGAAGTAGCACTCTTCGCTTTAAAGCTGTTTTTAATCTTTGTTCATTTTGGTCCTCGGCTGTATCTCTTCTTGCTAACTCTGTCTCCAAATCACCTCCAAACGATAGCATCAGCCATTAGCCTCTCCGCGCACATTCAACCTTTGTCTCAAGGTCCATGCTGAGTTTACAAATAGCAGTTGTGGCATCATTAAGGCTCCTCTTTATTGTGGTCCATGCGAGATGGTACAAACTAAAGGCATGAGATTAAAGGACACTATGGAAAAATTTTTGTGTCATATAACTGTGTTGCCAAAGTGTTACTGTTTTGAAATGATTAAGTTGTATTGTTATTTGAATTTTTGAAATCATGACCAGTTTATTATGTTTTGTATTATTTAAATGTTCTGTCTTTATGCATTTGACCATGATATTTTGTGTTTGTTTTTTGTAAATTAAAACATTCAGGTATAACATCACGGCCACTCACCACCAAACTGTACACGGCATTAAGCGAAAAGAAATGTGCTCGATTTAACTCTTCACACGGAGGAAACGCCACATGCTTGTCTCCACTGAGATGTTATTGCTTTGTCTGGAAAGTTCCACAGTATGACATTAAACTTGGGCAGGTGATTCATCTTCATTAAAATGTGTGTTTCGCAAGTTTTAGTTTTTTTTAAGGTTTGTTTAATAGATCCATGTAATGCTATACTGTGGAAAATTCCAGGCAAAATATCTCCATGGTGACAAGTCGCCACCTGAAAAGTGACACAGTTTATCTTATGTATTTTGTCCTTAAAGGTTTTTCCGAGTCGTTAAAAAGACAAAACGCAACAACAAAAGATTGACTTTGTTTTTCTCAAATGGCTCACGTTTATTATTATCATTATTATTTTTTATGTTATTAGGTTCTGTTTTCCTACCAAGAGTTAGTTTCATGCCTGACACTTTCGACTGTTCACTAGTGCTCTTCTTCACAGTGGTCATGTGATGTTGATGTGACGTGTCCGGTCAGCTGATTTATTTATACAGGTTTTGGTGCTGTTTTCCTACCGGTGGAGGCAGGATGACAGCGCCATCTACAGTCTGACTTCCTCAGGACAGTATCCCAGGTGTGTGAGAGTAAAAAAGCCTCTTCATCCCGGTTTATCGTCCTGTTGTCCCGGTAGGAAAACAGCGCCAAAACTTGTATAAATCATCTGACCAGACACATCACATCGACATCACGTGACTCTGAGGAAGAGTGCTGGTGAGCAGCCGAAACTGTCAGGTATGAAAACAAACTCTTGGTCTGAAAAATGAACCTAATAACATAAAATATCAGAAGACCAAATGAACCTGATTGGACTATAATTATTATTTGTTTTAATAGAAAGGCGTTTGTTGGTGTTGTTTCATAGGTGGCCATAATGGTATACCTGACTGACTTCAAAACAGTGCAACTAAAGCATTTATATTTATATAGTACTTATTAAATCCTTGTAAGGCTTCTTTTCCTGTATTTTCCTGTATATTGGACTCTCTCCAATGCTCCTATAGCTTCAAGTCTGTGAATATTGTTGCTGCTGCTTCTTCCCCAAAGGACAATCAATTTGCACTGAACTGCACTGCCATGTCAAAATGTCCTATGATTAAAAATAACAGACCCATTGGCTCCCAGTACTGTATTTGTCATTTTAACTTCAGACTAGAGCGTGGCCAAAGAGAGTGGGTTTATGATGTCATTTTATTATGTGGGTTTAGTCTATCAAAGAGACTTCATTTGGCTGTTTTTGTTGAAATGCTCTCATGCATCTTGTACGCATCTGCTTGTTGTCATACAGTGTTATTCAGTTATTTACGCCTGCTCTCACGCTGACACATTCACTTTGTGTTATGTGGAACCGCGGGGAAGAAAACAGCGGGTGTCAAGAGCCCTGAAGGGAGGTCAGAGACTACATGCAAAATATGTTCTCAGTCTTTTCTCTAGGCTCTCCGCTGTTTTTAGATTGAGATAATCAGCAAGGCTACCCCTGTCCACTGAGAATACGTCCCCTATGATTTTGTATTAATATTACATTGCATTCATGTTCATGTTTTCATGTGGTGCCAGTCGGAAAGTCTGTGGTGGATTGTACAAAATATTAAGCAGTTTGATTATTTTCTATTAGCAATTACTGGGCTTTTAACATGAAAAAACAAAACAAAACCTTAAAGGTACATTGCATGACTTTTCTGGTGGAGGGTTTGTTACCTAGCCTGATTCATCAGCCGGTTTCACTTCAAGGAAACTGGCTGACTTCGCAGCATTAGGATTTGTTTGCTCAACGGTAGGCGGGTATTTTTTTTATTTAACCAATCGCAGCTATTTGGTCGTAACATATGTAATGTGCCGCTAATGGGGTTAACTGATATATTAAGCTTTTCACAAATCCTGTAGGAAGAAGGACAATAACGTCTTTCCCCTTGATAAAATTCACCAAACATTCTTTTTGTTCCAGCCTTAAATCCTCGATCTCGGGAATCTTTGCCAACACAGAATGTATGGCTCTTCGCTGATTGGCTGGTGCCCGAACTCGCACTTCGGGGGTTTTTGCGAACCACCTAGTGTATTCTGATTCCTGACCTAGTCCTGGAGAGTATGAAACTGAGTGGAGGCAGTAGATGGCGCCAGCCTGGTTATTCGTTACCTACCTCCATGGAGATATTATTGTTTTGCCTGGAGTGTTCCATGGTATGACATTAAACATACATACATCTAGCATTTATTAATTATTGATGTTTTTTCCCCAATTTTGAAATTTTACATAATAAAAAACAAAACAAAATCTTCCCACACTCCACCCCTCTCTTCATACTACACAAAATTACATTAAAAAATTAATTAATTAATTAAATAAAGACTAAAAAAACAAACATCAGTCCAATTTTGGCAAAATAATTAAAAAAGCTGTCCATATGTCATCAAAGTCTGTTTCAGTACGGGTGTTTCTTATGCTCAAAAATACAATTCCTTCTCCTCCACAGATCTAAACTGTAATATAGCGTAGTGCTGTAACCTGCTTATCTGATACTTTTCATCTGTACTGTTGAGCATTCTAGACAAAGCAATAACGTTTCCATGGAGACAAGCAGGTGGCGGACTCTCCACTAGAAATGTTACGCAGTGCATCTTTAAGTTTATCCTTCCAGCTGTCTCTCTGAGCATAAATCAACTTAAGTGAAATGGTTTTAGCTCTTGATGTGCAATGTCATATTAGTCAACAAGGGCACGGTTGTCATTAGTAACAGGACCACGTGGTTGTGAAGAATAGAGCCACTATAATAATCTGATCATCTAACTCCCGGTTCTCACAGCACAGTCAGGCATGTGGGATTCAGAAGATATTTTCAAAGCTACTCTGAAAAATAAAAACAACAAAGCAACATTAATACCAAATTCTCCATATTACACATGAATTACATCTGAACATTCATACTCTTTAGCTCCTCTTATTCCTCTAATTAAAAACAGTCTGCTAAAATATTGTGTTTTTGGAACTTTTGTGGTTAAACAAATCAAATAGAGATGAATTAACTAAAAACAATGTAAAAGTTAAACAAAAAAGACTTGCCGGGTCACACTATAACACCAGAATATTTTGAAATGACTGCTATTTTTAGTATTTCGCATGTTAAAATCTACATTGATTTAAACATTAGGCAAACTGAAAAGTCTATGAGGTGTGATGACAGAATCCAGCGCTTTACACACTTGTATTAACTTCAGATGCAAGCAAAATGACTTGTTATGCTGAGTTTGGGGTGTAATTGGATAAATATTTAAAACATAATGGGCCTTGACATAATTAAGACTAGTCCAATTTTCTTTTAGATATTTTCTTATAATTGATTTAATTCATACAGGAATACAAGCTCTAGAACAGACCTGGGCATTGTACAGCTCCTGGGACACACACAAAATAAACATATTTTACCATTTTACCTCATGCATGGACTAAAGCTGCTTTGTTTTTTATTTTAGAAGTGTTTTTTTAATGACATTTTCTGTAAGGCAAACTCACTTTTTCATTGCTTAGTCATAACATTTACTGTATCAGTCTTACCAGCTCATCAAAACAATACTACTTACTGCTTTTTATAATGAAATTCAATTAATATTATGCAGAATTGAGTTAAGCAGTTTGGCCCGGCCCTCTGCAATATTTTCTGTTTCTCATGTGGCCCCATGGGTAAAATAATTGCCCACCCCTGCTCTAGAATCTTAATTGGTGGTTTTCAGAATGTGATGACGTCAAAATCCCAGATGGGGGAAAGAAACCATTTTTCCTACTTTGTATTTGAAATATACAAAAGGTAAATACACAAATGTTGAACCTGATCATTTCTATCAAAGACTATACCCTGAAACTCACTGTATTTTATAGGGATGGTATAAAATCTTGTAGCACAATATCCCACGAGACAAAAATTCCCAAAAGATTGTGCACACATGAGGAAAATTACCTGTGATTACATTTGTACTGGACAAAAAAGGGTTATGTGCTGGTGAGTTCCATCTTTTACAGTCCCAAAAAGCAGTGAACGGAAACAAAAATATGTAATGAAATAAATAAAATAAATTGTGAGGCAAAATCGGAAACTGCATTGTGAAATTTATGTAATAGGAGTTATTTTAAAATCTCATCTCTCGTTCTCGTGGATCCAATGTTTAACAAAAATCAGCATTATAACAATATTCGTGTTACTTCCCCCCATCTGTGTCTAATATTATTGACCTATAGAACGTTGTGATGTGAAATGAGCCACGTTTTTTCTGAATGACTGGAACACTGTCAGATTGTTGGACGCTTTGAGGTTGAACACTAGTTTGAGTGCAGTGAGGGACAGCGGAGGTTGTAACTTAGCAACAGCATCCTTTATATAGAGCCCTTGTGTGTCCTCTGGTGGGTCAAACTCTGCCCGTTCCCATTGGGCCACGCCAGTGTGATGAGAGCCGGGTCTGATCTCCATAATTAGTCCCATAGATAAACACAGGAAACGGGCGTGACACAACACGCTAAACATCCTCACGCCATTGTTCACCAGATAATCTGAATTCCTAGTGTCAAAATTGGCCTGGAATTAGATGCAGATGGTGCTTTTAGATTTGTACACAAACCACATTAAAACTGGGACAAAACCTTTACCAGAATTAGAACAGGACTAAACCAAGTCTACATCAAGACTAAACTGGGCTAATCCTGGACATGTGTAAACAAATTAAGAAGACATTTTCCATTCACACTTACATCACGTCAAAATTGGGACAAAATTTTGAACAAATTCTGGACCACACCAGGACTAAACATTGACTACACTAATCTTAAACCAGCACTTAGCCTGGACTTGTGTGAACAAATTACAAGCTTTACTTCCTTTGAGGTATGTTAACACTTGTACATACTGGGACTAAACCAGGACTAGAACAGGACTAAACCAAGACAAGTGTGAATGCACCCGTAGTCCTTGCATGGACCTTCTAAATGTAGAACAAAATAAGAGCTATTTTAGAGTTTATATAGAGCAGATTATCAGGGCTTGACATTACTTTTCGTGATCACTGGATACTGCAGCAAATCATTTTCTAGCCACAATTATAGTTTGATTATAGGCTCTATTCTAATTTAGTCCCAGTTCAGACGTGGTTTAGTTCGGATGTAGTTCTGATTAAAGCCATAACAGTGCGTTGCGTTCATATACAGTGTTCGGATTAATGGAGGAGACAATGGTGGGCCCCTAGAGTCTAAAATTCTAGCCCATTGTCTAAACACAACGGGGACTATATTGTCATAACAAATTTAGACTTTGTTGCGCATTGTATTATCACAAGGGTGGGCAAAGTACGGCCTGGGGGCCATATGCGGCCCTCCTATCTTTTTAATCCGGCCCGCCAAACTTGAATAATAATAATCATCTTCAGTCATTTTAATAAATAGTAAATACTGTAGGATTTGAAAGATATTTTGTTGTAATGCTTTGTAATGATTTAACAATAACTTGGGATATGTTTTCTACATATTTTCTATATTATATTTTCTCATGTTATTTTTTTTCTCGTATGCGGTGGATTACCAAAAAACTTCACCCATCTGCTCCTGGTCCGGCCCTTCTGTTAAATTTTAGAACCCCTTGTGGCCCACAAGTCAAAAAGTTTGCTCACCCGTGTATTATCAGACTCATACAAAAGACTACACCGGTCAAAATGACTGGTTAAAGTTTATTTTTTATTTGAAGTTACTTTCGGGATCAGTAACCTATCTATCTTATCTATTTATCTATCTGAAGATTAAATGCAGTAAGTGATATGTTTATTCCACAAATTGAATAAGATTACATTATTCAAATAAAAACCTACTGAGCCACCGTAATCTTGACAAACTCCGTGGGAAACACTGTATATACTGGCCAGTATATTTAGAGATCATTTACATTCACAGCTGCTCGGTGCAGTGTTGCTCTCCTCAGCGTCACACAGAGAAATTGCATCTATACGTCTGTCAAGTGTAATTTGGATGCAGCCCGTCCTCTCCCATAAGCACAAGTATTCACTGAGCTACTTAACTTAAACTTAACTTTGGTCTTCAGTATTCAGATCATGCCTCCTGTCACTATACATGAAAGGCTTAGCTTTACCATTTTAAAAGAAATGCTCGTTTACTAGCAATTTGGAAAGTAACTAACTAACTTTTAAGGTACGTTTATCCTTGTTAAAATAAAGAGGGCTGCATCAGGAAGGACATCTGGTCTTCTGCGAAACCAGTATGCAGATAAAAAGCAACCACTTAAAGGTTGTATGGAGGATTTTTTTTTCCAAATTGTCGATGAAAGTTCAAAATAAAATTATAGAGATGCAGCAGCCTTGTAATTATGATGATCAAAAAAAAAAAAAAAAAAAGAATGAAAATCCATCAACTGTGGATGTGGTGGGGGCAGATAAACATCAGCCAATAGAAAACAAGGCCACCTCTTTATCTACTGGCTGCTGGGTTGTCAGTCAAACTCCCTATATTTCTAGCGTCACTGACTTGCCGGTGCGCTGGGATTACGTGGTTTACATTTGCCTCTCACACACTGATGCTGTTTACTCAACCAACACAGCGGTTCTTAGCGTCTCTTTTGAACTGTAGCATCCTCTCACACAAAGTTTTGCACAAAGTTTGCTGTAATGGCAGACAAGAATTCACGACCAGTTCCCCACAAAGGAAAGTCTGTTTTTGACGTCTCTGAAAGAAGAGGAGAAGGGGAAGAGGAGCGAAGCGTGACATTTGAAAATGGACAAACAGTTGCTGCATTTCTCTTTCCTTGGAAAATGGTCTATACAACCTTTAAAGGTGCACTATGTAACTTTTGCAATAGAGGGTCCACCACCTGCTTGTCACCATGGAGAGGTTATTACCGAATTAGAGGTCACATGCCAGTTCACCGTTATGTTTTTCAGGGTATTTTTGAGAAATAAAAACAACTCTTATTGAATAAATTGCACATAAAGCAATAACATCTCAACCGAAACAAGCAGGTGGCGTATCTTCCATCAGAAAGTTGCATAGGGCGCCAATTTAAACTTCACTGTGTATCTGATATAAAATGTATTCTTTTATTTAAGTTATTTATTTTCCCTTAAATTGTCATTTGTACCATTTAATTTCAAATTGCAATTCTGGCTTTTTACAACCCCATATTGTTTGGCTGAGAAATCTATAAATGAAAAGAGAAAGAGAAAAGAAATAGTGTGGACAAATACTCCTCTAACACGTTCTCACTTCCACAGCCCCACAGAGGACGTCTGTGCCAGAGGTTAAGCGTCGTCCCTCCAGCTATTGCCACGCCATCTGTCATACCCAGATTTTCAGTTTTTAAAAACACTCCCCATCGTATTAAACTGTTAAAAAACCTGTACATCCCTTGTGTTATTACGCAATTAAAGCAAAAATACACCTGGCGTTGTCTTCTGTGATGACTTCCATAATTACTTCATCCATCAAACTTAATAGGATAGAGAACGCTAATGCAATATTCTAACAGCACTGCACCCAAGCTCTTTTTTCCTTAGAACTATGTGTTCAGTGTAAGTCTATAATACTTGCGAATCTTGAAATAACCTTGGGATTTTAAACAAGTACGAGCTTGTTAGTATTCGTAGGGACAGTGGCCTGGCGCAGAGGTGTCGCATCCATTTGAATGTGGGACTCGGAGGACAGGACTTGGTGGATTTCAGTGCACGGTCCCGATCGAATTAAACCAAAAAAAGTCTCTACTTTGGCCACCAGCTGAGAGAAAGGGCACAGAAAAATGGAGGGGGACCAGAGCACTTTTAATAACCTTTACGAGAAACTGTATTTGAAAGAGGCGCTGTATTGAATAAGAATGTCTATAAAGGGACACTCCACAGTAAATGAGTAATGTAGCCCATTGTTATAATATCGATGACAGCAACGCTAGATCATAAACAAACAAACCACAGCTAACAATTGTCTAATTAGAGGCTCAACTCAGACTATTGGAACTAAATTTTCTTGAGTTTGAAGTATCCTTTTTAGATCATGATTGCATTACTATGTTCTTGCAATTTCTCGTTTGGATATCATTTGGTCCTGGTTGTAAAAGGTTTAATCCAGGTATAAATGTCTATAGATTATAATGGTGTTAATCTTTTAGCATTTTTTACACTGTGGTGAAGTCTTGGTTCAGTGCTCGTATTGTTTCATATATAAAACTGCATTAAAAATGACTCTTTATGTAAAAAAAAAAAAAATTTCTGTCTTTGCTTGGGTCATTGCATTTTTCATTAGATTTTACCAAAATACAACCAGTAAAACAACATATTAATACAAAAAGACTGCACATATGGTTGTCAAATCTGCAGAAGAATGGGCTGAAGTGCTAACCACAGCGCCATAGTGCCTACTTGGCTCCCATTATACAATTTTGTTTCCCCCCAAAACTACTAATTTTCAGAATTGTAAGTAATTTCCACAAGTTTCAAATAAACATGCTTTACAAGCTCTATTTAAATCTACATTTATTTATCAAATTCAGTCTTTAATGTGCATCTGTTTTCCGTGGTCTTATGGGGCCGATGGAAGGAGGGCGGTTGGTAAAAGGGTGCCATTGTCCCTGGATACTCGGGGTGTCCGTGTGAAAGGGCTTTCGAATGCGAATAATGTCGAGCCCTGACTGGTTTGTGAGTTTGGTCAAAAGCTCCGAAATCTGTGGTGCAGTTTTGGACGTGACGATTTCCTCCCTCACGTTGCCATTTACTGCAGAAAAGAAAAAAAAAATCATATGGAACAGTGTCAGTGACAAAGAGCAAGCCAAGAACTTCAAAGCACGAGTATGTTAATTTGATGGTGTTAGGACGCCCCCTGTCTGACAAAAGAAGTAATGACAACAATGTCCATCTTCATTGATTCACATTTTGAACTATAACTGTATAATAAAAAATCAATGACAGTGTGAATGGTTTCAGTAGTTGTATTCATCCTCATATTTTACAGTTTTAGATTAAAGGGCAAATTGAGAGTCCCTAAGAACAATCAAATTTGGACACTATATTAAGATTTAAAGCTTTACAGTAATTTTTCTATATGGTAAATTATCGTGTTTATATTGCATTTTCCTTCTAGACACACAAAAAGTTGTTTTTATTAAGGAACCACTCACCCATTCACACAAACATTCATACACTACTGTCTGTAGACACTGCGGGCGAGATTGGTTAAGTGTCTTGCCCAAGGACACAACAATTCAACAATTCAAAAGCATTCATCATCTGTAGGATTTGGAATCGCAACACCAACCATTCTTCAGATCAGTGGACAAACACTTCAACATTACTGAATGAGGTATTGTTGCCCTTTAATTTTTGATAATTAACCTAGTAAGGGTTAGATCATCTTACATCTTTTACAATGAATTCAAGAGTACTCACAATATTCAGCTACAATCTTTGGGATTCGAGAGGTCTGAGGCGACACATACACGACTGTCCCTGGGTTTTTCTTTGCATAATCCACCACTCCTTCCTCAATAAAGTCTCTGTTGAAAAAAAAAGATATTAAAGCAGTTATATTGTTAAAACAGATTACAACGATACATTATTTTCCATTGTTTAAATGAACAAACACATTTTTGAGAACTTAATTTGTTGTATTGTGGCACAACTCATTATTATCATTAGCGTGTTGTGATTTTGTATTGTACTGCAGTTTAAAAGTAATATGCAGTTTTTAAAGGCAGAAATACAATAAAATGAAATCAAATATATTCGATTATATGGTTGGAGCATCAATATTTTGGTGTTGGGAAGGGGAGGCGGGGGGAATTTAATTTGTTTTCATATGGGGTTAGCGTAATCTAGCTAAAATAGTCTAATTCAATCCAATTCTAAATGTCTTCAGGGTTCACGTAAGTGTGATCAAGAACAAACATTATCAATACTCGAGAATAGCCAAGAAATGACCGTCAAGTAATAAAGAAACAGTTAAAACGTGATCTTTACCTGACTCCTAATGAGCTCTGTGCGTTTTTGGAGAAAATGATGGAGACGCGTTTGAGCTGACAAACATATCGCCCCACTCCGTTTTGAAGGACGCTTTTGAGAAACCGACTCGGCGTCCCTCTTGAAGTCATGTTTATTTATATGCTAATCTATGACACAGTGAGTGGGTAAAAACTATAAAAAAAGATATTATAGAAGGATTTCTGTAGAGGACAAATTGACGGGCATGTACCGAAGCATGAACATCTTGGTCCGTCAGCAAAATGTGTCCGAAAGACTCTTATGCTGATTATAAATGTGTGGAAAATACGTATTTGCGTCTTTAGATTGAAAGGAAAATAAAATAAAAACGGATTTATGTTTAAAATGAATAATAGCAGTAGTAGTTGTATTGTTATTTCGATATCACTGGATTTTTTTGTGCGGACCCTTTAGGTTATGGGCCACACGAACTTGTTTTGAAGGGACACCAAAAAGCCCGGGCAAGGCAGACAAAGCATGGAGGGGAGGACATCCAAGAAATTAACTTGTAAGTTGATTTATTTTTCTCTTTTGGCATCTTATTACGGATCACTACTTAAATCCCCGTCTATCGTTATCAGATTAACAACGTAAAAGTCAATGCACGTACCAATTTTAATGTTTTAAGACCCTCGAGATATCTACAGACTTTTGCAGCTAATATTTAATCGGTATATAATTTTTGTGTTAATATTAAGATTGTTTTTTATTCATATTCTCTTGATCTTTTACTTTTAGGCTCGATGTCTTGAAGGACAGTACTAGGATGTGGAGGAGCTTGCTGCTGAAGGGGTCCACCTGTCTCCTGCAGGTTGGAGTCCCAAAACTCCCCCACCGAACACTGCTTTCCTCTCTGCCTTTAAGACATTTTACCCCCAAACCTTATTTCAAGGCTGCCCCTGCTTTGTGTATGCTGCCACACAGTCTGCCTGTCCACTTAAGGATTTATAGGACCTATAAAAAGGATGCTAAATCTAGTGGCGAGTTCCCAGTTAGTCCTGTGACTGTAACTGATATAAAAAATTACCTGCGATCCAAAGATATACATTTCCTTGATGGTTACAGCTGTTTGCACATCCCAAGTATTTTTGTGGACCCTACTTTAAGGAAAGACAGCTTTTCCTTATTTGTTGACAAAACTACTGGTAGGTTTTTGTGTATGGACACGTTGGTGGAGGGGAGCTGGGAGGACCTTCAGGATTGTCTTGAGGTGATGCAAAAAGATGAACAAGATGCCCTCAGCCCCTCCATGCTGCTGGGGTATCCCGAGAGCGAAGAGGAGCAAGAGGAAAGGGACAGAGAGCTGAAAGAGGTGCAGAGGATCTGGTCCAGTTCTGTCCCGCTCACAGATCTTCCTGAGGAAGAGGCACATCTGATTAAAACTATGTTCCAGGTATAACAATCTGCTTTCATAATAAATACCTTTTCCACAGTGTTTATTTTATGGTGCTAGTTTAAAAACATTAATTACTTAAAACTATTATATATAACCAAATATTAAGTCTGGGTAAAAAAAAAGAGTTTCTAACTTGGATAATGTTTAAGAATTTTTTGGATATGTAAATAAAATATGATGTAAATCTTGGATTGGCAAGGAAATCTGGTTTCGGGCCATCCACTTTAATCAAAGGATGTTACTATATTTTATTACTATATTTTTATATATGCTATTGGTTGTCATCCAAGCATTTATTTAGTTATGATGCCTGAATCTACTTGAAATATTTGTTTTCACATAAATGAATGAACAATATTTCACTTTTCTCTTCCAGATTACCAAAATTACCAATGCAACCCTGAAGAAGTTTGGAGTGCGACTCTTCAAGCCGACCAAGAATTTAGTTTTCCCCTGGTTTGGAGGACCTAACTGTTCATTAAAGGGGGTGAAGCTGCTATCTGCCCAAATCACTGAAAATGACAAAGTAACCTATAAGGAAGCTACACTTCCCAGGATCAGTGCGTACTATAACTTGTTTGGCTTTCCTTTGGTGGGACGTAAGGACACAGAGTTGGTTTTGACTGGAAGTGAATTAGATACATTAGCTGTAAGCCAGGCTACGGGACTCCCCTGTGTTAGTCTACCACGTGGAGTCAGCTGTTTACCACCTATCCTCCTACCTTATTTAGAGCAATTCAAAAGAGTAACTTTGTGGCTAGGATCAGATATTCGTTCCTGGGAATCATCCAAAATTTTCTCAAGGAAACTAGGTCTAAAAAGATGCTCGCTAGTGAGACCAGGAGAATTCAGACCATCTCCGATTGAGGCACTGGCAGAGAGCAAAAACTTATCTAGAATAATAAGCACCTCCATCCCAGCAGCACACAAGTCTATAGTCTCATTTAAGCAGCTGAGAGAGGACGTGTATGGAGAGCTGCTGAACAAAGATCAGGTGGCAGGCGTCAAATGGACACGGTTTCCAGAACTCAACAGGATCCTCAAAGGACATCGCAAAGGAGAGCTGACAGTTTTTACAGGTACAATAAATTATAAGCCAGGATGTTTATAATTGATTGGGATGATATTTGGACTCTGCCAAAAACCTTTATTTTAACACTTCAATGCGAAGAGATCACTGCAATAAACGTGACTACACAGCTCTCTTATTGTTTTGTGATAAAAAGATCTCTGGGTGAGTTTGTAGTTTTTCCCAAATTCTGTAATTTACATTTACTATCAAACTCGGCCGAAAAATATTGGCAGATCTTATCAGTCATCGGTTTCTCTGGATTCTAAACAATCGGCCAAAAAAAAAAAAAAAAAAAAATCCATATTGGTCAATATCTAGTTTATAATGGATAAAGAAAGAAATAGAAGGGAAATGAGTATATTTTGGTCCAATGTTTTCGTCAGACATTTCTTTATAATTACTGCATATCACAAAAATACACTAATCCAGGGTGGCAAATTATAGCCCAAAATGTAGCAGTAAAAACACCCACAAACAAAATGGATATAATTTTGTGAATACTTAAACAGCTAATAATAATTCAGTGAGAGGAGTATTCGATTATTTGATTTTTTGGGGGGAGGGGGGGATAATAAAACCTTTACTGATGTTAAAATGGCTCACATGACGTAACCTTGGTATTCACAAAGTCCTTGGGTCAAACATGAAGATTGTAATAGCAGTTTGTGGGTAGTAGTAATAGTAGTAGTTTATATAGTGCCACCTAAGTTATTAAAAAACCTTTGTAATGTTATTTTGATTACAAATATATTTCTGTATATTCTTTTCTAGGTCCAACAGGAAGCGGAAAAACCACCTTCATTAGTGAGCTGGCCCTGGACCTTTGTATGCAGGGAGTCAACACTTTATGGGGAAGCTTTGAAATCAACAACGTGCGTCTGGCTAAGATCATGCTCACACAGTTTGCCATGCAGAGACTGGAGGATAATTTAGAGCAATACGACTACTGGGCTGACAAGTTTGAAGAGCTGCCGTTGTATTTTATGACTTTCCACGGACAGCAAAACATCAAGTAAGTTGCCAGGACGCCATAAGGGGAATAAGACAGATTACAGATTACAAAAAAAATCGTACATAATTTTCTTTAGTTTGGCAATTTAAGGTTATACTTTTACTTTTACGTTCTAGTTGTGTTACCTGGCAGCCACAAAGTAAACAATAGGCCAAATCATTTAACAAATAAAATAAAATTACAACACTTTTTGTGTTCAAACTGCCAAAACTATGATAAATATTTAACAAGGGTACTATCTCACCAAATGAAGCAATAATTAGAAATAAAAACAATAAAACTTGCTATATTATGCACTATTCAAACTATTTACTCGCATTGTTTTCTATATAGGACTGTTCTTGATACTATGCAGCATGCGGTGTACCTCTACGACATCAACCACGTTATAATTGACAACCTGCAGTTCATGATGGGGCAGGAAAACCTCACAGTAGACAAGTAAGTCTGTGCAATAACCAAACACATATTAATACTCAACATTATCAGACTGGAAATCATTGATGAATCTTTATAGGAGAATTGTACTGTTTTGGATTTGTCTTTTGCCTGTTATTGGTCGATTTTTGTTTGCTTGTCCAACATGAATTTAAGACAATAGACAATAAAGGCTAATCCAGTTTTATCTAATCTAATCTTTAGGTTTGCGGTACAGGACCACATCATTGCAGCGTTCAGGAAGTTTGCCACTAACAGCAGCTGTCATGTCACGTTGATCATTCACCCGAGAAAAGAGGAAGACGACCGAGAGCTTCAAACTGCATCCATCTTCGGTTCTGCAAAGGTACAATTTTCAGAAAACATAATATGATACTCAGTTCAATTTCTGCCAAGTTTTGACATAAATCAGAAATAATAAACCTCCCAATCAGAAAGTTTGAGTGAGTTTCTAGCTCAGAGACCATCTTGACTGACAGTACCTGACTGCTACTTTCTTTGTAAAACTTTGCAGAATACACAAACACAATTATGTACAATTTTCTTTGTGCAAAATGGAAAAGAAAATCATTTAGCAGCATTCATCCATGTTGTAGTCTTATTGAAAAAATGGATGAAAAAAGTAAAAAGCCAATACACTTGATATAAGATTTTACTTTTGGGATTAATAGCAAAAATATGCAAAAAAGTATATTCTCTGGCCATAATCCTTGTTAGAAAGTCTTGGTTAATTGTTCAACTTTGCAATATTATGTACATTTGAACAGCAGGTCCTAAAATGGGGGTCTCAAAAGTACTGAGTTGGCATTTGCAAGATGATTTAAAGTAGAAATAAGTAACATTTTTATCTCATTAAACATCTTTATAAGTCCCTGTGAAGGTTATGTAATTATGGTATGTTTGATGCATTTTTTCCACTGCAATGCAAAAAAACAGCTTTGCAACATGGCACACACCTGACCCTGGGTCTTTTTTAAATTGTATGTGATAATACTTAATTTTCTCAATAAAAAAATATTAAAGAAAAGAGAAGACAAGAATAGAAAAAAGCCTTTTTGAACTGCAATCATCCAAGGCCAGATTTGTTTCCTGTTTGGTTAGACTTAGACTTAAACTTTAACTTTGCTGATCCACAAGGAAAATTATTTGGACACAGTAGCTCCCACATCACAATATATTATAATAAAGAGCAAAAATGGCAAGTAAAGCAAAAATAACAGAAGACTGGTGTCAAATAAGGCATGATTGAGGTTGATGCATGTTCTAGTGTGAGCACAGGCTGCTGTCTTTTTGCCAGTGATCTAAACACAAAATGTAAATATAAACAGACAGATATAACAGCTCTTATGTCTTCTCCCAGGCGTCCCAGGAGGCAGACAACGTGCTGATTTTGCAGGAGAAGAAGCTGGTGACCTGCCCCGGCCGCAGATCTCTTCAGGTCACGAAGAACCGTTTTGATGGCGACGTGGGCATCTTCCCTCTGGACTTCATCAAAACGTCCCTCACTTTCTCCGCTCCTGTTAAAGGTAAACTCAAGTTCAAAAAGCCCACAAAGAGCGAAACTGACGCTCTCCCAGGACCTGACGCGGCAGTGAAGAAGGACGAGGTCAAAAAGGAAAAAGTGTCTAAAACAACAAAGAATAAAACTGCTACAGCAAGTGAAACCAACCAGAAATAAAATGAACTGTTATTTAGAGTCGTACAAGGTTCAACTAAGCTACGTTTAGTTAGAATAATGCATTTCTCAGTATTCACTTTGAACCTTTTGGACTAAAGGTGCTTTTTTGGTCATCTGCTTCTTTTCTCCTTGAAGATGTTGAAGTGGTTTGCCTGTAATGTTCCTCTGTATGGCAGCAAACACATCTGTCTCCATGGAGACAAGCAGGTGATCAACAGACCAAGTTACAGATCAGTTCTGTGAAGTTGCAAGCCAGCTCACAGTAAGACTGTGTGTTTTTGAGGCTATTTTTTTAGCAATAAAAACACCTGTATTGGATAAATCAAGATAGATGTTAAATGCCACACTGTGGAACATTTCAGGTAAAGCCATGTCAAGCTGATTGCAGAACCTCTTCCAGAAAAGTTACATAGTGTACCTTTTGAAATGGTTGGTAAATTTACGATTATTATTGTACACATTGTACATAATTAAAAATAATATGTAAAATAATGTGCCTTTTATATGAGATCCTGTGATTTGACATAAACTGACATTATAATGCTTTATGTATTTTGTATTTTGTATGTATCAAGTCATTTATGTTAGACACTGTTTCACATATACAGTATACAAATATAATTTTCCCTCTTATTCATCCAAATGAATAATGCATGCCCCTTTCAGATGAAGATTCAATAGTATTAGATGCTTTATTAAATAAGCTACAGCATTTATGCATTACTAGTATATTCAATGTGAAATTAAAAGGGTTTATGATTTCATTTAAACAGTTTTGAAGGAATAAGGTGTAAAACATTTTTGATAATGTTCTGTTAAGTGCCAATGCTTTTATAGGACAAAAAGTGCTTTCTACTGATTTATACTAATACCTCTTTTGTATTAAACACTGTACAAAAAAATCATCAATATAGATTTGTGTTTTTATTTATGGCCAGTAGGGGGCGGTGTCATCTGACGTTGATGCAGGATTAGACATAGATGTAGATTACTTTTTTTTTTGTGATCACTTCTAATTAACTTAAACTTAAAAGTTACTTGACCTATAATATATATATATATATATATATATATATATATATATATATATATATATATATATATATATATATATATATATATATATATATATATATATATATATATATATTTAATTATTGCTATATACGTTATGAAATTTTATTTTTCATGAAATTTAATCAAAAAATGTGACTGATCATAATGAAGGGAAAAAAAATAAATAAATTTTGTATCAAAATCAGTAACTTAAGCAGATCCTTAAATATTGGTTAAGTTAATTTGTTTATCTTGGAGTGGACAGTTGAGTATACAGTACTTCAAACAGTATTTGCATACTGTATACCTTTACATAATACATAATTTAGTTTAAGTGACCTTTAATAAATACAAAACCTTCAAAACATCCCTCTGAATCTTTAATGAGCCTTTTGTCTTGTAGTGTGGGTGTTCAGGCTGCATCAACTGCCCCAGAAAGTGCGATGTTATCCTCTGCAGTGAATCGTATTAATGTTTCAAGTGGTTTATTGGATTGTAGTCTCTTTGTGTGTCAGCAAAAACAAAACACAGTGAGATTTATGAGGTTCTTTGGTGGCAGATGTTTTGTATCAGGGAACTTTTAACTGGAGCTTCCTATTTGGGGTATTGTTATTGCAAAAAAGGAAGTTTTGCAGACTAATCGCTTCAGAAAGAGACAATTCTTGATAGTAGGGTTGTCACAAATACCCAGTACTTGGCTCAGGAGCAAATCCAGATACTCATTTGAAGTATTAAAACTAAACTTAAACTATGTAACTTTTCTAGTGGATTGTCTGCCAAATGCTATTTTGCTCTGTGAAGATTGTTGCTTTGTCTGGAATGTTTCACAGTATGCTATAAATCTTCTCTATCTTCATGGAGATCAAACCAAACCAGGTCAGATCTGTGGAGAGGCGACCCCACTCACAGTCAGAATGCCTGTTTTTCTAGATGTTTTTGAGCCATAAAACAACCTGTAATTTAATAAATGTAAAGTAGAGCTGTTTAATTTCATAATGTGGAACATTTTAAGCAAAGCAATGACATCTCCATGGAGAAAAACATATGACAGACTCTCCACCAGAAAAGTTACATCGTACATCTTTAATACTAAAAATCACAAAAAGCCTTGACTTTTTTTGCATTATTTTTCAATGGTTTTATAATCTATATCTGAACTAGTAGAAGACCACATGGTAATATACAATAATTATATGTTGAAAATTACAAAATAGCAAAATAGAGTTAGACATTTTAGTTCTGAAACAAAACTCTGCTAATTTATAGGCTTATTTGAACTTATCAAAACAAAAAAATGCTCCCTGCTGCTGTCTGAGAACTGGAGACACATAATTATATACTTAGTCTTGTTTAAATTATTTAGTAGGTTTTGGCACAAATGCTTCCAGGTAAGATACTGACTGTCTGTCTACTGGTTTCAAGTTTTATTAAAATGTTGTTAAATCAGCTCTCACAATATCTAAATTTTTTCTGTGTGTCTCCTTTTTTTTGTAGGCTACTTATATAAGTATATGTTTCTGAAATAACTGTACTCTTAACCATGTTACCCATGTTAGCCACACCAATCTCTGCCTGTGAAGTCCATGAAAGCTTTAAAGTCACATTATCAATACAATCTTGTTTCAGATTGGATTACTGGATTAGTTACTGTAGATAAAGCAGCCGATGGAGCCATGATGTCTGATTACTGTCTGAGAAGCAAACTGGACTCATAGAAATGTATATGTTGCTAGTGCTGCCTTCTGGATGAAAAAGTGTTTTAACAAGTCCATTACCACAAAAGAAAATCAAATTCTTCTGAACAGATTTTGCTGCTCATTCAAGTAGCTTCTTCTGGTCAGTTCCCAAACCTACCTGCTGGGGTTTAAGGGAGTGAGAATTCAAATCAGAGAGTTATTTTAGTTTTTAACCAACTGGATTTCATCATTGAAAGTGGTAATCCAAATTGACTGACTCTGATATTAAGTTAAAACTTAAAGAACTTGGCAATCCTTGTTTTGTAAGTAAGAATAAATCAGCATTGCAGTTGATATCAGTAAAAGTTTTATTTGATTAATTTGAATATGTCTCATATCTGAGTACACGATTATAGTCAGGCTGGCACCACCTTTTGCCTCCATTCAGTTTCATTTCTCTCCAGCGACTAGGTCAAGAATCACAACACAATTGACGGTTTGCAAGAACCCTGGAAGGATTCCTGAGATCGAGAATTTAAAGCCAGAAAAAGAGAATGTTTGGTGAATTTTATCAAGGGGAAAGACGTTATTGTCCTTCTTCCTACAGGATTTGGGAAAAGCTTAATATACCAGTTAGCCCTGTTAGTGGCGCATTACATACATCATGACCAAACAGCAGCGATTGGTTAAATAAAAACAGTACCTGTCTACCATTGAGCAAACGAATCCTAATGCTGCGAGGTCAGACAGTTTCCACAAAGTGAAACCGACTGATGATTCAGCCTAACACGATTATACCATGTTTCTGAAATCTTCAGTTCTTTTAAAAAGTTTGATGCAGTGCAAATGTAGGTCAGGTACACTAGGCTATAACATGTAAACACAAGTGCAAAACTGCAGTACTACAACTCCTACTCTAACTACTTTAACTGCCTCTGCTACTTGTATTGCAGTCCAGAGTTGTGAAGCCGCTTGAAGCCTGTCGGGGCCTGAACGTGCAGAGATGTGTTTGTGTAGCTGGAGTAGACCTACGCCGTTAATGTCCTCAAATATTTGTTTAACTACAGGGTTTATTCTAAGAGGTTATATTTACTCTCACATGTTTGTCTGCTATAAATAAAGAAATTCGTAATGTTATTTATCAGTGAAGTCCAGTAATGGGCAAATATCTAACGTATATTTACTAGGAGTGTTTGCTGTTAGGTCATATGTACCACTATGGGATACTTAAAGATGCACTATGTAATTTTTTGTTTGGGGGTCTGTCGCCTGCTTGTTTCTATGGAGATGTCATTGCTTTGCCTGGAATGTTCCACAGTGTGACATTAAACAGCTCTACCTTACATTTATTCAGTTACATGTGGTTTTATAGCTCAAAAATACCTAGTAAAACAGACATTCTGACTGTGAACAGGGTTGCCTCTCCACAGATCTGACCTGTAACTTGGTCTGGTTTGATCTCCATGACGATAGAAAGGTCTGATACCATACTGTGAAACATTCCAGACAAAGCAATAACATCTCCATGGAGAAACATTTTGACTGGTCCTCAAAATGATAATTATTTTACTTGTTTACTACATTTTTAAGTACCAGTATTACAACTTGATGAACTTGTCCACCATTTTAGTGTTCATCTGGAGACTAAAGGAGAAGAAACCACAAGATTTAGGTTTTAATCAAGACAGAAACAACAGACCAAAGGCATTTCTCATGATACGAAACTGAAGCAATTCAAAGCAACGGTGATCAGACGACGCTTAAAATATGTCTGCAAAGTTAGAGAAAAATCCATGACAACGTTTAAATGCATGGATACAAAGTGCGGAGGGATTCTTTCAAAGCACTTGAACCATGGAGGACTCAGAGGGACTTGACTTTCTTGTCAAAATGAGGTCACATTGTTGAAGAGTTAAGTTGGATTGTAGCAAAACTGGATAATTGGCTGTTTTTGTATTGAGGTCAAAGTTCAAGAAGATAGAAAGTCATGTTTATACACACAATAGTTGTTCGTGTTTTGTAAAGCACTGGCTCACCACATAATAATACTGACCTAGAGTTATTTTTAAAACTCCTTTCAACAAACAATGACAACAGTTATGTGTGTGTCTGATACTGTTGTGAGAAAAGAATTTAAACTTTGACATTGAACACCATATATTTGTGACTGGCCCAGTAATTAGAGATATTAATCATAAACTAAAAACACTCAATTCAAGAAACACAGTTTAGCCTTTATATTTATTCTTTTTTATTTTATTTTCAAATGAGTATAAACTATGAGCCTCCATCTCTCTGTCTACCTCCCTTTCTCTCTCTCTTTCTTTTTCTCTCCTTCCATCTCTATCTCTCTCTCTGTCTTTCTCTCTTTTTTCTGTCTTTCTCTCTCCCTCCATCTCTCTCTGTGTCTCTCTCTCCATCTCTAACTCTCTGTCTTTCTCTCTCTCTCTATGTCTTTCTCTCTGTGTCTCTCTGTCTTTCTCTCTCCCTCCATTTCTCTCTCTGTCTTTCTCTCTCTCTCTGTCTTTCTCTCTCCCCCATCTCTCTCTCTCTGTCTTTCTCTCTCCCTCCATCTCTCTCTCTGTCTCTCTCTCTCTATGTCTGTCTCTCTCTGTCTCTTTCTGTCTTTCTCTCTCCCTCCATCTCTCTCTCGCTCTGTCTCTCTCTCTCTCTCTGTCATTCTGTCTCCCTCCATCTCTCTCTTTCTCTCTCCTTCTATCTCTCTCTCTGTCTTTCTCTCTCTTTCTGTCTCTGTCCCTCTCTGTTTCTCTTACTCTCCATCTCTCTCTGTGTGTCTCTCTCTACCTCCATAGCTCTTTCTCTCTGTCTGTTTGTCTCTCTCTCTCTCTGTCTCTCTCACTCTTTCTTCTCTCTACCCCATCTCTCTCTCCCTCATCTCTCTCTCTGTCTCTCTTCCTATTTCTCTCTCTTTGTCTCCCTCTGTTTCTATTACTCTCCATCTCCCTCTTTGTCTCTCTTTACCTCCATAGCTCTTTCTCTCTCTCTCAGTCTATCTGTCTCTCTCTCTCTCCTTCTATTTCTCTCTGTGCCTTTCTCCATCCATCTCTCTCTCTCTCTCTCTCTCTCCTCCATCTCTCTCTCCCTCCATCTCTCTTCTCTCCTCTCTCGTCTCTCTCACGTGGGTTGAGCACGTTTGACCCACATCCTGGGCTGTGCGGCTCGTGTGTATAATAAGAACCAGAGTGAGTCCATCTTCTGGAGCTGCAGACTGAAGCAGCAGACTCGTGTTTCCTCTGATCATCTGAAGCTGTTCTTTGTTAGAGCTCAAACAAAACAGCGTAGTCCTCCTTGAAACATCACAACAAAATGTTTTCAATCGCAAAAATACACCAAAATGTACACAACTTTTTTTTTTTTTATGTAGGTTTTAGAACATTCCACTTTATAGCATTACTCTTATGTATCTCCAGGGAGACAAACAGGTCCGACCACCAGTTCAAGTTAGTGGAGAGGCGATCCCGCTCACACTAAGAATGTGAGGATGTTTTTAAGGTATTTCTGAGCCGTAAAAACACCTGTAAACAAACATATACTTGACCCAAGGTGCTAATAAAGTGTGTATTGACTAAATGTTGTTATTGCTATTTTACTGTCACTATGGGCCTTCTAATGTTTTTTCTCAGATGTGTAATTTCCAAACTCACTAAGCTGGTCATATGGGACTTGTTGAAAAGGTGACTGGCATCAAAAGACTTGGCACTGAATCAAAGTGTGTCTTACCTTTTCATTTTGGTGGTCCAGCGTGTGATTAAAGCTCCAGTATTACGCAAACTGACTCCTGTGAGCTTTCGAATCACCTACTTAAAAACAAACCTGGAGTTGTGTTTTGTTTCATTCACACATGCTCGAGTAACTCTTTATTATTAGTCTGTCTACATCTCCGAAGCTCAAAATGCTCTGTTCCATGTTGTGATGTTATGAAAAGGTAGTTGGCAGTTCCAAGGTTGAAATTATCCACATGATTCCAGTGAAGGTGTATGGAGTTTAAAAACACAGTGGAGCACTTCTTGTCTTACCACATGACATCACAAGGTGGAACAGAACTCAGCCTAAACATGCAGGTTTGTGTGTTAAACATGTGTGAATAAAACAAAACACAACTCCAAGTTTGTGATGAGAAACAACATTTTAACAATAGGCAATAAAATATAATGTTAGTAATAGCTTCTTAATCCGTGTATCATTGGTTCATTCGTTTTTCAAAATAAAACCAAAAATAAGAAAATGAAAAAATTACAATTTTCTACATTATTTGTCTCCAAAACCAAAATGAAATAACAGATAACGAGTTGTTTTTTCAGTTTTTGATTTTGTGTTTAAATGGAAAAAACAAATAACAGACATTTCCCGTTTCTGTGACTGCGATGTCAGACTGAACCAGGACTGAACCAGGACTGAACCAGGACTGAGCCAGGACTAAAACAGGACTGAAACCAGACCAGTACTGAGACCAGGACTTAGACCGGGACCAGACCAGGACTGAGTCCAAGACCGGACCAGGACCAGGACCAGGACTGAGACCGGGACCAAACCAGGATTGAGACTGGCACCAACCCAGGATTAAGACCGGGAACAGGACCAGGATTGAGATCGGGACTGACACCGGGACTGACACCGGGACTGACACCGGGACTGAGACCAGGATTGAGACCGGGAACAGGACCAGGACTGAGACCAGGAGCAGACCATGATTGAGACCGAGACTGAGACCAGGACCAAACCAGGATTGAAAACGGTTTAGTCCTGGTTCAGTCCTGTTTTAGTCCTGGTTCAGTCCTGGTTTAGTCTAACATTGCAGTTTAAGTCACGGAAATGGCCAACAGACGTTATCCTTTTTTCCATTACTAATTTAAACACAAATTCGAAAACTGAAAAAACAAATCGTTATCTGTTTTTGCATTTTGGTTTTGGAGACAAATAATGAAGAAAACAGTTGTTGTTTTTTTTGTTTTCTTATTTTTTGTTTTATTTTGAAAAACAAATGAACGAATGATACACAGATTATTCTTCTTCAATATTACACTGTAGCCTTATAGTTCTGGTATAGGCTAGATTAAAACTTTTCAGGAAACTTTTCATGTTGTTATTTATATATATATATATTTTAAGTATTGAGTAGTATCTGGGTAATATTTTTTGACCATCATTTTTGTAACTTATCTAGGGGAACTACTACATGTAAGCTCAAACTTGGCCTAACATTTGAGTTTATGACACGATTTGCAGGATTAATAAAATATATTTACAGAAAGAAGAATATAATTTATAGATAATGATTATAGATAAATCAAAGAGCCATAAGTTAAGTGCAGTTTTTCACTTGATGTTTAAATAATTACTTTAGATCACCGTTGGGAAGGTGAACAAAATTGACGATAAAACATTTAATAGTCTGCCATCTTTGTTTTTAATGAATCGGGCCCCATTCCTTTTTTGGGGTTGGCGTAGTACAGCCAGGATAAGTACGGGTTTTGGCTCCACTCCAGCACTTCACACCAGACAGTTAATTCAAAAGGAGAGGGACATAGCTCCACTCTGTACCCAGCCAAGCCTAAATACACCACCACAGGGCCAAGAAAATGTCTATTGAGTCTCAAATTAGCTGTGTGCACTGCCACCTTCAAAGGGGGCCCCTAATCTCCTCAGACTGGAGTACATGGACCAAATGCTCACATGAAATCCAGACCAGAGCAGACTACATGTGCGGCGGTTAATTAAAGTGTTATCGACATGTGTCACTTAAGCTGATTAGAGCCGAGTGGGACCCTCAAACCACATTTGTGTGATATAGAACTGAATAGACTGGGAATTTTCTGATTTGAAATGAATTCATATGTGCTAAAACAAGCAAGTTTAAATGTTTTTATACTTCAAGCAGAAATCAGTTGTCTGAATTTATAGCTCGTATCACAGAAGTGTTATAGTTATTAGCACTGTTGGGCAAGTTACTTCAAAACTGTAATGTGTTATTTATGACTTGTTACTGTCATTTCAAAATAATTTGTTACATTACAATATTACTGTGTTTAAAATGTAAAATATTACACAACTATTACAGCACTTTAAGTTACTTTCATCAAAATAACTGTGCGAAGATGCTGAACTCTTGCTCCGTATATGGACTGAACCAGGACTAAACCAGAGCTGAAGGAATAAACCAGAGCTAAACCAGGTCTAAACCAGGACTAAACCAGGTCTAAATCAGGACTAAACCAGAACTTAACCAGGACTAAACCAGAGCTGAACCAAGACTGAACCAGAACTGAACCAGGACAAAACCAGGACTAAACCAGGTCTAAACCAGGACTAAACCAGGACTAAACCAGAACTTAACCAAGACTGAACCAGAACTGAAACAGGACTAAACCAGGTGGAAACCAGGACTAATCTTGGACTAGGACTTGGAATCTAGGACTGCCCCTGAAAGAACCCTGAGCCTGTGAAGCAGGGCGTCCGCAAAGCACGATCGGGCATCAGCTGTGATTCGCCCTGTGGAGCGTGGTGTTCTGTGTTGGTCCTTTCACCTGCAGTCACCCAATGGTCTACGCAGGCATACCTCCGGGAATATTGCAGTGATTTTATTCAAGAAAAACAAAAAAACACCACTTCAATCCAGGTTAAAAATGCATTGTGACGTGTTACTCACATTTGTACTGAGTTAAATATTACCATTTTTTTCCCCCTTGTAATGCCTTATATTACTGTGTTACAGCAAAAAGCAATGCACTACAGTAATTTGTTACTTTTATAATGTGTTAATCCCAACACTGGTTATTAGGCATTAGGAATACAGTGGCTTTCTTCTCATGGCCCAAAGTCGTCCTTTTTGTCCGTTTAAAGAGCTCATATTACTGTATATTCTGATCCATGTTATAATGTTGTTTCCTCATCCAAAACATTCCCTGAGTTGTGTTTAACATACAAATCCTGCATATTTAAGCTTAGTTCTTCTCTCAAACTGAAGACATGCTGTTCCACTTTATGATGTCATATACAGGAAAAGCTCCACTGTGTTTTTAAACTCCACACCTTCATTAGAAATACTGGCAATTCCAGGACTGAAATGATCGATCTCAAAAAGTAAAAGGAAGCTGTTAACTTGAAAACTACCACTACATGACATCACAAGGTGAAACAGAGCATTTTGAGCTTTGGAGATCTAGACAGACTAATAGTACAGGGTTACTCAAATGTGTGAATGAAACAAAACACTTGTAAGTTTTCTGGTGAGGGGTCCATCACCTGTCTGCCTGTCTGTCTTCATGGATATGTTTCCAGTTTGCAAGTTCTACCATACGTCTTTATACTCAATAAGATCATTTATGTCACAACTGTCCACAACAAGCACCTCTCCAAGTTCACCTCTCCACAGATACGACCTGTAACTTGTCCTGTTTAACACCATACTGCAAAACAAAGCAGTTACATCTTGAGAAGAAGAGTAGGTGGGGGGCCCTGAACCAGAAAAGTTACATAATGCACCTTTAAATTGGTTCAAATAACCATCTATTAAGTTAATTTAAAACATGTGATTCCTAATGCCTTTGTACGGAATTACAAAAAGCCTAAAAACATATGGCACTGTGAAATATAACATCTGTTTCTCATGTAAACCCATCTTGATTTTGCCATTACATGCAGGTAACTTGATACTGCGTCTATATCCCTCGACATAAAGATCTATTTCCTCAGTGTTACAACGCATTTGACAGGTTTTCTAGATTTTCTGATTATGACTTAATGTGGTGTGATAGTACTGGTGGTAAATATTTATCATAGTTATGTCTGTTAAGTGGCAATTTGGGAAGAAATGTCGGGAAGAAAAGTGCAAAAATACAGGAAGTAGGTGAACAGTGAGTTTTGAAACACCTATCAATAATTAACACGGAAAAGTTTATCCAAAATGCAGGGACAATTTACGGACAAGGAAGTTTAATCCTTCATTGAATAAAGGTGTAATTTATTATTATAATTTTTATTAGCGTAATTAAAATGATTATGTACATATTATGTAATCTTTGGCCATTGTTAACATTTTGGTTGCTAGGTAACAGTTAAGGGATTACCGCAATGTCCATATCCAATCAGGAATAAAAATTTTAAATCTTTATCAAAATAAAAAAGAAAAAAAAAGAAAAAACTAGGCCAGAAAAACAATACTTACAATGTATAACTTTTCCTGATGAGGGTCCACTAGCTCCTTGTCTCCATGGAGATATCATTTATTGTTTTCCCTATAATGTTCTAGACAGGCTGGCGCCCCCTAGTGCCTCCGCTCAGTTTCATTTCTCTCCAGCAACTAGGTCAGGAATCTGAATACACAAACAAAAACCCCGGAAGTGTGAGTTCGAGCACCAGCCAATCAGCGAATAGCCATACATTCTGTGTTGGCAAAGATTCCTGAGATCGAAGATTTAAAGCCAGAATAAAGTGAATGTTTGGTGAATTTTATCAAGGGGAAAGACGTTATTGTCCTTCTTCCTATGGGATTTGGGAAAAGATTAATATACCAGTTATCTCTGTTACCGGAGCATTACATACTTCACGAACAAATAGCAGCGACTGGTTAAACAAAAAAGTACCCACCTACTGTTGAATGAATGAATCCTAATGCTGCTAGGTCAGACAGTTTCCACAAAGTGAAACTGGTTGAAGAATCAGGCTAATAATGTTCCACCGTATGACATTAAACATATCAAGTTAGAGGTCAGATCTGTGGAGAGCAGAGCCACGTCACAGTAAGAGTACATGTTTATCAATGTATCGGTTTTTAAGAAATAAAAATAAAAAGCTTGACGAATTTAATGCCAAACTGTGGAACATCTCCATGATAACAAGCAGGTAACAGACCCCAAAAGAAAAGTTAAAAAGTAGTGCCCCTTTAACTATGCTTTAGTGAAATGATCAGTCTAACCTGTCGTGTGCACTTTAAATGTAGAAATTTGCTTCTATTAACCAAACGTGAATATAAATGATGCTGAACAATATTTAGTAGAGTGTGTTGCTTTCAAAAGGCTAAGAATGTTCCAGAAGAGAGAAAAAAAGCATTTGTTTAAGCATTAGAATCAGCCCGTATTATGGAACATTTAAATCAAATGCAAAACACACCAATGGGAATATCAGGCACACACTGAGTACCTGATTTGTGGTAAATGTAATTGTACTTTATTAAGTTTTTCCTTGGCTTCCACTGGACTTATTCATCATAATGGAAAATCCCAAGTACCCATCCAGGAAATGGACTCTCAGATTATTCGGAAAAGAGTCTATAGGGACAATTTGGAGTTGCAAGGAAATGCAGGAGTGTGGACCACAAATTACTCTAGCAGAATTAGCATGTTCTCTATAAAAAAAAAAAATGTAAACAAGTCGGGGGACTGAAGCTTAATGCACATTTCAATACCGAGTTTATAAAAGCCTATAGCACAGCACGTTGAAACAGTGTTGGGGATTGTGTACAGACTGAATGGGAACTTCATAATGAGATGGAGTATTCAGTAGGCGCCTCTGTGTCAAAGTACTGTTTAAAATACCAAGTAGCTCTGAGTGCCCTAGATATGCAAAGAGCAGAACAAAACCATTTGTTGCACTACTTCACATCCTCTGTCTGCCTGCATTGTATCGCATTTATTATTTTACTTAGACCTACTCAGTTTTCTTTTACATATGACAATAAAGCACAATCTAAAGCAGTGGTTCCCAAACTTTTTTTTCCTATAACTTCCTTTTAGAACCCACGGGACCTGACACAAAACAGTGCGGTGCAGGACACATTTTGAAAACTCATTGCGGGCGCATGCCGGAGGCGGACTACACAATGCGGGAGCGGGCGGGTGGGATGATAAACTGCAGTCCCACAAACTAAAAATGAGTGTAAAGTAAAATATACAAATGATGAATGTCTGTCTATCATACATCATTTGTGCTGGATATTTTATTTGGCATTAATAAAAACATTTTAAGATGCCTAAATTTGCAGATGTGGTCTAATCTTGCGCACATTTTAGACAATTCCTTTCTGCTTCTCCGTGTTTGATAGAGCTTAAGAAAGCGAACGTCCACATCTTGAGGGATTTGCGGGCAGGAGCGGGTTTGAAAATTACAATTCTTTGCAGATGCAGGACTGCACAATGCAGGTGTGGGCAGGAATGAGTCTGAAAATTCCGTCCCGCGCATACATCTACTGCCGTTGTATAACCTCTTTCTCATTCTTTGTACTGCTGAGGGTACCTGGACCACAGCTTGGAAATCACTCATCTAAATCATGGACTATTGGTGGTTATCAGATTAAAATGACAGTGCCAGATGGGGGGAAAGAACCAGTTGATAACAATGTCTTAACCATGAAATATTGTTTATATTAGTGAATAACATTGCATTTTAACAATATTTATTTTAGCTACCTCCATCTCTATTAAATATTTTTGACCTACAGAATGTTGTGATCATCTAAAACCAGAGGTGGGACCAAGTAGTTGTTTTTCAAGTCTCAAATAAGTCTCAAGTCTTTGACCTCAAGTCCGAGTCAAGTCCCCAGTCAAATACAGGCAAGTCCAAGTCGAGTCTTGAGTCACTGGTCCATAAGTCCAAGTCAAGTCCAAGTCATCTGCTTTGAGCTTCAAGTCATTTCAAGTCTTTAAACCAAAGTACCAAATAGAGCTTAGATTTTTGAAATTTATATGAATTTTAAACTAAATTATACTTTAAAAAATCAAAGTATATTTATATATGAGTATTTATAGATTATATAAGAGGTGTAGAAATTAATTTAGTTCATTTTTCCTTTTTAAATAGACACGGCATTGACAAGATCTTAGTTTGAATCGTTACGGTCAGAATAGAAAGAATTCAAATTTAAAAGTGCTTCTCAAGTCACAGGCCTCAAGTCCGAGTCAAGTCCCAAGTTATTGATCTTCACGTCCAAGTCAAGTCCCAAGTCTTAGTCCATTTTATCAAGTCAACTCTCAAGTCTGACTCAAGTCCAAGTCACGACTTGCAAGTCCTCAACTCGGTCTAAAACTATTATTTTACATCTTGTTAATACAAATTTTTACACTTTTACTATTCAGTAAATTCAGTCTATGTACAAGTAACCTACCACAGTAAACAGCAATTACTTTTCGTCCAATTATCTCCCTCCAGCTTGTTTATGAATAAAACAAGCTCACGGCCATGCTCTGTGGACTAACTATGGGGTCATTACTGCTCCACACAACAGCCTAAGTGCAGATAAACCGCTGTTCAAGGCAAAGATAGGTATCTGGGACTTCCAAAGAGCAGAGGAACAGCATGTGCTCCACTGACTACAGACCTAATTCACTCATTATCAACATACGCATAGTTTTCAAGCCACGCAATTATCAATTACCATAACAGCCCCTCTCGGATTCCACTGGGTCTATGGTAAGTGCAGACCAATTTGAGAGCCTTCCCTCCAGTCCACTTTACTGAACATTCTTAGCTGCATAAATGGACCAAGTGAATCCAATTTCCTTATAAAGTGGATAGTGCACTGACAAAGCACAACAAAGAAAGAGTGAACTGAATTAATCTGTGAATAGTTAAAGATGCACTGTGCAACTTTTCTGGTGGAGGGTTTGCTTGTTGTGTCCATGGAGATGTTATTGCTTTGCCTGTAATGTTACACAATAGTATTCAGCTTATCTTCCTGTGGCGAGTCAGATCTGTGGAGAGGTGACCAATAAGAATGCATGTTTTTCAAGTTATTTGTTTAGCAATGAAAACACCTGAAATTGAATAAATGTAAGATAGTTACAACAACAACTTTCAAACATTCAAACTGCACGAATGTTTTGTTTGATAGGCAGAAGTAAAAGTGAGGAATTTGTTTTTAGGAAGCATCATAAATCAGTCCATGTTATCAAAACTGTTTCCCTTTTCACAGCTGTGGGAATAAAATGTCAAACTCTGAGTCATGTTCCGTCTATGTGACCTTGTTTTACATATTTAGAAAACAGAGCTAGAACTGGTTGTTCAAGACGGGAATCTAGGATCATCCAAAAACTCTGTTGTGGCTTGTACCAATCCAACCTGTTTTGTTATTAAAGCAGCAATGACACACATTCCCCAAATATTTGAGTTTCAGTGGTTGCTTATTGCACATTACTCAAACATAAGCCTTATCTAGGTGTGGATTTCAGCATGTGCCACTTGTGAAATTATTGTTTGCCATATATTTCTTATTTATATTTTGATTAGGCTATTTTATTGTGAGCTAATGTGGGCCTAATTACTAACCTAAACCTAATAAGTGTGTCATGTAAATATATAATTAAACTGGCCTAAATTAGTGGAGGTTTGGACAGAACAAAACATACTGTGAGTACCATTGCTGCCCTCAGAGAAACAAGCTCAGGTGAGTCTAAGAGCACGCGCGTAGGACTACATCGGAACACTGCCCTTCAGAATAAAAGCTTTTATGGATCAGTAACGACAGTCATTAACCATAACCATAGCAACCATTACGCATATCGGCCTAACAAATGAATAAAATTATGGAAAATAATATAAAAACATTCAAGGTAAATAAATGCACATCCGTCATATTATTGTTATTCTGATCATTTTTACTTTTTTTTTTAATTTTTTTTATTTTTTATAATTCTATAGTTATGCCCTATTTGAAACCAGTCTCTTGCTATTTTTTCCTACTTATTTTGAATTTATTATTACCATTTATATTTTTGCTCTTTGTTATTATATTATATTGTGATGTGTGAATTATAGTGTCCAAATAATTTCCCTTGTATAACAATAAAGTCTATAGCATAATTATTACACTTTGGGCTAACCTTGTTTTATAGGATACCGTAAAACATAGCTACACTAAAGAGGAAGGAAAAATAAGTAATTTTGTGCAGTAATAGTACGTAATTTTCCGAGGATATATATATTTTTTACAGTTTGAAACTAAAGTCAAAATCTATTAAAATGTGGACCGATGAACAGATGTTATCTTTTGACGTTTAATTTTGTCCGCGGAATTATTGTATTTTATTACTAACACAGCGATGTTTTAATTTTGAAAGCCCTCACCGGAAGTACTGATAAACATTGACGCTGACCTCACGTCGCTCCAAAACTCAAGTAGCGTCTGGTCCACTCCTGCTTTTCCTCAACAACAAACGCTTCAACTCTCCACTGCAGCACGCACGGGCACCGAAGCAAGAACTAATGTCTTTTCCACAGCTTTCCTAACGATCGGAAACACGGAAAAGTTCATAGCTACGTTTTGAGAGATATTTTAGGTGAAAACATCGCGGCTTGGTCGGATTTTACAGCGGACCTTACAGCAGCTGCTCCGGACAGTCCACACTCCTCCTGCAGCGCGCATGGTAAACTGTCCTCAAGCTTTTATTCTCTAACATACAACTTCAGTAATATTAATAATTATCTGGCTAAACCTCATTGCATAAATAGTGGTTTGATGTTTCACTATTAATTAACTAAAAGTGCCAAGGCTTAGATTAGGAATTTTGTTGAAGATTTTAGGTCAGAAACGGCAAAATGACAAAATTTTGGAGTAGCCAATTTTAAGACATTGTGTACCATTGTGATATAGGTCTTGTAGAACGAAAAAACTGTGACTAACATAGCAAAAAAGTAGAGAAATTTGTAAATCTATGTGATAGGAACATTGTCTGGACACTATGGAGTAATGCCATGGCTGAAGTCTTGCATTTTTATTATTTTAGATACAGGTCACACGGTTTTTAATGCAAAAAAGTCTAGTCAGTTTGTATAATTTAGATGAGCTGGTAAGTTATAAGTTTTCTATGAAGTTTTCAGGTAGCTGCTTTCCCCCTTTATATTTTCTATTTCTTCTGAAGTTGTTCTTATCATTTGCATCAGACGTGACAGGTTCAGTGGCTCAGACATAACAATGCACCTCCTATGTAAATCTGTCATCTGTCCAGCCCACTTCCTCGCATCAAACTCTTCCAAAATCAACATTAAACACATATTATGTAATCTCATAATATCATTCACATCCCCAGAGACACGTTCGCTTTTATCTCAATGCTGTAGTACATTCCCGAGTAATAGGAGCTTTGTACTGTGGTGTTGGCATGATTAGAGGCTGTCATATCCTGTTCCTTGTTTTCAGCTTTAGTGGGTGCATGCAAACTTTATTTAAGAAGTTTAAAAAGGTTAGATTTTTGTTTTTCAAAGGTGCACTCTGTCTCAAAGGTGTTATTGCTTTGCCTGGAATCTCCTCTATCCAAGTTACACCACTAAGCCAAGTTACAAGTCAAATCTGTGGAGAGTCGTCCTGACTCACAGTAAGAATGCGTGTTTTTATATGTGTTTTTGAACTATAAAAAACACTTGACAGTTAAATAAATGGTAAATAGATTAGTATAATACTGCCATACTGTGGAACATTCTTAGCCTGATTCATCAGCCGGTTTCACTTTGTCTGACCGTTAGAATTCGTTCGCTCGATGATAGGTGGTTACTTTTTTTTCGTGACTTATGTAATGCGTTGCTAACGGGGCTAACTGCTGTATTAAGGTTTTCCCAAATCCCGTAGGAAGAATTGCAATAACTTCTTTCCCCTTGATAAATTTCACCAAACATTCTCGTTGTTCTGGCTTTAAATCCTCGATCTCGGGAATCGTTGCCAACACAGAATGTATCTCTCTTTGCTGATTGGCTGGTGCCCAAACTCACTTCTTCTTCTCACACTTCTGTTTTTTTTGCGAACCATCTAGTGTATTTGATTCCTGACCTAGTCACTGGAGAGAAATGAAATTGAGCGAAGGCACTAGGTGGCGCCAGCCTGGCTAGAACATTTTAGGCAGAGCGTAAAAAACATCTCCATGGAGACAAGCAGGTAGAAATCCATCAGAAAAGTTATAGTTCACTAACTTCAAAATGACTGTATCTTATTATGATTAGAAAATGCTACAAGGTTTTTCAGAGCTACCATAAAACTAAAAATGTTTCTAGTTTTGGAGTGCATTTCCTCTCTAGTTTGCCAGCTGCTTGTAGTTTCAGAATAGATCTTTCTCTTTCTAAACATAAAGCATGTTTTCTTTCCACATGTGGTTTATGTATCTTTATCTTTGTTTCTGCGCTTTGTGAATGATGAACAATACTTCTGCGATCAAACGTGTCTTTGATTCTGAACGCTTGATACAGTCAGTCTGATGATAACTGATCTAAAACAGAAACCAGGGTCTAATGTTGTGAGTGACGGTTTCAGTTGGTTCAAAGGCAAAGATAAACATTGGGGATACTGTAAACAATGGCTTTATAGCGTTATCATATGGTTTTAATAAGGGGGACATTGGGGGGGCTTTAGTTTTGGAGGAACAGAAGTGAAAAGCAGACAAACTGAATTACAAGTTTTCTTTCTCAGCCCCACAGCAGCTGTAAGCGATGCCTGTTTTAAGAGTTTGTAGTAATGCTTACCTAAGGGCTAGACGATATATAGCAAAAATATTGAAATAGCAACATTAGCTGACACAATAACCACAAGAAATTAAATATATCACAATGCATTTTACTTGAGTTTTTATTAGGAAATAGCACATTTTACACAAAGGCATATTATTTTCATGATTTTCCTTATTATTTTCCTACTTTAGACTTGTGTGGTCATTCCTGGCTGGTTCAGCCCATCTTAGTGAGATGTGAACTCTAAGAAAAACTAGAGCAGGGGTCTCCAACCTTTTTTCTCTGGTGAACTGCCTTCATGAAATGACAATGCCAGAGAGTTACTAATTTTCCCTGTCACAAGAAATTAAGAAACAAGAAGATCTCTGGCATGCTTTGGACGGGGTACAGTTAGATGCCTATTAAACATATACCATTATCCATTTATTAGTGCACAAGTTGGCATCAAAATGAAACATTTACAATGGTAATTAATCAGATTTTAGTTGTTAAACACAGTACATATAATTCAGAAATCCTTTGGCGAGCTACTTGGAAGAGGGTGGAAAGCTACTGGTAGCTCCCGAGCTACAGGTTGGAGACGCCTGAACTAGAGTGTTTGTCCGCTGATCTGAAGGTTGGCAGTTTGAATCCCACTCTCGTCATAAACATCATTGGTTGAGTGGTCAGATTTACTGGCCCACAGGTTGATGGTGTGATTCCAGCTCCAATGAATGCTGACGTTCACTTGTTGGACAAGACACTTTGCTTACCTCGCCTCCAGTGTCCGTGTACACTTGTGCATGACTGTGTATGTGAGTGTGTGTGTATGTGTGTGTGTGTGTGTGTCTGTGTGTGAGTGGGTGAGTGGTTCCTTGATGTAAAAGCACTTTGAGAGCCTTGAAGGTGGAAAAGCTTTATATAAAAATGTGACCATTTACCACTTACACAGTTCACCTTTAAAGCTTTTTAACTTTTCTAGGGGTAATCAGCTACCTGCTTGATGTTAGTGTTTTAAATGTTCCATAGCACTGCATTAAACTTGTCTCCATGGAAACAAGCTGATGACAGCACAGTTACAGGTTAGATGAAAAAACTTGTATTAAAAACAGATGGAATTGAATAAGGTTTAATGTAATTCTGTGGAACAATCAAGGCCAAACTATCTTCTTCAGCCCTCAGATGCCCCACTAAAAAGTTACATAATGCACCTTTAATCATCTCATCAGACTTTGAAGCAAATCTCAAATCTAGTTCGTAACGTAGGCAGCAGGAATATTAGTTTTTGCCTGCATGTTTGCATTGCACACTCCACTCGTCTTAGCAAAGTATCTCCCATATGCCCTGCTGAGATTATGATTGCTTGTACTTTTCAACAGAAACATTTTAGAAACTTAATTACCTTTCTGCTTATTTTTACTGTTCTGTTGGCTGTGTCCAAATGCCTCCCAGGGGCCCTCATTTAGGTGACGAGGATATAAAAAGAAACTAATTTGTTTTAACACGGAGCAGTTTCACGTGTAAACAAAAGACTAAGACACAATGATGACACGACAAAAGAGAACAAACAGCTTTCATCCTTAAACTGTCACATAGACATATGTTCTCATAACAGTAAAGTAAAGAGACACAACACGGATTATTTACACTGACAATGATTCCTAGAAGTGCTTAAGGTAAGACTTCATACTTACTAGATTCAGAGTTTTGTAACTACATTTTTTGCTTATACATTTCAAAATATTGTGTAAATGTTTCCTGATTAGTCAATGTTTTCATATAGTTAAATTTGTACTATGTGACTTTTTTTTGGGGGGGGGGTTATGCTGAGCAGTCCTTCCTCCGCACACTTGGTTTTGCCTGGGGAAAGCGCTTCTCAAGCCGAGGCACCTAACATCACTCCCCGCTCCAGGTCATCTGAGCCCAAGGAACATAGATACACACCCTCAGTCTTGACTCACTGTGCAGTGACACGTTTGTACATTGGTACTCGCTCTGAACTCCGTGTATCACATTCTCTGTATTGGCCATTTTTGGCAAAATAATTCGAAAAGGAGTCGCGGCTGTGTCGGGAAAACAATCTGTTATTGCACTGGAGTCGGCGAAGCCGTATAGCGCGTCATTTCAGGCAGAGGAGAAGCGTATCCCTTCCCATAACCCTTGTTTTACACTATGTCATCAAACTTACTAGTCACATCTGTGGAGAGACGACGCTGCTGACCTTTTTTTGAGCATTCAAAACACAATTGAATAAATGTGAGCAAATCTTCATGGTGAAAAGCAGGTAGTGGACCACCATACTACCTTATATAATACAATTGGTAGACATCATAAATAACAAGAATAATTTCAGGCCCATCCTAAATTTGTAAAAGCATTTGGGAGCATTCCAGTTTATCCATTTCCAATTCATGACATATATTATTTTCTAACTTTCGGTTCTTTATATAAAGATTTAGTGTCTGAAAAACAAAGGAGATGTAGGATGTTTGGTTTTCCTGTCATCAGTTCCAGCAAAAATTTTCTCTTTGTTTTGTTCGGTTTAATATTTTCTGACATTTCATTGTGTTGGAGTTTCTCTGAAGCTGGTGACGACAGACTGAGCACTGTTTCCTGGTACTGCAAATAACAAACTGTATCAAAACAAAAGCTACAGTTTGTCTTTGATTTTAGACACATGTAACAAAACTGTAAAAGACTATTGAACATTCATCAACCCAGTGTCAATAATCATGTGGTTAGTTTATCTTGTGGAACTTAAATTGGAGATGGGATACTGGAATTTTGGTATTTTGGAATTACAATTTCATCTGACTAGCATTGCAATTGGATTTGTATTTTATTTATTTTAAACCAATATTGTCTGTCTACATTCACAATATTATAACAGGTCAGAAAATAGTGTAATATGGGCACTTAAATGTTTGAGAGAAGACTGAAATATGAAATACTAAAGTTGCAAGAATCAAATCCATTTCAAAACATGTTAGTAGAGGTGGAAAAGTAGAACAAGGTAGGGCTGTGCAATGAATCAAATCGTCAGCGTTGGCTCTGTTTGCATACAGCTGGTGTCACATCTGTCCCACAGCCGGGCCCAGGTGCAAATAAATGAACTGTGAACTTTAACCCCTGATCTCATTTCGGTGAGAAGCTCAGTGTCCTGTTTCTACCTGCTCTGGTCTCTGTGAGGTGGGATATTTAGAGCTTTGTCCTCAGAAGAGTGGGGATGTTACAAAGTGTTTAGTGGATTTAGAGGCGCACAGCACAGGTCTCCCTTGTGAGTGTTTTCAGGAGTTTTGGAGCTTTGATTTGTCCCAGTTTTAGAGTTCAGCAAAAGGGAGCAATGAGCCAAGAACTGCAGCAACTTTACCTTTAAACGTAAAGTACACTTTATTTTCCCCATAGGGAAATTTACTGAGGCAACCTGTCAGGAGCAGTGCAGTGCCCAGACATGCACCCAGACATGGGGGGAAAGAAACTATTGATTGTATATATAAATGGACATAGCTTACCTGCAAGCCACCACGTTCCAAATAAGAAGTGAGAATGGGTGCTCTTCTGACTCCATCAACTCTGGCTTCAATTCACTTTGCATTGAATAAACATTGTCCCTCTTTCTGTAAATGCTGTTGTCTGGAACCTCATTTTAGGTGTGGTGTTTTTATTGGGTCATTCCACGCCACATCTCCGAACGCCTGTGAAATCAGAGTGTTTTCTTAGCTTCTGAAAGGGCCTTCATAGTCCATGAATTTTCTGCATGTATGCAGACACCACATTTTCAAAAATTTATTTTGCAAAATTAAGGCAGAACACCATCAGAAATTTTGGATATGTTAAAAACAGACAGTCTTTCTAAAACAGTCCATTTTATGTTGGTGAGTGCTTCTTTTTTTTTTTTTGGTATAAAGTGGTAAAGATTTTTATTTTGAACACTTAATATCTTCTAGAGTGTTCATCACAGAGGGTCAGTTTTAAAATACAAAGTCCACAGTGGCATGTGTGGGAAGGTGTATGTTCAATATCAAACCTCTGTCTTTGAAACTGCACTTTCCACAGTCCTTCAAAGATGTCTTCAGATTTGAAGAGTGGGATTTTCAAGCTAATTTAAGCCCCCAGAAATCTGTGATACACCAAAAGCACATGTGTAAAAGACCAGATTCTACAAGTTCATTTGCCAAATTTTAACCCTTGAAAATTTGAAGGACTGACCTTAAATAGTTTTTTAGATACAGCAATCTGAAAGTGGCTCCTTGGACAACTCTGCTCAAAACAGATCAAAATATTTTTAATGACAAAACTATAAGGAATTGGAACATTTCCTATTGGAAAGTGTGTGAACCTCCTAGAATGTTTTCAGTCAAATCTGAGATTGTTGAGCGGGGGGGCATTCGGACATTTACGTGGAATGGCCCTATTTTGCTAATTAGTAATTTTGTTAATTCATATCCTATTCCTAATCTGAAACTCTGCTCCACATTTGCCCCTATAACTTGCCGCCTCAGTGAGCTTCATTTGACTGGAGTTGAACGCTATGAGAGACGCCACACTCCCTTAATCCACTTCTTTATACAGTCTATGGGAGAAACATGCTTACTCTGCTCAGAAAGGCCCAGGAGTTGAACCCGGGACCTTCTTGGTGTGAGGTGAGAATGCTAGCCTCTCTGCCACTGTGCCATCTTGTGAGTTTACACATTTTAAAACACATTTAACATTTACTCTTACTATTATGGGATGTAAAAAGTGTTAGAACAGAAACAGAGCCGGTGTGTTGCGGCCCCTGCAGCTGTGTCGTCACTCTGATTTATACCCCCGCAGCTGTTTAGAGAGGGAACTGTGAGTAGAGTCTTTATTTTTATGCGTTACACTGTAGGGCTTTTGTTGCATTGTGGATCCGAGGTTGGGCACATTTTTTCCCCATTGCAAGACTGAACCAGTGCCTTCGCAGAGGTCTTATCATCTGTCTAAACTACAGCCTTTTCACAAATCCTTCCAATTTCCTCACACGACTTCAGCAAAACATATCTGGTTTGTTTTGCATATTTCTGTTGCGTAAATATACAATGAGGCCGTTATTGTTATTGTTGCGTGATGCAAAAAGTGCCACATGTTCTTTAACAGCTGTATCGTCATGGTGATTATTACATCCACAGCTGCTGAGAGAGGCCCCTGTTTGTGCAGAGGAACCGTCTAATGGTGTAATGCCACTCGGACTCCCCCTTTTTCTGTGTTTACTCCGAGCTCACGCACTTCTGCATATCCATTATAACAATCCCCACACTTTACAGCTTCACTGTCCCAAAATAGACTCTTTTTATACGGGTGTGAAATGTTATCAAAGTTAAAATGAGCTACACTAAGTAGGCCTGTCACAGTAACATATTTGCAAGTTATACTGCTATAAAAACTACTTTACACTGGAAAAAAAACTGTGTCTAGATAAGTTAAAATGACTTCAGTTAAGAACATTTTACTTTATTTGAGTCGATTCAACTTGACAAGTAAAATTATCTACTAATGGAGTAAGAGCGTTTTTCTTAATTCAGGCAACATTTGATTTTGTTTCTTATTTTAAGTGATTATTTAAAGTTGTTGTTTTTCTTATTTTAAGTGTAGCAAGATGTATTTTCATATTACAAAAAGTCTTGTTCCACTGGCAGATAATTTTAATAAATAATTGTCAAGTGAAATTTACTCAAATCATGATAAAACTTTCTTAATTCAAGTCATCTTAACCTGATTAGATTTTATTTACTGACATTTTTGTAGACAGTACCATTATAAACTGCTGCAACAAATAAATGGCAGAATTCACTAATAATTAGTCAGAAAAGTTCTTTATTCTACCCTCTACAGCTCAACTCTTTCATTATTACATAAAATTGGCAAAAATCTCCCCCCTGTTGAAAAAAAACCCAAACAGCTTTCATATATTGAATGAGTCAGTATAGTCGTCATCATCACAAGCCTAACACTGACTTTGTTTAGAAACTTTATACATTGGTATGAAAATCAACTTTGTTTGTGCATACCGCTGAATACTTTTGTTTTCAAGGTACATAAAATTACCAGTGACCTTTAAGTGGCTGGCTGGGTCGTAGGTCACAGATGACGATCCAGGCTTCGGTACAGGACAAGTGGGTGTTTAATTGTCAGTAAGTGGTTATCGTCATGCTAATCTCCTGCAGTCTCATTCAACACATAATGTAAATGTAAAAGCCATTAGAGTAAATTGTTTTGTGTAGCTGACATACTTAAAAACTTATTGTTATGTAATAGGGATATATCTAAATTCCTCGGTACAATATTTTCACGATATGCATGTCACAGTACGATATTTATTGTGATATTTTGTAGAACCTAACAGAATTGTGAATATACTAGTTTGTCCTTTTAAAAATGTCTCAACAAGCCTTTGGTTCTGTTATAAACCAAAGAGTTAAGATCTAAAAGTGCTTAATAAGTCATTTCATTGGACTGAAACAGAGCAGAGGATCTTGGTCTCTGTAGTTCACTCTGTTTCTTTTAGCTGTTCCTTCACCAAAACAATGAATTTAAGCAAAGAAACTTGTAATTCGATATATTGTGATGGTCCACCATATTATTGTGAGAACTTTGACGATACGATATCATGATATTTCAGTTACTGTTACATCCCTAGTATGTAGTTATAGAAGAATAAAGATTTAAATAGCTGCCAGCTTAATACTGCCCTCAATGTTTTTCACTTGAGAACTTATGATCAGTTTTAAGTTTTAAGGTGGTCAAAATTATATGTAGAGAAGATTCTACTTCAAAACTAAAACTAATATTGAAACTAGATTCTCATTTAAACAAGTTTTGATGCTAAGAAATTTGCATTAACAGGAAACTATTTGAACAATTGAAATTCAAATTTAAAAAGTCAAATTTTGAGCTTTAAATTGATTTTATAATGTAGTTTAACTAGTGTAAGACCACAAAGTATAATCATTTTGTTTTGAAAATAAAATGACGATGTCTTGAAAAGAGTGTTTTTATAATGGTCAAACATTAATCGGTAAAGAGTACCATCCCTAATCATTATTTTCAGCTTCCTGGTACATGTAACATTTTGAGAATTATTTCCCTGACCCCGTCTTAAATTGTTAATCACTATGGCAAGTCCTAATTTTACATCATTCTGAAACTCGTGTATTTCTTCGTATTAAATTCGAGTTAGAACGTTCAGTATGGAGAACATTCAGTTCATATCTTGGCTGCCCTGTGCTTGCATAGCCCCACACTCCCATAGCCCAAGTTAATTTGTCTTCCTTAAAGCCCAGGTGTCAGCAGTTTAACCCTGTGTTTGTTTTTAGTTTCCCGGTGAGATTCGACACTGCACAGAAGTTAAAGCCTGAACAATAGCAGGAAGCAGACATTATGGTGTTATTACTGTCCACCCACGCTTCCTATCATTATGGCATTAGGCTGTGAAGAACTGTCAACTTTCATACTTGCACGCTCAATATTTGTACTTTGTGTTAGTGAAGTGTGAAATAATGATTGGAGCTTGTTTTAAGTTGTTTTGAAAGTTTTCATAAAGGTCATTTCAAAATTTACATTATTTGGTATGGATCTTGCCCACTCTTTTAATATATTTTCATATTTTATTTTCATATACAGACTGTAGATAGAAACTAAATATTTTTATGAAATAATCTGTGTAAAAAGAGTCATCTTTGTGTAACCTTTAGTTTTTGTTGTTCAGTTGAAAATGGCCATTAATAGGTCTTAACTAAAAGATGTATCTGAAAGTTTTATCTGTACAAAACTGAGGTGAGACCAAGTCGGTGTTTTGCAAGTCTCAAGTAAGTCTCAAGTCTTTAACGTCAAGTCCCAAGTCAAATACAGGCAAGTCCAAGTCGAGTCTCGAGTCACTGGCTCGAGACTCAACTTCAAGTCATTTCAAGTCTTTAAACCAAATTACCAAATAGCGCTTTGATTTTTACAATTTATATGACTTTTAAGATAAATTGTACTTAAAGAATCATAGTATAGTTATACAAGAGTATTTATAGAGTGTATAACTACTAGAAATTCATTTAGTAAATTTTTCCATGATAAGATCTTAGTTTGAATCATTACTGTCAGACTAGAAAGAATTTAGATTTAAAAGTGCTTCTCAAGTCTTCTCAAGTCATAGGCCTCAAGTCCGAGTCAAGTCTCAAGTCTTAGTCCATTTTATCAAGTCAAGTCACAAGTCCTAAAAATAATGACTCAAGTCTGACTCGAGTCCAAGTCACCACTTGCAAGACCCCACCTCTGGTATCTGCATCTTCCCCATTGCGAGATAGTGCCTCATATTGTACTCATTGTTATAAACCGTATTGCCAAAGCAAATTCCCAGTTTGTAAATTTGGTTAATTGAGAATTCCAATACAACTTCTTCCGATTCATGATTATTTTTTTAATGTATTGAATTATTGAATATTTTGATCAGAGAAGTGATATGGAGGCAGTAGAGAGGTGCAGCTCTGTCCCAGCTGGGTTCGAGGGTGCAAATGAGGGGCCCGTGGGTGCTCCGGTCGTGGTCTCTGCCTCTGCGTCACTGTCGGTTACATAAGGCTCTACAGACTGAGGGAAGAGAAGAAGAGAAGTCATTAACGCAAAGTGTCATCTGTGCTGCCCGCGCACTTAACAGGCACAAACATGGCCACTGTTCAGAAAGGTCGGCTCACAAACGCAAATATAACAGCTACATTCACCTTACTTATGTGAAGGCTTCTGAGAAATAAAAGCACTGTAATTTAATAAATGTGAGATAGAATGTCAAGTGCTGTATTGTGGAACATTAGAACACAACGCAATAACATCTCCATGGAGACAAGCAGATGGTAGACCCCTCACTAGAAAAGTTACATTGTGCATTTTTTAACACTGCTTCTTTAGAGGGACAGTCCGGAATTTTGCACATAGGACCTAATTTCCTTGTTTGCCAGAGTGCCTCCTAGTGCCTCCGCTCAATTTCATTTCTCTCCAGCGACTAGGTCAGGAATCGGAATACACTAGATGGTTTGCAAGAACCCCAGAAGTGTGAATTCGGGCACCAGCCAATCAGTGAAGAGCCATACGTTCTGTGTTGGCAACGATTCCCGAGATCAAAGATGTAAAGCTGGAACAAAGAGAATGTTTGGTGAATTTTCTCGAGGGGAAAAACGTTATTGCTCTTCATCCTACAGGATTTGGGAAAAGCTTAATATACCAGTTTGCCCAGTTAGTGGCACATTACATACATCACGACCAAATAGCAGCGATTGGTTAAATAAAAAAGTACCCGCCTACCGATGAGCGAACGAATCCTAACGCTGCGAAGTCAGAGAGTTTCCATGAAGTGAAACCGACTGATGAATCAGGCTAGAGTGTTGGAGACGTGTGATGACACTTTTAAAAATATTTTCTATCCAGTCCTTGTATTTGCCTCTTCAACAAGTCTTAAATTGCGGACTGTCCCTTCAAGTAATTAAAGAAGTTGACTAAGGGAGCGTGACATCACTCATAGTGTTCAGCTTCAGTCAAATGAAACTCACTGAGGCTAGCAGTTATGGGGCAAATTTGCAGCAAGTTCCATATTGGAAATAAGAGTTGATTTACAGACAAAAAAGAGAAATAAAAACACCAGGCTCTTGTTTATTGTCACAGACTTTAAAAACAACAAAACATGGTAGTAGGCCATTTTGTTTGAATCTAGAATAAAACTGCTCAACACTAATAAATAACAGAATACTGACCTTTTATATAAATGATTTTTGAGTTCAGTGGTTTATATTGGAACAGAACAAGAACTGGAGTCAGTTTGGTAAACTACTAAACTATTTTTCTAACAAGCATATGTGATTGTGATTGTGATTTGATTTACTATTTATATTTTACTAATAGGATTCTGTTCAAAATGAAAATGAAAAATGAACTTTGTGATTCGGTATTTGTGTCCATTCAAATTGTGTTATTTATTTGATTGCGATTAATCTTGCAGCCATTTACTAAACTATATTTTAGTTGTACATACATGTGATAAAATACACTTAATCTTGTGAATGCTTAGAGGGCAAAATGGCAACACACAGTTTAACATTGTCAATAGATCTTACCCATGCTTATAAGTGACCTCTATTCGATCTTTTTACAGTAAATGTCATTGTTTAACACTAGAGCTTATCAGGTCCAGAGCTGAAGATTAAATATAAGTCTCCGTGTTTGGATTTGAAATAAATGGGGCACTTTAGCCTCATTCCTCACAGTGTTTCAGCTGTGAACGTGACTCTGGCAAACAGTCTCACACAAAAGAGCATTTACCTGACCTCTCTGTGCATGTGCATGTCTGTAAGGACCACTGCAGAGTGCAGACCCACGCTGTAAACACCTCCGAGCTCAAACGCGATTGGTCAAATGTTTAGCCGGACTTCTTGATGTTATTTTACAATCTTACATGGCCGTACACGACTGACGCTGTTCTTTATTTTCACTGTTTTAAAATGTGAAAAAACATAGCTAGTTCACTTTAAAAGCTTTGCAGTGGTCCAAAGTTATTTCTCACTTACCTTATGCATTCTAGGCATCCCAGTATTTCACTATGATGTGTTTAAAAGTGTTTTTCAGTTTCCCAACTTACAGAGGCCAGAGCGAAGTTTTACTGTGACGGTAAAGCTAGAAACAGTTACAGCGCACTTCCTGATTATTGTACAATAAAATGCTTTATAAATAGATGTGGACAGACAGCACAGCAGACTTACTTTGACCTCAAGAGCTGCTTATACTATATATCTGTGTTGGGACAAATGTTCTGCTCATACATTAAAAACATTAGGAAACAGGGCCTTTAACTGTGAGCTTTTTCTCTATGCACATTACAGGCAAAAACTTACCATACTTTGCAAATATATATAGCTATATATTAAAGCAAAACTATAACATTTCTATGAAGACAAGCAGGTAGCAGGCTGGTGCCATCTAGTGCCTCCACTCAGTTTCATTTCTCTCCAGCGACTAGGTCAGGAATTGGAATACACCAGATGATTTGCAAAAACTCCGGAAGTACGAGTTCGGGCACCAGCTAGTCAGTGAAGAGCCATACGATTCCTGATCAAGGATTTAAAACCGGAACAAAGAGAATTTTTGGTGAATTTTATCAAGGAGAAAGACGTTATTGCATTGGTCCATTGGTACCCGCCTACCGTTGAGCTAATGAATCCTAATGCTGCGAGGTCATGCAGCCGGATTCCACAAATGAAACTGGCTGATGTGCTAAGGTAGCAGACCCTCCAGCTGAAAGTTACACAGCGCACCTTTAAAGAAATATACTATGTCGAGGAAGATTGACAATTGCACCTACAGAGACTTTTACACAGGACAGCCTACACACATACTTAATATGCTTTGTTTTAACCGTGCTAGAACACTGCAGAGCCACCTCTCTCTCTCTCACACTTTAACTCTTGTCCTCTGAGAATGAACATGTACTGCCCTGCTCCATTGACTCGTTATTGATTGCAGTTAGCAGGTCAATCCGAGGCTTTAGCTTATCGAGGGTAGAGTTTGAAGCTGCCTCTTCAGCAAATGAATAATGTAATGAAATGGTAATGGCCTCGGTCTTGTCCTCTGGCTCCCCTGTGCTCTTTCTTTGGTTTTCTTTGTAGCTGAATCTCGCTTTGGGAGTATCACGTGTGGTCTGGAGCAGCAGGTGAAGGGAGTGGTTCTTAAGTAAACAGGCTATCTGTGTTATCAAGCAACGGTCAGTCCAAAAGACAAACACAAGTACTATTATCTTCTAACATATTGGTTTTTCAAAGGTGAACCGCACTACTGCTGTCAAAGTCCTGTGCTTTTCTATTGTTTATGAACAAAGAGATGTGTCAGTGTATAAAACTCAAAGGGGCCTATATTACACTATTTTCTGATAGAAGCTACAATATTCCTGGAGTTTTGTTTTGTTTCATTCGCACATTTAACACAAACTCTGCACATTTAGGCAGAGTTCTTCTCTGAAACTGAAAACACTGTTCCACCTTGTGACGTCATGTGATAATACAGAAAGTGCACTGCTTTGTTTTTAAACTCCTTACACCTTCATTAGAATCATTTGGATAATTTCAGCCCTGGAATTGATAATCTCAACTGAACAAAAGGTAAAAAGAGCTGTTAACTTGAAAACTACCACTACATGACATCACAAGGTGGAAGAGAGCATTTCGAGTTTTTGACATGTAGATGGACTAATAAGGGTTGTTCAAACATAGGTGAATGAAACAAAACACAACTCCAGATATGTTTTTTCAGGAGGTAACAACATTATAACATGAATTAAAGCTTGAGTCAATTTTGCGTATTACAAGACCTTAATATAATTTGTTATAAAACAGACACTGCAAATCTATTCACAACATGTACATATTACAGAGATCACGTGATTAAATATTTCTCCAAAGCGGTGTTACCCCAATCTCTTTTAAGATACAACTGCTGTCCTTGTTTAACAACTAAAATGACCTCTCATACACCCTTAGTTCATTGAAACCTGTGGTGACGTGTTGAATTGGTCGTCTGAAAACGTTAATTTTGTCTTATTTTGTACATTAACTTCTTGGGTATTTACTCTTCAATATGCATGTCACTGTACGATATATATTGTGATGTTTTGTGGAACCTAACAAAATTGAATTGAATATGCTGCTTTTTTTTTTTTAATGCCTTGACAAGACTGGTTCTGTCATAATCCAAAGAACAAATATTTAAAAGTGCTTAATCATAGTTCTTCATGTAGTCTGCACTGAAACAGAGCAAAGGATTATGGTCTGTGTGGGTCCCTTTATTTTGCTGTTGCACCATAACAATGAATTTAAGCAAAGAGACTTGTGATTTGATATATTATGATTTTGATATTTTGGTTATTGTTACATCCCTAGTAAATTTATCTCATACTTATCTTTCAAAAGCCAAAATATAAATGTTGAATTGGTCATCTGAAATCGTGTGTGGAGCCACTGTCGTCACTCCATCTGTCTGCATGGCTCAGTCTGACGAGGCTCAAACAGATGGAGGCCTCACATAAACCCACACTATTACGACACCAACTCTACAACACTGTAACATATGTTTGAGCATCTCTGGATCGGTTTTGTTTACTTGTGACCGTGTTGTTTTGGATGTCTTATTGTCATTCATCTTTTTCCAATTATGTAGGGCTGATAGTGGAAATAGACTGTCAGATAGAAAACGGTTCAGTCTGATTTGATTAGTTTAGATTCAGCTGTTTTTGTAGAGAAGTAAAAAAATGTAAATGTTACTGGATGGTGGTAACTAGGGATGGGCATTCGATGAAATTTTCTTAATCGATCGTCGGAAGAATTAACGATCGATTATCGATTAATCATTAATGTTTTTATATTAAAATGATCATCATTATTATTACTATCTGCACTCCTAATCTGCATAAATAAATTCAACTTTACGACATATAAACCGTAACGACTTTAAAGCCACATCATTCCGTTTGAGATTATAATGTGTTTAATTCAGTTTTGTGCAAGTCTCACAGAAACGAAACTTAAAACCGCATCGCTAATTTGTATAAACTACAGCTCTTGTGTCGCTGATGCGGTCAATTTCTGTCGGATTAAAAGACATGACTCAATGGAATACAGGTTAGTGTGACCATATTTGCGTTTGTTAAAACCAGGACACCGTACGGGGGGAGGGACGTGGGGACGCGTCATCGACATTGCGCGACTCTCACCTGGCAAAACTTTTTCCCACTGGACACCGAAACATATATGCTGCTTTATGCACTGTGCACATGGCCTCACACTTGTCCCGAATGCAACGGAAAGCGTGGAATTTCTTGTACAACTCATCGTTAAATACGCATTTGCGCTTGGTATGCTGCAGACTGACCGACTGTTTGTGTTTGCTCGCTCCTTCTGAGTGCAGAGAGCTACATGTACAGACCCCTGTTTGGTCACGCTACGCACAGCAACCTACATTCGGTTTGTCGATTAAAATGATAAAAAATTAATAAAAATAATCATGCCCATCCCTAGTGGTAACAAAAAAATGAAAACACATATCTAAGGTTACGTTTACACCGAAACAAATCACTGTATCACCGTATCACCGTATCACTGTATCACTGTATCGGAAATGATTTGCGTTCAGACGTCGTTTCTGTGCACGGACACCTTCCCTATCCACACAGCTTTGCACACATTTGTTTACGTTTTACAGAAACAAAACTTAAAACCACATGGGTAATTTGCATAAACTAAGCGCCCAAAAATGGCTCTCTCCTTGTGCCTTGACACGGTTCAGCTTCTGTCGGACTTAAAAAGGACATGACTCAGTAGAATATGAGTGTTCTTTCTGTGACACAGAGGTGTTCTGGTCATGATGAGTCTGTTCTGTGCAAGTAGTTTTAGCTATGCTGTTTCCCTTTTGTCCATTGTTTATTTAAACTGTTTTCCACAATAGCGTCACATGACCAATGTCACGAACCCAGTGAATCAGGAAGGCGTAAGTCACAGCGACGTGGTCCAATAAGGACGCAGCTAGAACTGTGCTAGATCAGATCTGTACTCAAATGAGTTCATGGAAGCTGGCAGCACCAGATTGTTCCGTCTCTGAAGCCGTTTTCCATCGCATTAGTGTGGACGAAAACTGGATCTGCCAACGAAAACAACTCGAATACGTACTAGTGTGGACAGGGCCTGAAAGCTTTGGTTATTAGTTTGTTTTTTGTTTTGTTTTGTTTTGTTTTTTTAACTGGGACCAAGCATTAAAAGTGCACTATGTAACTTTTTGGTTGGGGGTCTGCCACCTGCTTGTTTGTCATTGCCCTGCCTGAAATGTTCCGCATTATGATATTAATCAGCACTACTTTACATTTATTCAATTACAGGTGGTTTTATAGCTCAAATACCTAGAAATCCAGACATTCTGACTGTGGTTGCCTCTCCACAGATCTGACCTGTAACTTGGTCCAGTTTGGTCTCCATGAAGATTGAATGGTTTAATGCCATACTGTGAAACATTCCAGACAAAGTAATAACATCTCCATGGAGAAAAGCATTTGACAGACCCCCTACCAGAAAAGTTACACAATGCATCTTTAACATTAATCATCTGTATACCAGATTTAGACAAAGCTAAACTGAAACTTGAATGTTGCTAATGACAACACAAATTAAATTAATCTAATTTATTGTAAGGGCTCTACCCTCTTTCAGAATGTATATTATTACTTCAGTATTAGTTATTTTATTTGGCCATGTAATATAATCAACAGTCACATTTTACTTCTCTCTTGATTCTGTTTTGGGCCCACTCTGTTGTTGACATGGAAAACCCCTTCCTCTCTCAGCATACGTTTCGGTGGCACCATGAGTCAGACTTTCCTCCTTCTCTCTGCCTTTATAAACAGTCTTCAGTCATTTCAGGATTTCCAACTCTGCTGTTTTTTCTGCTGATTCAAACCCTCATTTGAACCTTTATTTCCCATCAGCCCACAGGAGCAGAGGCAGACTGAGGGCTTATTTACACCGACTGAGGCTCCATGCTTTTGAATAAGACCATCTGGGACCTCAAGACTGGGCATCCGTAACAGGTAGGCTAAAACTCCAGCAGATCCAGTTTTAAAGGTGCATTGTGTAACTTTTCTGGTGGAGGGTCCATTATCTGCTTGTTTCTATGGATATGTCATTGCTCTGCCTGGAATGTTCCACAGTATGACATTAAACCTTACGCTTATTCAATTACAGGTGGTATAAATCTGACCAGTAATTTGATCTGGTTTGGTCTCCATGAAGATAGAAAGGTTTAATGCCACACTGAAACATTCCAAACAAAGCAATAACATGTCCATGGAGAAGAGCATTGGACGGACCCTCCCCACAAAAAGTGACACCATTCACCTTTAATATTTAAAGGAACAGATGACGTGCAACTTTCTGGAGTTGGCACGTCACCTTCACGGTTCCATGGAAATAGAAAGTTAAAACCATACTGTGGGACATTCTCCATGGAAATAGATTAAGTTAGATTAGTCATGTTGTGGAAGATTACAGCCAAAGGAACAACATTTCCTTGGAAGCGGGCAGAAAGAGGCCCTCTTTCAGGCCGTTTATGAGTCAGGTTTGTGAAAATGCAAGCCCTCTTAGAGTTAGGGATATCGATATGATACATTTGTGTAATAAAACAATTTACTGAACAATGTTGGCCCAAATGTTGGCTCAGTAGTGTTCTGTGATTACTTAAAATGATAAATAACAGTTACAAAACAGATTTGGATATATATTTTTTTAACTATACGCCACTTGTGTTTAAAGGAGAAAATAAATATGTTCAGTGGCTGCCCTAGGTTAATATGATACTTATAGCAAAAGTATCGGCATTGTTATTTGAACAGAAATAGCTGGATCGGTGCATCCCAATACTCCAATCAAGTTTTTCAGTGTAATAAAAACAACCAAACTGAATAAAACATGCTTTTGTTTTAGTCTATTTTTGGGGGGCTTTAAAGAACAATGTTTCCGCATTTCCTCTGAGTTGTATTATAATTGATTCATGCATGTTTCAATCATCATGTATTGTCCTTGAGGCTTGAGTGTTCAGAAGTTTACTTACTGTGAATGGGAGTCTTTTAGTGTTTAGTTTTTGTACTAGTTTTAGTATCGATTAGTATTTGATTTTCAGTACTTGACAACCCTAGTTACAAGTTAATACTAAATACCTGAAAGTAATAATATATCTTCTTTAATTTAATTCCCACCACAGCCTAATCAATTACTATGATGACGCTGAATAAGAGAGTTAATTTGGCTGTGCCCTTGTTCCGTTGTAGCAGCACAGATGGGTGTTATTGATTCATTGATCCAAGTACACAGACACTGCTGTTGCTGGTAATGATACAGTTTCTCTTGGTTGACCTTTTGAACTAGTCTTAACTCTTTTTGAATCAGACACAAAAACCTTGCGCTGTCCAAAGTTATTCCTCACTTACCTTATGCATTCAGATCATCCTAATTATTCACCACGACGAGTTTCTAAGAGCATTTCACAACATTGAAGAGACAAGAGCGGAGTTTACCATGACTGTAAAGCTGGCAACAATTAGCATTCTAACAGCGCACTTCCTGATTATCGGTGTTTTATAATTAAATGCAGACAGAGCACAGCTGTTTTTTTTAGCTGCTTATAGATCTATACTGGGTTACTCTTTAACAATAAATTGAGAAAATGCTTCGGGTTCTGACCTGGTTGTCCGGAAGAATAGTGAAATTTTCTAAAACTAAAACTGGCCCAGCGTACCTTACATTTCTAGGTCAGTGGTTCTCAAATGTTCTGAATTCAGGAGCCATTTTTATTCTGACCAACTTTTAGAATTGAACTTTTAACAAAAAATAATTTGACCTTGTATCTTCAGTTCTGTTCTTTTGATCGTACCCAGATCTAGGTCTGTTTTTATACAGCTACTATAAACAATTCTATAAATTATTATATTTTAAACTATAAAATACACACATTTACCTACATTCTAAATTTAAGGCTATACTGTAGTTACTTAAAGATGCACTATGTAACTTTTCTGGTGAGGGGACCACTACATGTTGGTTTCCATTTGAGATGTTATTACTTTATTTGCTTACACATTTTTGTATTTTTCTAAACTACATTTAAATTCATGTAGTGTGTGTAGTGTGATCATGCTTGCCTCTCCACAAATATGACTGGCCCGCTTGTCTCCATGGAGATGAAGTTAATGCCAACCGTGGAACATTACAGGCAGAGCAATAATATCTCCATGAGACGAGCAGATGGCAAATCCTCCACTAGAAATATTACTTAGTGCTAGGGATGGGCATGATTAATCGATTAATCGATAATTGATCATTAAGAATTTCATCGATTACGTTAATTTTAATCGACAAACCGAGTGTAGGTTGCTGTGCGTAGCGTGACCAAACAGGGGTCCATATATGTAGCTCTCTGCATCAGAAGAAGCGAGCAAACACAAACATTCGGTCAGTCTGCAGGGAACCGAAGCACAAATGCGTATTTAACGATGAGTTGTACAAGAAATTCCACGCTTTCCGTTGCGTTCGGGAGTCCATGTGCACAGTGTATAAAGCAGGAACATATGTTTCGGTGTCCAGTGGGAAAAAGCTTTACCAGGTGAGAGTCGCGCAATGTCGATGACGAGGAACCACCTCCCACCTCCCGTACGGTGTCCTGGTTTTGACAAACGCAAATATGGTCACACTAACCTGTATTCCACTGAATCATGTATTTTAATCCAACAGAAATTGAACCGCATCAGCGCACAAGAGCTGTAGTTTTATCTTCGCTGAGTTTATGCAAATTAGCGATGCGGTTTTAAGTTTTGTTTCTGTGAGAGTTGCGCAAAACTGAATTAAACACATTATAATGTCAAACGGATTGATGTGGCTCTAGAGTCGTTACGGTTTATATGTCGTAAAGTTGAATTTATTTATGCAGATTAGTAGTGCAGATAGTAATAATAATGATGATAATTTTAATATAATAACGTTAATGATTATTCGATAATCGATCGTTAATTCTTCCGACGATCGATTAAGAAAATTTCATCGAATGCCCATCCCTACTTAGTGCGCCTTTTAAAGCTTTAACATATTTTTCTCATCAAGCTATATAAATCCACTATAACGTCTCATTTGCTTGCTTGGTTGTATTTATTTTTTGAGGATGTTGACACAATCCTGCTGCGTGAGAGTTAGCAGATCTTAATCACAGACTCGGTTTTGCTGTAATTCCCGAGCTGGAGGCGTAACCCTAATCTCTCTGGCACGTTACATTGAACCAGACTGTGGCTAAGTCAGACCTCACCCGGCCATGTTTCTGGATTTATGAGACAACAATAATAAACTATAATCAAGACTGTCCCTACTTTTGTGTTTGTTGTGTGTCAGTGTTGTACTATTACGGCTTAGTGTTAATGCGTAGGTTGGGTTCACGTGATGTCATAATGTGTTAAAATGACAGTACAGACATTTGAGTTAGAGGCCAGGTCAGTTTCTATTCATGATTTTGCCTTCAATTGTCAAAATGCAGATGCTTTAACGTGGTTTGTGGTTAATATCTGTGTCATTTTTAAGTTTATCTTCCATTCATCAGCCGGTTTCACTTTGTGGAAACCGTCTGACCTCGCAGCATTAGGATTCGTTCGCTTGACGGTAGACGGGTATTTTAATTTAACCAATCACTGCTATTTGGTCGTGACGTATGTAATGCGCCGCTAATGGGGCTAATTGGGGCTAATTGGGGCTTTTCCCAAATCCTGTATGAAGAAGGGCAATAATGTCTTTCCCCTTGATAAAATTCACCAAACATTCTCTTTGTTCCAGCTTTAAATCCTCGATCTCAGGAATCGTTGCCAACACAGAATGTATGGCTCTTCGTTGATTGGCTGGTGCCCAGACTCGCACTTCCGGGGTTCTTGCAAACCATCTAGTGTATTTTGATTCCTGACCTAGTCACTGGAGAGAAATGAAATTGAGTGGAGGCACTAGGTGGCGCCAGCCTGGCTAGTAGTCAATGGCAGTGTCAATCTAAAACTATAAACTAAACTGTAAAAATGTGGTGGCATTATTCTCACAAGACTTTTCATTTCCCTTTGCTCACACCACATAAAAACTGGGACTAAAGTAGGACTAAAACTGGAGCTAAACCAGGATTTAAAGGTCTTATATTACACAAAAAACTGACTTGTGTGAGCTTTAAGCAATGTTGTTACCTCATCAAAAACAAACCTGGAGTTGTGTTTTGTTTCAGTCACACATATTTTAGTAACCCTTTATTATTAGTCTATATTTCCAAAGCTCAAAATACTCTGTTCCACTTTGTGTAGTCAACAGATACTATTTTACCTTTTGTTCATTAGAGATGAGAGACAATTCCAGGGCTGAAATTATCCAAAAGATTCCAGTGAAGGTGTATGGAGTTTAAAAACACAGTGGAGCTCTTCCTATATTCCTGTAGTGTGCAGGGTTTGTGTCATAAAGACGTGTAAATGAAACATAACACAGCTCAGGTATGTTTTGATGGGAGGAGGAAAGGTTTAATAGCGTAATATGGACCCTTTAAACAAACAAATGCCAACATTAACATCTGTTTTGGTTGTTCCGTTCAAAAAGCCTGGTCTGCATCTAAAATTATCTAAATTAAAGTCTATAATGTCATGAACACAACCTATTTGAGGTGCTTTTTGGATTGCTTTGTGCCACGGGGGAGTATTTTGGAAGTAATAGGTCTAAAGGGGAAGATGAGGGAGGCTGGTTTTAGCTGCGTCGTCCAATGGGAGTGATATCTGGTCTCGAGGCAGCCTGGACACTGATAGATGGCCCAGCTTTCTCTTTCGTCCTGGTCCCCGGATGTGCCCTGTTGTTCCAAAATTTATAAAGAAGAAAGTTGGCGAAGAACTGGTTTACCACAGTTAAGATGGATGACAACCCCGGACTACATTTGGAGAAGGGTCAGGAACTTTTTAGAGGAATTGGCCAAAAAAGGACTCAAGCACTTTCTTTTGACTTTCAAATAAATTGTTGATCAAGACTAATGTCAGTGTTTGTGCCAAGTGTGATTAATTATAGAAAGCCTGCAATTCGATTTTCTGTTAGTGTGTCATGAATGTAATAATGCTTGACACAAATAAAGACGCAGTATGTAACTTTTCTGGATAAGGGTCTGCCATCTGCTCGTCTCCATGTCCAGTGCTTTGTCTGGAAGTTCTAATCTACCGCATAGGATTACATTTACGTAACACACGTTAGTTATTAATTATGTATTGAATATTTGGCCTTTTAGCGTCACCTGCTTGTTGTCGTGGAGATGGAGATGTTTAATGCCATACTGTGAAATGGGAACCAGCTGGAAAGTCCCCCTGACTTGTATCCTTTATGGTATATAGTTAATCTATATACATATAAAAAAAGTCATTATATGTTGTACACATGCAAGTTACAATATATCTCATCACATTTGATCATACATACAAAAAAATGATTTTTGTGTTGCGCTGCTTACAAATTATGTTCATAACAGCTAAGGAAATAATATTTCTTCCCAAATCAACAGATGCTATAGGACATGGGGAACAAGAAAAAAATATTTAAAATACAATTTCATATTTAACTTCTACGAGCAAATGAAGATTATATTGATAATACACACTGAAAAAATGTGCGCCTCTTCAGACAAGATTGATAAAATGACATAAACAAGGCCCGACATTTAGTCTGAATGCTGATTTTCTAACTCAGTACATCACAGTGACGTGACCGACTAAAAGCTGGCAAGAACGTTCCCCCTCTTCTGGGCACAACAGTTACCCATGTGCCGCCCAACAGAAGGGGGCACCTGGAGGGAGGAGGGGGACATTCAAGCTGAGAGAATGGGACTTTTGAGCTGGGACTTTCAAGCCAGGGAGACCCTTGTGGAATATACCATCCAAAGGAAAAGCTTTGCCATAGAGACAAGCAGGTTGGACCCTCCACTAGGAAGGTTCACCTACAGTGCACCTTCACAATATGTGTACATGTGTACTAATCTTATAAAAACTGTTCCTAAAACTAGTCCATGTGACTTTTCTGACAATTATTTATATCCTGTCTGTTGTCATTATTAAAAAGAAAATACTATTAACTACAAAGATGAGTCCCTTTAGTTTTGTCTTGCAGGAAGAACAGTTGTGGGGCATATTTGACTTGCAGCATGACTTTGTAAATCAATCCATTTAAATCCAGCTGACTCATGTTGTACCACCTCGGCCAATAAAGCCCTGTGTGTCTGAATGTGTCTGTGTGTGTCTTGTGAGTGTGAGTGTGTGTGTGAATGTGGCCTTCATTCTGGACTGGTTTTATCCCAAAGCTCAGGTGGTCTGATCCATGCTCCAGTGCAGATTCAATGAGTGAATGGTTTTCACTTGGACTCTTTAATTCCGTACAAAACATGGATAGTAATGAGAAAATATTACAATTGTCACGTCATTACAAAAGTCACTTTTGCTTGGTAAATTGTGAAATTGTGTTTTTGTATTATCTTGAAGTAAAGTAAAAGTATTCTTTAACACCACTAAAATCACCCATACATCATTTAAAAAGCTTGTACCCACTTTTGCTTCTATTTCAGCAGAATCCATCTTGCCCCATTATTGCCTATACTATAAACAGCTGTTGAGGTGAAAGTAGGTGCTCAGTGTGCAGTTGGCAATCAGCATTCAAGTAAAAATTGTTTTATTGCCCACTAATCAGGAAGTGCGGTGCTAGCATACTAATTGTTAATATCTTTGCCTCTGGCCTCTAAAAGTTGTGAAATGCACTTCTAAATTCATTATGTGTAATAATTAGGGTGCTCAGAATGTGTACAAGAAGTGAAGAATAACTTTGGACCACTTCCAAACTGTTTAAAATTAACTATTTTATGTTTTGGCTCAAATAATTTTTTACAACTCTTATCATCAAAATAAATATTTGATTTGAGCTTTATTGTTCTTATCCAGGATACAGGTGATGGCTATATTTAGTCTGAGATAGAAAATGACACACTTATCTATATTATGCCTCCTTGTCAAAGCCTGATCATGGGAGAAATGCCAGACTGAACAGGTGAATTTTTAGAAGTGATTTGAAGTGCTGCAGTGAGTCCGAGTTCCTGATGGATTGTGGGAGTGAGTTCCAGAGGGAGGGGGGGGCGACGGCAACGAAGGCTCGGTCCTCCAAGGTCCGGTGCTTTGTCCTGATGAGGGGAGTGAGGAGGTTGGTGTGGGCTGATCTGAGGCGGCGGGCGGGACAGTGCTGACGAGGAGGTCAGTGAGATCAGGAGGGACCAGGTTATGGAGGGACTTGTACATTGGTGATGAGGAGGAACTTGTACTGAATGCAGTATTGTACAGGGAGCCAGTGGAGTTGCTTGAGGACAGGAGTGCTGTGGTCTCTGGAGCGGGTGTGGGGCGGGCGGTAGAGTTCTGGATGTATTGCAGTTTTTGGAGGTGGTGCTTAGAGCGGTCGATGGCACAGATTGGCAGCCTCTCCTCTGTCAGTCTGCCCCAGAGTATCTGTGGCTACAACAGTATCTTACCACCAAGTGAATGAATAATGCACCAAATTGGAAAGTGACTTTGAGGTGGAAAAGCCCTATATAAGACTAATGCATTATTATTATTAAATTGTAGTAGTCCACCTGTATCCTCTTGTGTAGGGTACATAATAATAACCTTGACCCTTCTGTGCTGTACTGTCCCTGTTGCTTGAAGGACAAACTCCATAGCTGCCTCCATGTGTGACCCATTTAAGGGAACAGAGTGGAGATGAAGAGAAGGCTGGAGGGACAGTCTGTGTTTGTGTGTGGAGAGACCTCAGAGGGGCATAGCCTACTTCTCTTACCCTACTTTACCCCCCTGTTCTTCAGGGAGGGCCGTTGCACCATCTCCCTCTTGTTTTTGGCATTTACTTATTCATTCAAAGGGTTGTTTACAGGATCAGGGCAAACTCATTACTCTAATAGTGAGGTGGAAATGCCCTGTGCGGTGGACACCTGTGTTGAATGAACTGAAGAATGTCATAGAACAATCTTTGTTTCTCAAACTGTGGTACGTGACCTGCCTCAGGTGGTCCTTTCTGCAGTTGGACTATTTGTTTTATTTATTTAGAGCATAGACGGTATAAAGAAGTGAATTAAGGGAGTGCGATGTCACCTGTAGTGTTTGCCTCCAGTCAAATGAAGCTCATCGAGGCCTGCAGTTGTAGGGCAAATGTGAAGCTGATATGAGGGCGAATGTGAAGTAGAGTTCCACTTTAGGAATAGCAATTATTTTATGGACAATATAGCGAAATAATAAGACCAGGATTATGTAGAGTGGGTTAACATGAACATTTTAAGACCAAAATGACAAGGCTCGCTGTAGCAGGTATAGAGAGAGGGCTGAATACTTTTCAATAGTTGATGGAGCCAGAAGCACGCCCATGATCATTTCCTACTTGGAATGCTGCGGCTAGCAGGTTAAATTGGGATATTATTTAGAGACAAATCTGTTAATGTTTTTACCCTCCTCTGTGTTAATCATCAGAGAAACTTTGTCTCATTTTAGACAAAATTTAGCCATAAGTTAGGCCTGACATAGTTCGGTTTACTCAGAATTCCAGACACTACTAATACTAATACTTAGGTGGTACTTGGTGTGACAAGTTTGTGAACCACTGTCACAGAATATAGACAAAATACCATATATAATTAGCTATATCTGAAGCAGTTACTCAGAATTAATAAAAATCGCCGTGTAACTTTGTCTGTCTGCCACCTGCTGGTCTCTATGGACATGTTATTGTTTTGCTTGGAATCTCCCACAGTAAACATTAAACGTATCTATTATGCATTCATTCAATTACAAATGTATTTATTGCTAAAATACCTTGAAAAACATTCTGCATATGGTCATGCCTTTACACAAATTTGACCAGTAGTTTGACATGGTCACATCGCCTTCTTGTCTCCATGGGCAAAGAAACAAGATGAATGCTATAATGTGGAACTTTCCTGGCAAAGCAATAATATGTCCATTCAGAAAATCAGCACCATTTAAACTACTATAGGGTCAGGTCAAGCGGTAATGGAGGGAAACAGGGGCAGATTTTTTACATTCAAATAGCTCTTATTCAGAAACTAGAGGGACTATTGAAATAAGTAAAGTATTAGACTGTTGGAAAGAGTTAACACAGGGTAAAGTTAAACCTGCGATATTCTTTCAAGTTGTTGACAAAAAATAAAAAAACTCATGTCGGTAACGGAGGGAATGAAATATGCAGCACTTTTTGGGCAATAAACACAAACAGCGATAACTAGCGGTTCTCACTTACATATCCTTAACAAACTGGTTTGAATATTTGCTTCATATAGTTTTCTACCATATGGTACAAGATTAGGTTGAAAAACCTCTTACTTTTTGAGTAATGAGATTTTTTATTAAGAAAGGTCATGGTAACGGAGGGAAAAGTAACGGAAGGAAAATTGTGCAAGCAAGTAGAAGGTGCATGATTTTGCATAATTTGTCAGAATTTTTCTTCCGAATACTTTAATATTACTTTAGAATGAAAGGTAACTATTTCTATAAAATATGTCAGTCCTTCCAAGCAAATTTTTATCATTTTAAATACTTAAAAAAAAAAATCATGTACCTTCATCAACAGTTCAAAGATCGAATAACACAAGATATGATGAAATACATCAATTTATTTACATGATTTGCAGGTCTTTGAAATTTGGGAAATAATTTTTGTCCACGTTGCATTCATGGTATGTTTAAAACATATGTAACTGTAGAACCAAAAATGGCACAGAAAAAAGGTAAACAGTTTCATAAATTACAGTACATACAGTATGCTATCTGTTGAATACATTTTTATATCAGATGCATTAACTTGAATTTTTGGCCTTGCTGTAGACTTCTGCCTGACCGAGCCCTATAGTATCTTGTAGTTTGCAGGGCTTATACTAAGGATGTAACAATAATCGAAATATTGTGATATTGTATCGTCAAAAGTCTCACAATAATATCGTGGGCCATCACAATATATCGAATCTCAGTTGTCTCAAGTGTTAAATTCATTGTTTTGGTGCAGCAACAGCTAAAAAACTTCATAGACCATGATCCTTTGCTCTATTTCAGTCCAATCTACATGTTGAAATAACAGTTTTGAAGCACTTTTAAATCTTAATTATTTGAATTGCGTTAAGAGAAAAGTTGCATACTCACAATTTTTTATATATTTTTTTTGCCTCCACAAAATATCGTGAGATGGATATTGTGAGAATATCGTATCGAGAGGGTTGGATATCGTTACACCCCTACTAGTTTATACAGTATTCTGCTTGAACTTTGATTGCATTATTGATCACATTCATTTGATCACAATGTATTTCTTTTAACCCTGATCAAACACTCATAAAAAGACTGATCAGTGGTTTTAATCTTATCATTTTGAGGACAGGATTTTGCATTTACATGATAGTTACAATAAAGTTACATTTGTTGTGACATAGTCTATTGCACAGTTTTGGTTACAACTGTTTCTGATTCTGGATTTCTTCGTCCTGCTCCATCCTGCCCTTCTTTTCCTTAGACCTCAATACTTTTAATCTGGCAGCTCCCATTTCCTCGGAAAGCAGTCTCTTTTTCCTATTCGACAAAGGCTGTTAAGGACTTCGAGCTGAGCCTTTTGGTCAAAGAAAATCTTAGAGGTGCCGGATAGCGAGGGGAGAGGGGAGGTGTCTCCGTCAACGCGAGGGTGGGCCAGTCCCAGTAACAGGAGGAGGGGGAAGAGGAGGGGGAGGAGGAGGGGGGAGGAGGAGGAGGGGTCTAAGATTTTCATTCACACAGACTCCTATTGGCTGCGAATGCTTCTCTTTAGGAGGTTGTAGAGGTGAGATCTCAAGAGAGGCAGACGGAAATGTAGCCAAAACCATTCAGTGAACACAGGAAGGTTGTACGATTTGGAGCTAAAACTGGACAGGAAAAGTACCAAAGCGGATACAGAGGAGCAGACCGGAGCCAGGGGTGCTATGAGAAAAGCTACTTGTGGTAAGAAACTTGGCTGAAGCAATTTGGAGTTTAATCTTTAGGATACATTACACTAGAAGGATGTTTATGCTTTTATAACAGTCACTTTTATTTCCTGTCTTTATGCAGTAGATCTGATAGTTAGAATATGTGGTTTTATCATTGATTGGGTCAGATCCAAGTAAATACTGCAGTGAAAATAGGGGCAGACCAAAACTGAGTGTGACTGAGTTTGAGTGCATCGGACAAGCTTGTCTCTCTTCTCATTGAGGCACGGGCTGCTGTTGTGCCTTGTCATTGTATTTGAGGGCTTCCACTGTACCTGTGTAATATTATGTTTAAATATGCCTGTAATAGGGTCGTCAAAAGTATCGAAAATCTGACACTAATTGATACGAAAACTAGATATGAGGCAAAATTGACTCATTTGAGCTTTTAGACATGTTATGCTGTTACCTCATCACAAACAGACCTGGAGTTGTGTTTTGTTTCATTCACACATGTTTGAGTATCCCTTTATTTGTCTGACTACATCTCCAAAGCTCAAAATGAATACCGGCTCGAAACGTCCCCCTGGCTTGAAAGTCCCAGCTTGAATGTCCCATTTTTTTGGCAGGAACGTCTCCCTCCTGCTGTGCCCGGGAGAGGAAAGACGTTCTCGCCGGCCTTTAGTCGTCCACGTCAAGCACTGTGATGTATTGAGTTAGAAAATCAGCATTCTATATCATAACAAAATTAACTGTGAATGTAATGAGACCAAATATCGGGTCTTGTTTATGTTTTTATTAGGAAGATAAAGGAATATAGACTCAGGTCAGCGTACACCCACAAGTTACCTGTGAGGAATTTTCTGAGACAAGTGATGGCACTGCCTCTCTGACCACATAGAACCAGCATTTTATCATCTCAAGTCCCACTGTTCAAGTTCTGCAGATGGACTGAGGAGAGTATTTTATTTATTTATTTATATGTATATAGATTAACTAACTTACTTTCATAAAGAGTACAATTCAGGGGGACTTTATAGCTGGGGGACTTTCCAGCTGATTCCCTTCAAAATGCTCTGTTCCACCTTGTGATGTCATGAAGCTGTAGTTTTATATTTAATTCAGTAGAGATGGACATTTCCAGGGCTGAAATCATCCAAATGATTAATTTTATTTTTTTTATTTGTTTATTTATTTCATTCATAAAGTATAAAAAGACATCGAGAGTGTCACAACATCAAACATACAAGAAATGAATGAAAAGGAACAGAAAGTAGAGAAATCTTATGTTATCTGCACCCCTTTCCCTTTCAAAACAATACATCAACACCGATGGTTACTAAACATTCCAAATCAGTTCAGGCACAATTACTGATCAATTGCAAACAGAAATCTTCACTTTTGTGTACAACAACTTAGTTTTCTTTTTCATACATACACATTGCATTGGATTTTATGTATTTTTTAAATGTCGTCATTGTACTTGATTCTTTTGTATCTTTGTCAGGACTATTCCATAAATGAACTCCTTTCAGTGATGCTTTGCTCCATAACCTTGGTTCTGAGTCTGGGTTTTTTAAACATGTAGGTTAATTTTAAATTTTAGTGGCTTGTTTTTGTCTCAAACAGTCTTTGAATATTTACAGGTCATACACTGCACTTTGCTTTATACATGACTTTGAGGAGACTTAATTCAACAATATCATGCATTTTCAACACTTGAAGTTGAACAAATATTGGGTTGGATGGCTCCCTACAATGACTGTTGGTGATAATTCTCAAGGCCCTTTTTTGTAAAATAAATAAAGATTGTTGGTAAGTTTTACATGTTGACCCCTAAATTTCTACACAGTCCATCAGATATGGTGCAATTATAGAGTTATACAAAGTTAAGAATGCTGTACTATTTAGTGAGAACTTTACTTTATACAGAAGTGAAGTGAAGGTGTATGAAGTTTAAAAACACAGTGGAGCATTTCTTGTATGAACTCAATGTCATAATATAGGCCCTTTAAACTGTTTTTGCATCATTTTATTATTGACCAATTGTGTGTACAGTGGAGTGATTTCTATGTTTAGATCAGATGCCTTTACACTTGACCCGGTGACCACTGTCTGTGTGTCTTATCTAGGTAGGTTCAGGTTGACTACAGAAATAGCTTTGTCACACTTTTGTTCTACGCTCCAGTTTTTGCACAAGAATAAAGAGCCGTGGAGCTTTTGAACATTGTGTTATGAAGATATGGGTCCCTGCACTGTCACTGCCTGTCTCATTTGTAACAATGTGTGTGTGTTTGGATTTAATTAAGCCTGGAACAGATGTGGTGTGGATCTCGCTCTTTGGGGAAGCTGATTTTGGCATAACACCTGGCATATGGATATTTTTAGACTGTTGTCCTTCTCTCGTTGTCTTAATTGTCTATTTAGGCTAATAGGCAATGAAAGTCGGTGTTAAACAGGTCAATCTGTGTAATTATTATTTTGTGAAGCTTCAATATTCATCTTTTCAAAGGCAGTTGTTAATCTTTTGATAGCGACTCTCAAGAAATCTACACCTCCATGTGTGTTCTCACTAGGGGTGTGCAAATATATTGAAATAACGATGAATCGTTTAATGTGATATACAATATCGATATCGGGGACTGCTTTATCGATATATATCATCAAGAGTATTTTATGGTATATTTTACGAAATTATTTTGTTACATCGCTACAGTTTTGTTGTTTGTTTAGAGAAAGGGAACTCTTTTATGCGACATATTTGACATTTTCACTGTTTTGATGATTAAAATGTTTGTGTTTCATATTCACTTTGCACAAGAAGTGGTTTAACAAAGACTTTTAGTATCACAGCCATGATTTAGCCATATTTTTTTAACTGTACTGAATCAATTTTAAATGTATCGTATCGAATTGAAAGTGCACTGTGTCGAAATATGTATCGTATCAGCAGCTTCTCAATGAAACCCAGCCCTAGTTCTCACAGTACTTGGAACACTTGCGTAGGAAAATGGGTATTATGTAAATTTCCGGTGGATGGTCTGCTACCCGCTTGTCTTCATGGAGATGTTATTGCTTCACCAGAAAGATAGATTTAATGCTCTACTGTGGAACCTTCCAAAATATCTCCATAGGGATAAATCCAGGTGACAGACTCCCACACCAGAAAAGTTAAATACACAGTGCACTGTAAGGATGACACTGACAGCTGAAGTTGCAAGGCCTGGAAAAGTAGTGACATTTAGGGCTGTCACGATAATTACTATATCGACTTATCATTAAATACATAAAAAATGGAACAATACCTTTGGGGGGGGTCAATATTTACCGTGGGTACTTTTTCTCTGTACTATTGGGAGATGTTTGATATTTCTCTGTACTACGGTTAGATTTGCGCTGTAGAGTGCTGAATTAAGTTGGTGTTTTTTGGCAATATTGTACTTTAAGGATAGCCAACCTAGTGCCTCCACTCAATTTCATTTCTCTTCAGTGACTAGGTCAGGAATCAGAATACACTAGACGGTTTCCAAGAACCCCGGAAGTGCGAGTTCGGGCACCAGCCAATCAGCGAAAAGCCATATATTCTCTGTTGGCAATGATTCCCAAGATCGAGAATTTAAAGCTGGAACAAAGAGAATGTTTGGTGAATTTTATCAAGGGGAAAGACGTTATAGTCCTTCTTCCTACGGGATTTGGGAAAAGCGTAATATACCACTTAGCCCTGTTAGCAGTGCATTACATACATCACGACCAAACAGCAGCGATTGGTTAAATAAAAAAAAAAGTACCTGCCTGCCTTCGAGCTAACGAATCCTAATGCTGCGAAGTCCGACGGTTTCCACGAAGTAAAACTGGCTGATGAATCAGACTACTTTAAGGATACTTCAGGGGGATAATTCTGCTTTATCTTTTCAGTATTATCATCTATATTTACTTCTGCAATATATGGGACTTCAAATTTTGTTATCGTGACAGGCCTTGTGGCATTAACTGGAAGTGAAATTTGCTCAGGTTTGAGCTGTGTGGACGTTGTGTGGAGTAATCGCAGGTTTTTTATTTGAGATGTATGAAAGCTGCAGATATTGATGCTACTAAAGTGTAATATGAGTCTGAATGTTCTGAGCAAAACCCTGATGCAGAGATGAAGCAGGTCCCAGAGGAAGGCTAATGCTTACTAATGTGAAATCCTACTTTATTCACTGCATTAAAGCAACACCATGTAACATCTATGTACTACGTAGTTTCTAAAAAGGAAGAAAATGGACAGTATATCATGTTAGTTATCCTTGAGCATATTTTCAAATCATTTTACATTACACTATGCATGATAAATGACAAGAAGCAGCCTGTAGAGGGGTCATTTAAAAAGCTCTACCACACAACTTTCGATTAAATAGAGTAAAATAAAAGCATATTATGATCTGTTTTCATTTTGTTTGTGTTTATTAATGTGTCATTGTGAGCAGGAGCAGACGTCACAGCATCTCCACAGACCTGACTTTACTTCACTTGCTTGTCTCCATGGAAACGTTGATAGATTTGGCTATAATTTTCCACAGTATAGCATAAAACCTATCTATCTCCATGGAGTTTATTATTCATATGTTTCAAGATGTTTCAGATCCAAGAAGTTGTGAGAACTAAACTCGAGAAAATACATCTACTTAACCAAACACAATGCTTCAGTCATACCTACAGTACATGGCCACGTCACGGAGAGTTTAAGTGAAACTGGTCCACACTGGTCTCACTGTTGAGTCCACTGACCACTGCTGTTTGTGCCCATGTTTAGACTTTTCTGTATTTAGACTTTATCCCACACATTCCTCTCACTGGAGGGTATCCCACTGTGCCTGCATCATGACTGTAGCTCTCTGGACATGATCAGTTCAAAGTGTCATTTCATTCATAATTAATTCTAATAAAGTTTGGTACCCCTGCTTCTTCTGACAGCTCCAGTTCTGATAAACAGCTGATGGTGTGTGTGAAGTGGGTGTTTCATAATTGTTAGGATAATAGTTTAAAGTTAAATGCACTTTATTGTCCCCGTAGAGGAAATTTGTGCTACACCTGGGGATCCAGGTGTAGCAGGATCTTAGCTAAGGTCATGCTGACCAAGTCTAGCTCGAGGATTTTGTGCATGTTTTGACTTGATTGGGGAAATTGGAGTGTCCAGAAGAAAACCGTCTTGACACAGGGAGAAACATGCAAATTCTTGAAAGAAAGGCTCATGAGTCTGTGGATTCTTAACTATCATGCAGCTTATATAAAGAACAATGCTTCATTCTCTCATGATGGTTTCTGTACTTAAGCCATGTTTAAAATGATGTCATTTAATATTTATTTAACTAATCAACCTCGCGACAAATATTTCTAGTTAATCCTTTGGTTTTGGTACAGTTGTGTTTTCCCACAGTCATAATACACAATGCTAAGCACACACTGACCTAGTTGAATTATCAGGATTAATCTATCTGTGATTTCAAACGTACTATTACTTCATTCATAATATTTTAAACCACATTCACGGCTCAATAGCTAATTAAATAGTGTTAATCTCATTGAAATCGCCGCCCTCTTATGCCTTTGTGAAGGGCTTGGCAGATCTGTAAATGACTTGGCAGATGGGGCTCAATCATTCACAGCCTTACAACAAGTAATATATTTCCCACTACAGGAAACAGTAAGAGCAGAATCACAACTGTGGCTTTGCCAGCACTAATTTAAAGGTCCTATATTACACAAAATGGATTCTTTATTATGTTGTTACCTCATCAAAAACATTCCTGGAGTTGTGTTTGTTTCATTCACATGTTTAAGTAACGCTTTATTATTAGTCTCTCTACATCTCCAAAGCTGAAAAAGATGTTCTACCTGGTGAGGTCATGAAACAGTAGTTTTCAGGTTAACAGCTTGAAAACTACCATTTAGTAGATTTTAGAAGATTTTAAAAATGCATTGTAGAACTACCTGTATTACCAAATGACCTCACAAGGTGGAACAGAGAGAAGAACTCAGCCTAAATATGCAGGATTTGTGTGTTAAACGAGTGTGAATAAAACAAAAAACAAGTCCAGGTCCGTTTGTGATGATGAAACATTACATGGGCGCTTTATTATACTGGCACTTTGTCCTCTGTGTGATTGTCACTACAGGTACATTTGCAGCTGTGTAGGATTACATTCATTACATATTTGGGATTATTTTAGTTGTTAACACTTGTACACACCCTCTCTCTCTCCCTGTCTCTGTCTGTCTCTCAGTTTCAGTAATCAAGTTGTTTATGGCAGTGATGGTGAGGTCATGGGGCACTGCCATAGAGTCATTGTTCTCGACAAAAACAACTGAACAATTCCCTCTCAACCACTATTGTCTTTCTGCTGGCATTACAGTAAACACATAGGTTATGACTGTGTTTACAAAATTGAGTTGTTTTTAGTTGTCTATATACAGCATGTCCCACCTATCTTTTGGAAATGTCTGTATATGTGACGAAATTAATAATAAGATGTATACACTTAATAATGCAAATCAAAAAATGAAAATTACATTGTAACAGCACTCAAAATGTAATTAGAAATAATTTTAAAAAAATGCTAAAATTATTACGTAAATCTAAGTAGTTTCTATTTTGAATTTGTACCAAGTAAAATAAAATTTAAAAATGCTGTTACTATAAAGATACAGGGTGATAGTATGTGATGGGAGTAATTTTAGTAATTGCTGTAGTACATTTTTAAATATTTGATTTATTTGACATCACCAGGCAAAAAATACTGTTTAGCAACTCCCAGGTTAAAGAGAAATATGCCTCAGATATTAGGTGGATTATTGTTGCTGTGATAATTGAACAGTTTGTGAACAAAAGATGTCTGAATCGTAGACAGTAGTAGGAAACACTGACAACTTCCTAACAGAATAAAAGAAATGTCTAACAAAATAAAAGAAATCTTAACTGTAACATCCAGTTGTGCATTGTTGTAATCATTAGTTGAACATGGATTTCATCAGATTGCTTTAGACAGCGGGTTTTGTCTCAGGGACATTCCACCATGTTATAGCCATTTTACATCTTAAATAGAACAAGCCCCCTTTTCTTTGCTCCGAGCTGTTTGTGCTGCTTCAGCGGGCCAAATGAATGGAGCTGTCCTGGTTCTCAATGTGTGGGCTGTCTCACTGATTTGAATTATTTGTACAGTCCAGACCAGAGGATGTCAATACTGTTTTTCTACTGTCACTTTTGATATAAGGGGGTTACAGTGCAGTCTAAGCATGGGAAGTTTTCTGTCTAGACTACTGGGAAATTTGCTGGTAGTCAAAGTTCAAAACAGGAAAGATTTTTGGCAGTGGGTTTTCTCATTGATAGAGAAGACTGACCTTTGTGCCAACTTTTTTTTTTTTTTCTTAAGACATTTTTTTCTGATAAGTCAGTCCCAAAGTTTAACTAAAGATTGTATAGGGCCCCTCTAATAATAATACATACTTAATTAGTTCAAAACAATATGTAATGTTTTCCTCTCAAATTTACAAGTTAACAGTTCCTACCATAATGTCTATGGACTTGATGCTGATTTGAAGCAGTAAATGAAGCAAATAAATGATATGATTATAATTTCAAACTCAATTTTCTTTTGTGCTTGTTGTGTGGACAAACTTTAGCCAGGCTGGTGCCACCTAGTGCCTCTTCTCAGTTTAATTTCTCTACAGCGACTAGGTCAGGAATTGGAATACACTAAACTAGACGGTTTGCAAAAACCCTGGAAGTGTGAGTCCGGACACCAGCCAATCAGTGAAGAGCCATACATTCTGTGTTGGCAACGATTCTTGAGATCGAGGATTTAAAGCTGGAACAAAGAGAATGTTTGGTGAATTTTATCAAGGGGAAAAACGTTATTGTCCTCCTTCCTACAGGATTTGGGAAAAGTTTAATATACCAGTTAGCCTCGTTGGCGGCGCATTACATACGTCACAACCAAATAGCAGCGGTTAAATAAAATAAATACTCATCTACCATCGAGTGAACGAATTCTAATGCTGCAAAGTCAGCCAGTTTCCACGAAGTGAAACCGACTGATGAATCAGGCTAGACAACCTTTGGGGGGCCCCTGCAAAGCCTCTGAGAGTCCTCAAGGGGCCTTGGACTCCACTTTGAGAATCACTGAACTATAACTATGCAAGAGCTGTAGGGAACAAACACAAACATTGTGCTCTAGAACGACACTCAACAAACAATACGTTCACATGTTTTGAATGCAGCTGTGTTCTGTTTGGCATGTGGTATATAGAAAGAAAAATAGTTTGAAAATTATGAAAGATGTCAGAAATTACACTTTTTACGCATGTTAACTTAACTTTATATTCTCTTTTTTTGTTTCAGATCTGGTGAGCCCTCTGAGCTGGCAGCATGGCCCTGGTTCAGGCTCTGCCCATGTCTGCTGATGCCCCCGGTCTCTCTGGAGGGGCACGGAGAAGGCACCACTCCAACCCCTCACCCCCCACCAACCCGCCCCCCTCTGCCCTGGAGCCTATGGGGTCAGTGGGCAGCCTGGTACCCTCGCGGGCCGCTCCGTACCAGGATCACCGCTCGGATTTGGGAGCGAGGGTGAGGAAGGTTACTCCCGGGAATGCTGGTTACGGATTGGAGGTATCAATAGACTCCTTAATGCCAGTCCACACCTCCCCAATGAAGAAGCAGGGGGTAACAATGTCCAGTAGGGGGCAAGAGGTAGAAAAAGGACACTATACTTATCTGAATGAGGAGTATGTGGACGACTGGAGTGAAAATCTTGGAAACCCGATCTGTCCTGGAGGTGAGACCGATGACACAAAGGAGGGGATTAACGGGAACATGGGCGGACCTCCTCCAAAACTCATCCCAGTGTCAGGAAAACTGGAGAAGGTAAGGACATGAAGCAGCTGCAATGAATTTTTTATTTGAATTGTTTAGTAGTTCAAAATATTATAGTTCTATTTTGACATGGAAAATCTGACTTTTCTTATTTAAACACTCAGATCAGTCTGATTAATTGGTACTAATAAATTACTGAAATACCTGCTAATTTAACAATCAATAAAAAAGCTGCGTTTGATTGAAATGTTATATGTTTGTGTATCTTGCAAAGTATGACTATTGAAAAATTGCATGTTTTTTTTTTTTTTTTTTAACAGTAATTTATAGACTAAAATTAGACATTGCAGCACGATTACAATAATACCAGGATGTTTTCTGGACAGTACACTACTGGGAAATATTTTATTTTTGACGGTGGTGTAAAAAATACTTGTGTACTTATTTCTGAATTTTCTCAATTAAAATAAAAATAAAAAATGAAGTAATTGTTTAACTAAATTAGGGTTGTAGTCTAATGAAGAAATTCTTGGTTGACTAAAGACATGTCCTGCTGATTGATTAGTTGACTAAAAAAGGGGCATGATAAAAGCTCTCAAAACTATTATGTATCTATGAATCTGACCCAAACTGCACTCACAAAATTACAACAACACAGAAGTTCGTGCAAAAACTGTTCATACAAAAAATACTAAGAAACAATGCATTTATATGTAAAAACACAAATTCCCAAATCTCCCTACCTTCTCCTTTCGGCTGTTGTCTAAAGGACTATACTCGTAGCTCTAGTCTTCTAAAATATTTATTTGCCATTCTTGAAAATAATGCCTTATAAAAGAATTAACAATTAATCACTACCCAAATAAAACATAAAACAACTTCTCTTTTTCTTATAGAACATGGAAAAAACTGTTCTTCGTCCAACTGCGTTCAAACCCGTCATTCCCAAAAGCCGCACATCGATGCAGTACCTGTCACCACGGCACTGCGCCATCGCCCCCGACAACCAATCCAACCTGAACCTGCTGAGCCCCACCCACAGAGAGGTCTCACCCCCCTCCCCCGACAAACGCAGCTCCTACAGCGGCAGCAGAAACGCAGGCAGCAGTAATCAGTCCTGCTCCCTATCCGATTCAGGGAGGAACTCTCTCTCCAGCCTGCCGCCGTATGGAGGAGTGGGGTATGGCATGGCATCCAGTGAGGTCTCCAGTGGTCATCTGGAGAAGAGCGTTCAACCAGGAAATGCACACGGACACTCAAATTCAGATAGTGGGAGATCTTCGTCGAGTAAAAGTACAGGGTCGGGGTCGCTGACTGGGAGGGGGCAGCCTTTGTCGGACAGTGGGTCAAACGGGCGCTCCCCTGGTCCCGTGGAAGGATACGAGGGAATCGTGAGAGACCTGGAGGATAAGCTCAGAGAGAGGGACATGGAGCTACAACTGCTCAGAGACAATCTGGATGAGAATGAAGCAGCCATTTGTCAGGTGGGTTAAAAGCACACAGCTACATGTCAGACATAACATTATGGCTATATGGGCTGATTATTTTTTTATGACACAAGTGGGTTGATTGAGTAGACCTAGAGATATAATGATATCTAAATTGCTCAATACAATATTCTCACGATATACATCTCATGGTTTGATATTTATTGCAATATTTGTGGAGGCTAACAAAATGGGAATATGATACTTTTTCCTGTTGAAATGCCTTGAAAAACCATTTTGTTATTTTTTCACGTAGGCGGCTCTGAAACAGCAGAGGATCATGGTCTATGTAGTTCCTTCTGTTTTTTAGCTACTGCTGCACCAACAACGAATTTAAGCATCGAGACTTGTAATTTAATTGCGTGTGATGTGCATATTACTGTGAGTCCTCTGACGATATGATATTAAGATATTTTGGTTATTGTTACATTCCTATGAGTGGCAGATCAAAAAAGAATGGCAAAGTTGCTCAGAATTCACATATTTGACTGAATTCAGCCTTCTTTTGCTATAGATCCTAAATAGACATCTGCAGGGTTACACAAACATTAAAATTTTGGGTATTTGTTTTTGTTTTATTGTGTATTTGTAACGGAAAGAACAAGCAAGTGTATGTATTATAGATATAAACATAGGGATCCTCAAAAAGACAAAAAAATACAATTTACATGTGTGTTTACAGTTTTATCACAATTCTTATACATGTGGTAGCTTTATATTGCCTTAAAATTTAACTTGAGTGTTCTGATGGACACTTCACTTTGATTGGTTGTATCCATCTGTCACTCACTTACAGCAAAATAGATCCTGACCAATAAGAGGATAGGGTCGGGGAAGTAGATGGTAGAAGAAAAGCACTGAATCACAAATATAATGATGTGATTGTGATACTTTAAAATAAGGCAGCTATATTTTAGACAACATGTTGAATTTAATTATGACTGATAATAATAATAAATAATAGACAAATGATATGGCTGACCTACAGTGTGCTGATTTGCAGGTGTATGAGGAGAAGCAGAAGCGTTTCGAGCTGGAGATCGAGGAGTTGAGGCAGAACTGTGCGACCAGAATGCAGACTGCCTCTCAGAAAGCTCAACGTGCGCAACAGGTCCTACAACTACAGGTCAGTTTAAAAAAAACAAACAAAAAACAAAGATGCTATATCTAATGTTTTGCTGTATTAAAAACATAAAAAACTTAACTGTCTGAAGGGCTCCAAAGTTATTCCTCACTTTCCCAATGCATTTTTAGCATCTTAATTATTCACCACAATCACATTATAAGCACTGTGCGAGGAGTGGAGTCACAACAACTAGCATGCTAACAGCACACCAATGTTACTCACTGGTTCACGGACGATAAAAATCCTCAGTAATTAGATTCAGACAACACACACTGGTCTAATATGGACCATAAGAGCTCTGTGCTGGGCTGGGGCAAGACAAATGTTAAAAATTGGGTACAGGCCCTTGGATTTTTGACTTTTAAGCGTTGTGTTGTGTGTGTGTGTGTTTGTGTGTACAGGTGTATCAGTTACAGCAGGAGAAGAGGAAGCTACAGGAGGATTTTGGTCAACTCCTTAAAGAGCGCGAGCAGCTGGAGGAGAGGTGCACTTCATATGAACATGAGAAAATACAACTGGGACCCCGACTGGAGGAGACCAAGTGGGAGGTGAGATTGCGACATTTTAGACATTTATAATACGCTCCTCTATCTCAAATTCACTATATTATGTAAACAGACCGGCCATAATCAGGTGTAGTTTAGGGCCTGTTAACACGAGAACGCTTGCCGTGCCCATGATAAATCACACATAAATTAAAAGCATTCTAATTGAAGCATCCATCAGAATATGAATTGAAAAGTTACGACTTCAAGAATTACAATCACGAAATGAAATGAAACGGTTACACTTTCTTCAGTACAAATACAAATTCACAGACGCGACTTGACTGCCATCACTTCACAGGCATTATTTACTGAGCCGAAGAAACATTGATCAAGATGCTGGACTTTTGCGACACACGCGCCACGGACTAAACCAGGACTAAACCAGGACTAAACCAGGACTAAACCAGGACTAAACCAGGACTAAACCAGGACTAAACCACGCTGCAGGGAGTTAAGTGCAGCCATCACCAGATCGCGCTTTGCGGACACACTGCTCCACGGGCTCGGGGTTCTCCCTCTCTCTTAAGTCCAAGATTAGTCCTGGTGTAGTTCTGGTTTAGACCTGACCCGCTCATGTGTAATCACTACCCGCCCGCATTCCCGTCCGTAAAATTCCACAACGTTAAAACCCGCTCGTTTCAGTGACTATTTGCCCGACCCGGTGCAGGACTCTGATGCAGAATTAAAAGAGACGATAAAAAGATGAGCTGCCAATTTTGCATCTTCTGTTCAGACTGCCATCATATAAACGTAGCCTTAGACCAAAGCCTCAACTGGTTATTTGAGGGGCCGAGTACATTACATACTTTTTTCTTTTTGGTATTTTTTTAATTTTATTTTCACAAGTCATGAACAAAATACCATGAAATTGTGAAAACCAGCAATATGACAGGGTTTTAAGCACTAGGAAAAGTTTATATAGATTTACTTCCTTCCTCTACTTAATACTTTCTTGGTTTGTAAGGTTTTTTTTATCATGGATTTGGTCTATGGATCTTTTCCGAGTGTACCTGTTGTGATTATCTAAAGCCTGAATTTATAGAAGGTACTCTTGACATTTTATTGCTTCAATCAATATGTAAATCAATGCACACTCAGGGGACGGAGTGAGGTTTTCTGTGCTTACAAAAGAAGAGAAAGTAGAATAAGTCTTTTTGTACATGAGCATAAAAAACTTCACACTGTATCTTGTATTTTTCCAGGTGTGCCAGAAGTCAGGGGAGATCTCTTTACTGAAGCAGCAGCTGAAGGAGGTGCAGGGGGAGCTAGCGCAGCGCGTTGGAGAAATCGTTTCATTGAGAGGCCAGCTGCGAGAAACCAGAGGAGAGCTCACCAACACACAGGTCCTGCTACAAGAAACTCACGGCATAAACCGAACCAGGACTTTAGAGCTGGAAGTTTGCGAAAATGAACTACAGCGACGCAAAAGCGAAGCAGAACTACTAAGAGAGAAAGTGGGACGACTCGAGGGCGAGATCGTGCAACTTAGAGACGCGTTAGCCAATCAGGGGCCAGGAAATCGTCAGTGTCAAGTTTTCCAGGAAGCAGAGGAACATCTTTTGGCGTTTGAAAGCGACGAAGCAAAAGCACAGAGACAAAGCCATACAGAGGCGATGCAGAATATTAAACTACAAATGGACAGGATGAAGAGTGAACTCACTTTTGAACGGCAGAGAGCGGAGGAGCAGTTGGTGAATTTTGAAGAGGAGAGAAAAGTATGGCAAGAAGAAAAGGACAAAGTTATTCGCTATCAAAAGCAGCTTCAGCAGAATTATGTTCAGATGTATCGGAGGAACAGAGAGTTGGAGCAGCATCTACAGGAGCTGAGCCAAGAACTGGAGAGCAGAGATGATGACGACGGGAGCGGAAATGAAATAAACTTTGATGAAATCGCCGCAACAGAAATATGAAAAAATATGACCCAACCATCTCATTTGCACTAGTTTCATTGGTTTTCTGTTCCTCCCATATGACACAGAGTAGAGATCAGGTATAGTACTATGATCTGGTATCACTGCAAATGTGTGGATGGATGGCATATAATAGGCTAAAATTAATTAAAGATGTGCTGTGTAACATTTCTGGTGTTTGCTACCACCTTATCTCCTCTCTAAGCTCACCTAGATTCCCAGCGCAAAACAGTGCGGCGCAGGACACATTTTGAAAGCCTCATTGTGGGCGCGGGCGGGAGCAAACTAAATATGAGTGTAAAGTGAAATATACAAATGATGAATGTTTGCCTATTATACATCATTTGTGCTGGATATTTTATTTGGCTTTAATAATAACCCTTTAAATAGTCTAAACTAGAGGACATGGGTTAATCTCGTGCACATTTTAGACAATACCTTTCCGCTTCTCTGTTTTTGATAGTTTTAGAAAGCGAATGTTTGCGGGTGGGAGTCCGACAAAATATCACTGGTGCGTGCGGGATCGGGACTGAAAATTATAATTCTTTGTGGGCGCGAACTAGCCAGACTAGCGCCACCTAGTGCCTCCGCTCAATTTCATTTCTCTCCAGCGACTAGGTCAGGAATCAGAATGCACTAGATGGTTTGCAAGAACCTCAGAAGTGCGAGTTTGGGCACCAGCCAATCAGTGAAGAGTCATATATTCTGTGTTGGTAATGATTCCAGAGATCGAGAATTTAAAGTCAGAACAAAGAATGTTTGGTGAATTTTATCAAGGGGAAAGACATTATTGCCCTTCTTCCTACAGGATTTGGGAAAAGCTTAATATACTAGTTAGCCCTGTTAGCGACGCATTACATACGTCACGACCAAACAGCAGCGATTGGTTAAATTAAAAAAAAGTACCTGCCTATCGTCAAGTGAACAAATCCTAATACTGCAAGGTCAGACGGTTTCCACAAAGTGAAACCGTCTGATGAAGAAGGCTAGGGCTGAAAACTCTGTCCTGCACAGACCTCTACTTGGAATGTTCCATAGCAGGGCATTACACAAATCTATCTTGTATTTATGTCATTATGAATTACTTTTTTGCTCAAGAAAAACTCAAAAAAACACGTATTCTTACTGCGAGTGGGCTTGCCTCTCCTCAGATCTATCCAGGTGTATCTAACTAGGTTTAGTGGCATCACATGCTTGACTAATGCTCTGCTGTGGAACATTCCAGACAAAACAGTAACATCTCCATGGAGACAAGCAGATAGCAAACCCTCTACAGAAAAAATATAACGCAGTGCAGCTTTAAGTGTATAATTTGTCCTCAGTGCTCTTGTTGTAGAAATTTTTAAGTTAAAAAAATTTGTTTCAGCAGTCTTTTTGTGATGGTTACTGGGTCTGGGTATCTCCAAATCGTCCTCTTGTGCTGGTTCCAGTCTGTCATGGTCAGAATGTTCAAAACTGGTCCATTGTAAGAACAGTAGTAAAGCTAATGAGCTACTGGTTTAACGCTATAGTTGCCATTAAAAGCTTCTAATCTCAAACTGTTGCCTTTTTAAGTGTCATGGGTTCATAAATACACAGAAGTTGCAGTATTCCCAACTGGGACCTGCCTCTCGGGTCTCTCCTTCTCAGTAGATCATGAACTCTATTAGCCGTTAGTAGGTCAGGCCAGGCCTCAAGTACGAACTTTTCTTTGTACCAATTTCTCATCTTTGTAACAAAAATCAGATTGTGGATGTCGTTTTGGAAAAAATGCAATGTGCTAAACCTGTACATGTCATCATTAAAGGTGTACTATGTAGCTTTCCACCTGCTTGTTTCCATAGAGGTGTAATTGCTTTGCCTGAAAAGTATGGCATAGATATCTGTGAAGAGCTATTTTTTTAAGAATGACAACACCTGTAATTTAATACATTTGAGATAGATTGGCATACTGAGGAACATTCCAGGCAAAACTTTATATCACTATGGCGAGAAGCACATGGCAGGCTCATTTCCCTACCCTATAAATGACCTAAAACATATTAAAGGTAGAAGTACCACAGAAAAAGTGAATGGACCATAAAACTGACCACAAAAACAGTTTAGAAAATTAGACTGCGAGTTTATATTCTTCTTATTTTTTTTTTTTTTTTAATCAGCTTTTGTGCATCATTTTGTCATTTCTGTTATTATAAAGGAAAAACTTGATATTCAAAGTCTTGCACACCTTTAGATAAATTCTGTATCTCCCACCTCTCTACATTTGTGACAGTTCTGTGACTAACTCTCAACCTTTCACTCTCCTCCCACTGTGGTGTTTGTATGACTGGTCGGCCCGCTGGCTTTAGCACTCTCCACTCCCTCTGAATGTGTTAAGAGTAAGGTCTCTATAGTCCAGTTAATTCACATGAAGCCAGTATTTAACTACAAATGTGGGAGTCTACACATCCTGTGCTCTGTGCTGAGTCATTCAGACCTGAAGGAGGCGCCAGCAGCAATATTTGTGACGTGATAAAGCAGTGTTTTCATCAAGTGTTCAAGGTTGTTTAAATGTAGGAGTTTTTAAATGCCACAGTTGTGTTACTATCACATTATTTCTTTGTTTTAGATTTGCTACCAAACCAAACTGTTAGTCAGTGATTGAAAGAGAACTGATTAAGGACATCAGTGCCGATATTGACAAATTTTGATGAATTGGACAATTTCCAAAATATCCCTTCAGCTGATATCACCTGATTATAGATCAAAATGGGATAAGATTTAAGAATTTACAGGGCAGTGCTCACCCAAAACATCTTATAATATTTTTACAGAGCTGCTTTAGTATCAGCATCGATATCAGAAGAGAAAATGCAGAATCTCTAGTGCTGACAATTTGTACTCAAGTAAAAGTACAGTTATTGACGTTACTCAATTACAAGTGCTAAAACTGTACTTCAGTAAAAAGTACAGACTTTTAAACAGAATTTTAGATCACTTTTCTACACAAGTGTCAGGACCAAAACAACTACACTATTAATGTAGCCAAGTGCTGATTTAAACCAGAAAATGCGTTCACAACCATGGACTGTATAAGTGTGATCATGACCCAGATTGATAATATTGACGACAATCATGGTTAAGTTAATTATTACACAACGTTATCACATTTTATCTCAAGCGCTTTCAAATAAGAGCAAAAGCAAAATGGACAAAGTAGCCGTGACTATAGTCAGCCTGTTTTGAATATTAATATTTGACAAATTATATTAGAGAGTTCATAACTCTTACTGGATATTATGTTATTTTAACTGTTTAATACATTTCCATAAATATACTATTTGTAAAGTATAATTAAACTAAGATTCTGTATATTATTGGTTGCTGTTCTGTCTCAAAGCATCAGAATAATCCTCTTTCAGTTCAACTGTATATTGCTACTATAGGAAATATTAACTAGTCTTTGTATTTAAGTTCCTACTCCACTGTACATTGACTTCCCTGTTTGGATCAGAACACACCCACACCAACAGAAGGCTCTTGTTGCTGCTGACTGAATATAACTTTGTATAAATATTTTCCACATCTGGACAGAAACTGGTTATAAATGAAGTTTTTCAGAGATGAGAGATGAAACACAGACACTGTGAATGACCAAAGCAATGTCCCTTGTATTTTGCCCCTCCACAGTAATGCTTGTACATTATCGGATCTATGTGGAAGTTTGTTTTTCAGTGTAATTTTATAATTTACAATATTTGTATGAGGACATTAAATGTATATTTTCATGCTGTACATTCTTGAACAAATTTATGTTTTATTAAAAATACCTGATGTAGTATGTCTGGTTTATTCCTCATTCACATGGGTTTTTAACTTCCTGTTTGTAGGAGATCATGGAGGTGGGTCAAATGCAGAGGACAAATGTTCCTATGAGGACAGTGTACCTTAAGCTTAACCAGTAATGAGCTAAAGAAAGAAACAATTATTGTAAAGGGTTTATCGACTTTATAACATGAAACTCATTATTATCTATGCTCAAATTCATATACTGAAGAACAAATAATACAGTTTTTAATCCCAACTCCAATACATTTTCCTTCCATGTTTATAAAAACAAAAAGGACTACACTTAATTTCCAAATGTCCTCAATCTGTTACTGTGTTATCTTATAAACGTTTGCAGTAAGTGGCTCTTGTCTGCCCCCTACAGGAAACAACTACGTACAAATGACACTGTCTTCATGGTGTCAGATGATTTTATGACCACAGACATTTAAAAACACTCAGGTTTCAATTTGCAGCTCATCAGCCTGCGTTTAATAATTCAAGAGAATGAGGACACCCACTCCTCGTGAATTGGCTGGATGGTTTTGTTACAGAAAAAAATCAGTTAATAAAATACTATCATCCAGTTTTGCTGCCGTCATAGTCCATTGTTCAAGCAAATCGAAAAAAAACCCTGCATATTTAAAAGAAACGTTTCTGTTTATGAGAAATATTTCTGTTTTTGTTTGTATTATACAACATTCAGAGGTGGGTAGTAATCAGGGACATAGTTACACTGACCTGAGCAACTTTTGAGTGCACTTTTACTTTAAATAGTTTAATTATTACACAACATTTTTTAATTTTTAGTAGTATTTTGAAGGGACAGTACTCTACTTGTGCAAAATGTGTGGTTACTCCTCACAACACGCATAAGTCAGTGAGCCAAGCTTTGTGATGATATTATAATAAAATGGTGAAGATGTATTGTAAGTATTTAACTTTTCAGGCCCGGGATACCCCTAAAAATTGAATGACCCTCCCACTAGTGAAGGTGTATAGAGTTTAAAAACACAGTGGAGCACTTCCTGTATCACCACATGACATCACAAGGTGGAACAGAGTGTTTTCAGTTTGAGAAAAGAACTCTAAAGTCTAAGGGTTTGCATATTAAAGATGTATGAATGAAATAAAACATAACTCCAGGTCTGTTTGTGATGAGGAAACATTATAACATAGATAGGAAAATAGTGTAATATGGGCCCTGTAAATGACATGTATACCGCAAAATCTGATGTGAGTTATCAGAGGGAGCATCATCAGAAAGAAATTAGATGATTTTGCTGTTTACATTTCATTTTATTAATAGTCTTATAATTAAAAAAATGTTAATAATCAGATTTTTGACGTGCATGTAACCACAGCCAATGTTCTATAGTACTCTCTACCCACCTCTGACTAGATTTAAGTTGTTGTGACTAAACTCTTGTGTCTGTGGCTTAGTTCAAGTGCAGCAGAGTCCAGGCTGATCCTCTTAAGGATTTTGTGGGACTTTGACGACAAAAACCATGGGGTCTTTGGCCTTGTTACTGAAGGCTTTTCGGATAATGTCCACAGCGTGTTGATGAGTGACTCCCTGTAAAGACACTCCGTCCACCGACACCAGCTCAAATCCAGCCTGACAACACAAACATAATACAAATGTGAGTAAGCAGTACTGGCGTGCAACAAAATCACTACATCTTGACAAATATCGTTTCTCTTGTAGTATCAAAAAGTATAAAAAAAATCAGATACTAATCAATACTAAAAACTAATATCGAAAGCAGATACTCATTTGAGCAGAGATTGATACTAAAATGATCACAAACAAAACAGAATTTAACCTTTCTTGAACAGTTTTAGAACAATCTCAATCATCAGCAGTACTGGCGTGCAACAAAATCACTACATCTTGATAAATATCGTTTCTCTTGTAGTATCAAAAAGTATCAAAAAAATCAGATACTAATCAATACTAAAAACTAATATCGAAAGCAGATACTCATTTGAGCAGAGATTGATACTAAAATGATCATAAACAAAACAGAATTTAACCTTTCTTGAACAGTTTTAGAACAATCTCAATCATTATTAGGACTTAGACCACATGCTAACATAAGAAGAAAGTTCTTTTATTTAGTGCTATTGTCTAAAAAGGCACTTATTATTATCTTTATAAGGCTGAAATCTTATTATTATCTATTAGTATTGTGACAACACTAGCTGAGAGTTCTGCTTTAGATTCACTACACAGCAAGTTAAATATAGTAGAGTTATTTAAGTTTACTGTCAATGCAACACATCTATAAAGAGAAATATGAAATCATTACAAACTATGCATTTTAAACTATGCCGTATAAAAATTTTAATAAAATAACACCATTAATCTAACCTTTAGTACTTCACTGGTTGAAGCTGCTCCTCCAGGAAAAATCTTCTCTATCTTTATAATTGGCTGAACCTTTGATTCCATGCCACCAGATATACTGATACCTACAGGAAAAAACACATTATACACAGAAGCTTCAAGTTATTTTTGTTAGTTAAATGTGTTTGTTAAAGCCACAGTGTCTTTATTTAAAAAAAAAATCACTATGTAACCTTTCTGGTGGAGGGCCCATTAATTTACTTGTGTCCATGGAGGTGTTATTGCTTTGTCTGGAATGTTCCACAGTATGGCATTACGCTTAACTATTTCAAGCAAGCAAGTGTCGTCTGGCGGGCTAAGTTACAAGTCAGGTCTGTGGAGAGGGGAGCCCACCCACCGTAAATGAACAATGTTTTTTTAAGTGTATTTCTAACACCTATAATTAAATAAAAACAAGATAGATACTTTTAATGTCATACTATGGAACACTTGAACACACTTCCACTTCGTAGAAACCGTCTGACCTCGCAGCATTAGGATTCATTCACTCACGATAGGCAGGTACTTTTTTTATTTAACCAATCACTGCTATTTGGTCGTGATGTATGTAATGCGTCGCTAAAGGAGCTAACTGGTATATTAAGCTTTTCCCAGATCCTGTAGGAAGAAGGGCAATAACGTCTTTCCCCTTGAAAAAATTCACCAAACATTCTCTTTGTGCTTTAAATCCCTGATCTTGGGAATCGTTGTCCACACAGAATGTCTGGCTCTTCACTGATTGGCTGGTGCCTGAACTCGCACTTCCGGCGTTCTTGCAAACCGTCTATTGTATTTTGATTCCTGACCTAGTCGCTGAAGAGAAATTAAATTGAGTGGAGGCATTAGGTGATGCCAGTCTGGCTACAGGTGGCAGACAGCCCAGCAGAAAAGGTACACAGTGCACCTTTAACAACGTGTAATCAATAGGCCTAGCACAAAGTACCACAAAGGCTGTATTTTACTTCAGTATATTACCTCAGTACTACTTAGATCTTTACCTAGAGATTGCTTAGTCTTGGAGATGCTGACCGTCTTGAGGTCGTACTTCTCTTCAGGCCCTGTCCCATTGAGTCCATTCTCAGATAAATGTCCGTTCACATTTCTCTGTTTTGGTCCAAACTCGGGGTGAACACTTGGGACAGCAAAGGCCGACTTCTGTTTGAGGCACTTTGAAGCGTAAACAAAACCTCCTTTTTACCTTTGGAGTGTCCGTTCCTAAAAGGGGACCTGCCTCTCTCAGAAGTTGCATTGCTTTTATCTGACACTGAATGTAGTGAAACTTCGTCAAAATGAACCGAGCGGACAGTTCCTATGTCAGTTCTTAGGGGGGAGCGGGAGTCTTCGGCGCGAGCCAGGAGCCAGTTGGGGACCATGGGGCTGGAGGGAGGTTTGAGGTTTGAGGATTCAGAGTGGTAACCGTCCACTGGTATGTCTAACAGAGGGGTGAAGGCACTGGACGTGTGGGGTCTGGGCCCACGAGGAGCAGTCAGACTGAGCTTCTCCAGTTGCTCCAGTAGGTGGCTCTCTTTCTCCACCTCCTCAGCATGGTGTAGCTCAAAGCCGCCTCTGTAGTCTGTATGAACAAAATGTCAAAAGAAACAGTAATAAAAGAGTATGTTGTTATAAATAATATATACATACAACATATAATACTACAGTTTAACTACTATGAATGCCAAAAGAAGTAAGATGTAGATTAAGGAACATTTGCAAACAAATTATCCAAGTTAATGCATTATTCATTTACTTCAATGTCAAACTCATAGTGATAAGTACTTTTAAAGTAGAAGTGGGCAACACATCAAATTACTGATAATAAAAAGATAATATTGGGTACAATGGAAATAGTAATGGAAAAAAGCTTGTTATAATCCTTCACAAAGGGGTATAAAGCGATTTTAAGCTCAAGTAAAATGTTTACAGACCTGTCAAAATATCTTTTGTTGATTATCATACACACACAGATTAATACATAAGAAAGGTGGTTGAAGCACCTTGCCCAGAGATGGAATCAAAGCATCAAACTAGGACAAAGATCTTCCACAGGACCAGTGTTTCTATATATAGTTCTGCACATTTAATGCAGCTTTAATCAGAAACAGACCTGGGATGGGTGTGATGAGGTGCCTTTTGGGGGTCCGACCTGCGTTGGGGGAGCGAAGTGGAGGAGTTCGGACTAAAACACACAAAATATTATGAGTTAAGTTATATTCATTTTAACTTCCTATTATCAGCGACAATTAAGGGCCCAAAAGATTTGATATTTTGTTTTAAATTGTTTATCCCTATGGCAATGGTCCCAACTGTCCATGATTCTGAAAACCATGGATATTAAAATCATTTGTGTTGCATTCATAAATTTAATACTGACTTGAGCGATACTTTAGGATGTCATAGGCCTCAGCTTCGATTGGGGCTACCATGCTGTTGAATAAAGTGAGGTCAGACGGAGAAAGCAGCATCCTGAAAACATAAAAAAATACATAATTATTCAATATTTACTGTACAAATGTTATTAGCTGTCTGCTGTATCCCTGTGTAACACTGGATTTAATGCGATTATCATGAGAAAGCTCTAATCTCCTTGGGACCCTGATGTAATACCACTGTTTACAAATTCATTAAAGGCTGCTTGTTTTAACATATGGTAAATTAAGAGTTTACTGTACATTTTTAAAAGGTGCTCAGTGTAACTTTTCACCACCTGATTGTCTCCATGGAGATGTTATTGCTTTGATAGGACTCTTCCACATTATGGCATTAAACCTTACTGAATTACTTGAAAACATGCACTCTTATTGTGATGTGGGTCTCTGCTCCATAGATCAGACCTGTAACTAAGACAAGATCTATGTGCTTGTCTCCATGGAGATAGTTGAAAGTTTTATACCATACTGCTGACCGTTACAGGCAAAGCAATAACATCTGGAGAAAAACAGAAAAGTTACGTAGTGCACTTTTAAATTTGATTATATAAACATAAACATAGATTTTATTTTCTTCTTACCTTGCTTCTCTCAGCAGTAGTAACTTTTCAGGTCTGTCCAAAATGCCCAGTAGGTGGCGTATGAAGGTTTCTACTGACTGTTCTGCTATGTACTAGAATAAAAAAGCAAAACAAATACTGAAATAAATAATAATACAAATATATATAACTATTAGGCATTATTTCTGATTAGACTGACTGTGGTTATAACTGCTATTTTGTCTATTTAAATGTTTTAATAGGGATTCTAACAGAAAGCCTACATCATATTTTTTGTTGAAAATCACTTTTTGGTGAATACACACATATGTTGTAAAAATATAAAAATGTTTACAGTTTTACACCAAATTCAGTCATGGGGACCTTTGCTGTTGTATCCTGATTCATCAGCCGGTTTCACTTTCTGGAAACCATCTGACCTCGCAGCATTAGGATTTGTTCACTTGATAGTAGGCGGGTACTTTTTTATTTAACCAATCACTGCTATTTGGTCATGATGTATGTAATGAGCCAGAATGCTCAGTGGTGTTCAAGTAATTGTCGGCACAACAGCAAACAAAACCGAGAGTGAACATGTCTGTCAACGATCATTGTCATTTCTGTGAGATGAACTTGCAAATTACAGGTGCAATAAAAAATGTGAAGTTTGTATTTGACAAAAGAAGTCCAAAGGAGGACAGCGTATGCAGTCTGCTATAGCAACTCAGGTTGGTTCAGCTCTTCACTGATTGGCTGGTGCACAGTCTACAATTTCTGTGGTTCTTGTCCTTCTGATTCCTGACCTAGTCGCTGGAGAGAAATTAAACTGAGTGGAGGCACTAGGTGGCAACAGCCTGGCTATTGCTGTCCTCCATCTTAATTTTAAACTATAGGCTCTGTGTTGTGATTTCATATAAAGGGAACTTAGACACATGTCCTGTCTTAACAATGTACACTACCAGTCAACAGTTTGGACACACCATCTCATTGAATTCATTAGTTATAGCTGTAGAGTTATTTGTTGTCATCTGTATGTATATAAAATTTAGAGAGAAGCAAAAAAAATATTGTGCAAAAAGTGTACATTCACTTTTTGTACAATATTGTATTCTATTAATTTATTGACAATTATTCTCACCCTGCGGCAGGTCTTCATGACTGCAGCCACCTCCTCCTCTGTCAGCAGTCTCCGGGCCATCCCCTCCACCACCCCCAACATCTCTGTGTTTGGCTGTTTTCCATCTGGTCACACAAACACATTTACCTTTCATAGTAATATATTTCTTTCATTTGGGCAACTCAACTTTTTCCTCTTTTCCATGATTTACATGTCATACTCAGTCATATCAACAGAGATGAGACCCAGGAGTAGGGAGAAGAAAAAACATATAAACGCCTGCTCCCTCTCAGATAATAATATGATAAGACATGATAATTAAGTCCAATAAATTCTAATCTGTGTTTTTATTTAAAGCACTACCATTTAAGTGTCTATAAATCAGAGTAATCAAAGTAAAGTAATCAGAACTACAGGTACATTATTCTTGTACTACCAATTTGAAAGTTTACAAAATTGGTAGTTATAGTTGGCTGCTGGTAAAGAAAAATCCTGCATAATGATATTATTTTAATCAAATAGTATTACATGTTCAGTATTGATTAAAAAAAGTGAAAAATAAAAAGTTATTTACCTTTTCCAGCCCTGTCACTGGACTTGGAGCGCCCCCTACGTCCACCCTTGAACAGCAGGTTTACAAAAGTTTTAGACCTCTGCAGGGTGCTCTTCTCCTCTGGGTCCTTTCCTTTCTGCTTTTTGTCCTTCTTTTGTGTAATCTCTGCAGGATAAATATATAAAAATTATGTCATTTTTCTCCCAGAGCTGCATAAGATTCCTTTACAGATTTTCACCTGCTATAGTGACTTGGCTCTGGGACCTGGTGATGGGGCGGCTGGGTTTACTGAGGGCGAGGAGCACGGCTGTTTTGGGCGATTCTTTCTTCTTTTTGTCATCGTCTCCTCGGATGGCGGTGTCTTTGAGCAGAGTGGTCGGGCCTAGGCTGCGAGTCGTGTCATTTGGGATGTCGGAGTGTTCTGGTTCAGACCTGGGCAAATGAATATGCCATTGTGTAATATATCAAAAGTAATGTTGTGGTTCAAGTATTCAAATTTTATTTATACAAACCATCAGAAACGTGCTTAAATGGGGTCAAGAAATCGGGTCATGAAATATCATTTAGTACCTTTACAGGGGAGATTACAAGAGATTTTTTTTGTCTTTATTGTTTATATAATTAGTGTCTTGCATTTATGTCATGTTTATATGTTGTGTAGTTGGTATGTGTAATTTTAGAAGAATGACATTTCTGCTTTGAACTGCACAGTATTAATGAAAAAACAACCTGAAAACAACTCTTGCAGTGTGTATATGTGCGATATTTTATCTGTAATTATAATAAATATATTAACAAAAATAAAGTTGTTTGTAATTACATGTTATGTGTTTTATACTGTAATATAATGCAACTTAAATGCGGTCAAGAAATCAGATCGAGAAATATCATTGCAGGGGAGATTACAAGAGATTTTGCCTTTATAGTTTATTTTTTATTTAATTTTAATTAGTGTCTTGCATTTATGTCACGTTATATGTTGTGTAGTTGGTATGTGTATTTTTGTATGATGGCCTGTGTGTCCAAAATAGAAAACTACAATGAGGCATGTGTCTATCCAGCTCAAAAATACAACTTTACTCATGTTTGACACTTTTAGGTAAGGACATCATGAAGCTGCTTTGACAAAACTTGACAGAAATACAGATTCAACAACACTATTGGGTAGTTCATTCATATATTGTCACATCTGGTTATAACAGAATTAACCCCTCACCTCTCAAGAAATACTACAATATGTTCGCACTACATACAGTGACTCTTCCCACCTCTGGTCTTCAGTGGAGATGCAGACGTCCACCATGTCAGAGCCGAACGGCAGACTGGGAGGGAACATGACCTGGGACAGACCACTGAGAGAGCTGACTGGAGTCCCGGAGGAGAGAGAGGAGGCCGAGGAGGTCGAGTCTGAGCCCTGAGACGAAGAGTTCTGGGTGCCATTGGCCACTGATAAGGTACATGATGAAGTTAGTTATAAAATATTAACATACACCTTTTAAAACACTTAGACATGTAAAATGGAAAGAAATAAAATTATGTAGTGTTACAGATCGCAAAAACATATAAATTTGCACACATAAAAATTGACTGATAAAAATAAGAATATGGATTGTGCAGAACATATTATTTGTGTGTATGAAAAGCAAATGACTATCTTTAATTACTTTATTCCTACACCAATTTTGTAGTAAGGGTGGATAAATATTACAGGTTAATGGACAGTATCAGTAAAATAAATGATCAGTTTAAACATTTGGGAGATGTTAATAGATCTATGAGAGTTTTATTGTCACATTTTAGAACTTAAAATCATCCAAAAGCAACATACATTTATTCAACCATCTGTATTCAGCCACCATCTCTTTATAGGCAGGGTACCGTCCAGCTTCCTGCAAAGATATGATCAACAATATGCAAATTAGATACAGTAGAGATCTTGAAACTTTTATGGGATCACTATATTTGATAAAGTGTAACCCTAGAACCACAGAAGGGACTCAAACCTTCAGTGTGTATATTATTCTTTCAACCCAAACTACAATGCCAGAATCCCCTCTCCACTTTCTAGTAACCTTTGATAGTTGTACTGCTTTCTAACCCTGGTCGCCGTTTCGATTCCCAGAGTCCTTTGTGAGCGAGTCTCAAACTAAACTTGAACAAACACTGGCCCATGCTTCGCTCAGCACCTGATCCCGGGGCCTGGTGAATAATGCACACAGCCTGGGTATTTTTCACAGCGCGAAACCCAACCTCCAACAAGTAAAGTGAGTGAGGAATATAACAACTGCATACCAGCTGTCGCCCCTGGAAGATACAACTGTTGATACATGTCCATTGTTTAGCAACAATACTCACGGGATTAACCAAGCACCTATGTAACGGCAGTTATGGGAAGTAACCAAATAACGAAAATACATATTTTGAATACTAATTTTGAGTAACTATATTCCGGTACAATTAATTTTTCACTTCCTGGTACTCAGAATACAGTTACTTTACTAAATTATAAGAAATACATTACACAGAAATACATATATTGCTTTGAACTCCAAAGTATTAGTGAGAAAAAAAAACACAGCTCTTGCAATGGGTATATGTATGGGATGTAACAATAATGGAAATATCGTGATATCATATCGTCTAATTCTCACAAGAATATCGTGGACCATCACAATATATATATATATATATATATATATATATATATATATATATATATATATATATATATATATATATATATATATATACAATATATATTGAATTACAAGTCTCTTTGCTTAAATTAAGAGTTATGGTGCAGCAACAGCTAAAAAAAGACAGAAGGAACTACATAGACCATGAACCTTTGCTCCATTTCAATGTGTAGACTACAAGAAGAAATAACAGTTCTAAGAATTTTTAAGTCTTAGTTCTCTGGATTAAAAATCTTGTTTTTGGATTGTCTTGTCAAGGCATTTTAAAAGGAAAAAGTAACACATTATAACAGCATAATAACACACAAACATCGCAATAAATATTGTACTGTGAGATGTATATCATTAAAATATTGTACCGAGAGATTTGGATATTGTTACATCCCGAATCGTGAGCCTCCCCACCATATCGTGAGCTTTCCCACGATATCACAATAAATAATAATAAATAATATCGTATCGTGAAATTGGATATCATTATATCCCTAGTATATGTGCGGTTTATTTGTTTCTAATTATAATAAATATATTAACAACAAAAATAAGTTGTTTGTAATTACATGTTATGTTTTTACTATAATATAATGCAACTTGGTGTAAAAGTATCCCAAGTACTCAGAATACAGTACTCTGATTGGATCATGTATCAGAACACATGCACAATACAGTTTATTCAGACATTCAGTATTCATTTTCAGTACATACAAAGTATTCTTCCCATCACTGTCTATCGGGTTCGAAGTGTTTAAAAATATGAACCGTTTCCATAGTGATAAACAATAAAACAAAATATAATATCTTTTCAATGGGATCCATAGAATGTTGCATAAAAGAGGAAGCAGAAATTCAAATAGTGAATGACTGCTGATATCTGACTGTGGTATCTACTAGTATTTGATTAACTGGAAAAGGCACCAAATGTTCAATAGCAGTGACTGGAAGTGACTAAGATCTTGATCGCTGTAACAGAAAGAAGCTGACATGCTTTCTAGTAAGCGCACACAAACAAGGAGTCACTGCGAAAGCTGATATGGCCCCCAAGACATTAAAGCAACAATCAACATTCAAATGAGCATGTGTGGTAGACTGTTAGTTAAACTGTGACCACTATGGCCCAATATAAAGTAAATCCACTGACTATAGACAACTGTGAAACCGAATGCTGCTAAATGAGAGGTTTAGATAAGGTCAATTAACAGCACACAAAGAAGTGGCTGTATTGTACTATTTGAATCACTGTATAAGAGGATTAGCACTGTTTTTTATTTATTTATTTCCATTTTAAAACATCATTGCAGCTGTTTCTGCCCATCCAAATAGTGACAAAACTTAAAGGAGCATTGGGTAACTTATCTGGTTGAGGGCCCTTCAAACTCTTTTCTCTTTTCTCTTTTGAGATGTTGTAACTTTGTCTGGAGTGATTCACAGTATGGTATTAAACTTTTCTATCTTCATGGAGACCAAACCAGACAAAGTTACAGGTCAGATCTGTGGAGAGGCGACCCTGCTCACAGTCAGAATGCCAGTTTTTCTAGGTTTTTTTGAGTAATAAAACCACCTGCAACTTAATAAATGCAAGCTAGAGCTGTTTAATGTCATACTGTGGAACATTTCAGGTAGAGCAATCACATATCCATGCAAACAAGCTGGTGATTGACTGCCAACTAAAAAGTTACATAGTGCACTTTTACCCTAACCTTCCAACTGACTAAATGGTGATATAGTATAATTACAGTATTTTTCCTCATATTGATCTATTACAAATTTCAATATATTTTTTGTTTAATTAAAAACAAACAAATGGGGTTTACTATTAATTTACTGAACATAATATAGACCTGTAACCATTGTGAGTTAGCTATGTCCATTTATATATATAGTCTACGGGTCTTACATCAGTTATCCCCATGACACAATAGAAACAATAAAAAAACATGTTCCTTACCTTAATAGTGAGCATAACGTGTGTGTGACTCTTCAGTACTTCCACTGCGCTGCTGTGACTGATGTCCTCAAAACTGACCCCGTTGGCGGCAAGAATCTGGTCCCCCATTTTAATGCCATTTTGTTCAGCGAGACCACCAGGATCCAGTCTGAGGTATCGACATGAAGAAGAAAAGTTTTTATTAAGAAAATCTAAATAAATACGTAACTTTCCTGATGATGGTCTGTCACATTTACTTAACCTAGAATGTTTTGAATAGAATAGGCCACAGTATGGAATGGGAGAGGCCTCTATTTTGACAGTGTTTAAATCCAGGCTCACCAGTTTTTTTAATGTTAACTTTATGATGATTCTTTATGTTTTGCTTTGTTTAAATTATGATTTTAATGTCTTTTTGATTCTGTATGGTACTTTGAATTGTGTCTCTGTGGAGAGGCAACTGTGTTCCCAGTAACAATGTAAACTTTGAAGGTATATTTGACTGATAAAAAGACCTGTGATGAAGTAAATGCACAATGGATATGTGCATTTACTGCATAATTAATTATTATTAATTAATGCCATACTGCGGAACATACCAGGCAAAACAATAAAATCCCTGTGGAATAGAAATTTCCAGAACCACAAAAGTAAGATGAAATATATGACCGAGGAACCTACTTGGAGACATAGATACCAAGTCCAAACTCTTTTCCTCCTCGTATGTTAAACCCCAGGCAGTAATCATCAGAAGTGGTGTACAGGTGAACAATTCTTTGCAGAGCACTTCCAGAGCTGGCCTCAGATGGGGTCTTTCCACTCTCCTCCACCACCATCCGTCTGTGTACCAAATCCACCCTGCCAAAGGACATTTAACTGTGAACATACCCACAGTAAGATCAAGGAGCTAATAATTAAAGGATTCATTACTCCACTTCTGTTCTCCTTTACAGAATCAAAACAGAAACATGGCCTCCTTTGTCCTAACTGCATATGTTTCCTCATTACATGTAGATTTTACCAATGAAAACAACAAAACCATGTCTCCCATTTGTACCATGTGGTCTTTTCCTTGGAGTAACGGATGCCGGGGACCTTGCCAACACGTCGTACCACCATCCTCAGCCTGTTGCTTCCGGTCAAGACTTTAACAGCACTGCTCATTGTAATACTCTCCAGACTGATCCCATTCACCTCCACCAGTTTGTCCCCAACACGGAGACCTGCCTCCTCTGTGAGACAAGTAGTACAGATGTTAGAGGTCCTATATTACGCACAATTGACTCTTGTGAGCTTTTAGACATGTTAGAATGTTGTTACCTCCTCAAAAACATACCTGGAGTTGTGTTTTGTTTCATTCACACGTATCAGTAACCCTTTATTATTAATCTGTTTACATCTCCAAAGTTCAAAATGCTCTGCTCCACCTCGTGAAATTAACAGCTACCTTTTACCTTTTGTTCAGTAGAGATAGGAAAGTCCATGTCTGAAATCGTCCATATGATTGTAGTGAAGGTGTATGGATTTTAAAAACACAGTGGTGCACTTCCTGTATTACCACATGACATCACAAGGTGGAACAGAGTGTTTTCTGTTTAATAGAAGAATACAACCTAAATATGCAGGGTTTGTGTGTTAAACATATGTGAATGAAACAAAACACAACTCCAGCTATGTTGATGAGGAAACATTATAACATAGATCAGAAAATAGCATAATATGGGCCCTTTGAGGATATTTAGCCTTTTAACAATTCATAATGTTATATATTTGTGTATTGTACCCGCTGTGCTGTCATCCTCCACTTTACTGACAAAGATGCTGAGCCCATGTTCAGATCCTCCTCTGACGCTGAAGCCAAGTCTCCCATCCAAACTCTTGTCCACTGTGATTGTGTGCAGGTCTTCACTGTCATCTCCACCTGAGAATGACACAATATTTACATGTCTGTATTTATGTCATACATTTTTTGTGGAATGTTATAATATGTAATACACAGTACATTGGAATGCTTGTGATTGAATGATAATTTTCTACAGTTTCTACGGGCTGCCTAGTGTACTTATGCTAGTACATGTGTGTGTACAAGTGCAGCTGGCCCTACCATCCACAGGAGAGTTGATGAGGATGACCCTGCCCATGGGTGAGGAGGATCGTATTCCACGACGGCGCTGCTCCTTCTTTCGGAGGAGGTTGCGTGTAGCCGTGTGCGACCCCTGAGTGCCAGGGGTCTTCTCCCTGCGGGACGGCTCTGACGGATGAGCCATGGAGCCGGAGGGGTCTCCTTTCACTCACACTGCAGCAGGGGCTCAGCTCCTGGACAGACAGGCTGTGAAGACAATCATTATAGTAGTTATGGTGTGGGACACATAACACATGACAAAACATGAAAACAGGGACAATAAGCAAAGTCAAAACTCACTGTTGCGGGGTGGTCGGTGGCATGGCATCTGACTCGTCCTGCAGACTCTCTTTGGTCCATTCCTGCCCATGTTGCATTCTCTTAGCTGTTTAAACCTCAGAACAGAGGACACATGTGAAGTGAAAACACAGTATACCTGCTGCTTCGTTGTCAGGCCATGAGACCTGAGACAACAACAGACTGAGGAGGTTAAAAATAGGTTTAATGCGTGTATTGGCTCAGACGTGTCGCACCTGACCCAGTTCGGTCACTTGTTTGTTTCCTTTTCCATTCTAACTTGTCACGAGTGTTAACCCCCAGGCCAGGGCAGTGTGTTATAACACCGGGGTTACCCCAGGCCCACACCCTCCAGCACCACAGACAGCGCCACAAACTGCGCGTCACCAATTGAACTCTAAGGGCACAACACAAAGAAACTGGCCTTGAATAATTTGGTTAGCTTTATAGCAGTGAATTATTGTTGATTTTTTAGCAACACATTTTTGGATACGCAACGTCACAAAAAGTAAAACAATAAAGCCTAGGCCTATATATTTTGTTTATACAAAATCTACACAATGTTTGGTCTTATACCGCGAAGCTTTCTATGAACAAACAGAATGTAGTATACTTACTGAACATTTCACGCTCCCCCCAAAAACACGAGGCATTTACGCACAAGAATTTACAGCACAAAAATCAACTAAATATAGTTCCATTTATACCAAGGTTGAAGTCATTTTCTTAAGTCAGCCCATATTTTTTCACCGTGATGAAAATGTTGGTTGAGCAACGTGTATCCATCCATGTTGCGTGGAGTAACTGAGCGCACCTGACACATCCCGGTCACCTATGCCCCGCCCTAGAGCCACGTGATTGGCTGAAACAATAGGCCATAAGAGCCTTTTAATTGGTCATAGTTCAGACCCAACATATGTTTATCATAGATTGGTGTTTGCTAAAGGTTTCAGACCGACCGCTCATATACAACCCAAAGTCCATAACAACATCATATCCCAACCCTACTGACACTCCAAGGGCCAGACGACACATCACGTCATTGAACATTGCACTACTTCTATATTGCATGGTGAATTAACATGAATGAAACATTAAAAACACACTAGCCAAAGCAGTAACCTGTCCAAATGATACTTAAACAGAGACAGGACGAGAAACAGCTGCAACTATCATTTTGTGCTCTGCAAAGTAATTAAACATTCTAAAGTGAAATCCTGTATTGTGATTTCATAGTTAAGGTTTTCTTCACAGTACATGCCAACACCACCGCGCTGTTGGCTGAGTAAACTAGTCAGAGCTGGGTGATTATCATAGAATGTATAAAAATTAATTAACATGACTAATTAATTTTAATGACTGCTTAGAAATGTAGAAAATCTAATCACAAACTAAAGTTAAATGAGTAGTTTTGTGTGTTTATCATGAACTACCTGTATGACATTCCCTCCATGATGACATTGCAGTTTAAGAGGGACTTGTTTAACAGAACAAATCGTCTCACCTCTTGCAATTCCAACCAAGTCAACTCTTTCCACTCAAACTGTGTTAAAATAAAGCTCAGATGTGTGTCTGTCTGGTCCACACATATCTCTCAAACCGCTCATGTGACCAATCTCAAATTCGGAGGGTGTCATTGTAATTGTACGGGTGTGTGCAGGGCCAAGTTTCATGTTGTTAGGGCAAAAAAATGCCAAAGATCTGGTAAAATGAGTGATATATTTTAAATATAAACAACTTTTGGAATCTCTCTCCTGTTTTCTAGCAAAGGTTGCCCATAGCGACAGAACTCTTTGTGACATCATCACTTGAGGTCACATGGGGTCATTAACCAATCAGAGACAGGCATGGTCCTTCCATCTCAAAAGCTTTTCATTCCATCTTATCTTCTGCACTGCTTTGATCTGTTCTTTATAGTGCAGTCTGACGTCACTCAGAGATTGTAAGGGTGTCACCAAACTGTTATGACAGCATTCCGGAGACTAGCTCATCTTGCTTGTATCACAGTGCCACCATGGAGTAAAAAAAAATCCAAAGTATCCTTTTCGAGTTTCAGGAGAAACTGTCTGTCAAAACTGTCTGGGATGTGTTCTTCATCTGGATCAAGAGAGCGAAGCTTATCTTCCTCTTTTTCCTCTGGGCCCACGACAGGGCCGAGTTTTGCTCCACCAGCCACAGCACTGCCATGGGGACACAGGTACCCTTACACAGCAAGGCCGAGGCCTGCTCGACCAGTCCCAGCACGGAGGCCCGCTCCAGCAGCCCCAGTACTTCCGTGGGGACACGGGTACTTTTACATGCCCGCGCCCAAGCCAGACTTCTTTAGCGCCCCCATCTCCTGGATGCGGTGGCAACATGAAAGGCTCAAGAGGTTCCACAGGGAGCACTTCAAGACGTTTTGTACCATCGCCATAGGATGGACTCTTCTTTATAATTGTTTTTGCTTGCTTATAAATGTGTGTCCTTGGGCGTGGAACAAGAATGACAGTGGTGTCATTCAGGTTTCACATCTGGTCACACACACACACTTACTTTTCCATGGTATTATTTTATGAGCTTCTAAACCTTTCAAAATAAAACTGTATTTTGTCAACTGGAGAGAAATGTTGATTTTTGTCTGATTGACAGTATATATACATTTAAAAAATGGTTGGCATTGCTCAAATAGCAAAGTTTAGCCATAATTTGGCCATACCGGCTTGTCAAAGCCTGATCCTGTCAGATCTCAGAAGCTCAGCAGGGCCGGACCTGGGTAGTACTTGGATGGAGACCACTGGGAAAATCAGGTGCCACAGGGGGGTGGCTGTTGTGTCCTTAGACAAGACACTTCACCCACATTGCCTTGTACACCATTTGCATAGTGAAAAAGGGACACCAACGACTATACTTCCTTAGGCGCCTTAAAAAAAGCAGGTCTCGGCCCCTCTGTCCTGAAGGCCTTTTACAGGTGTGCTTCTTACATTATGTTCATGTAAAGTTCTGGGTTTTTCATAGAGCAGGTGTTAATTTTTCCAGAAATGTATCCTTAACTATGATAAGCAGTGTAAACAGCACCGCCTACTGGACTGAATAAAAACTCTAAATAAAAAGTAACCACTAGTACGTTTCCACGCCAACCCACCTTTCTTTCTTGTGCAATATGGCCCAAATCCCAAAGTCATATTTCCCACTGAAGAAATAACAAGATGACCATTCAGCAAATACATGTTTTAATGTTCAAGAGTCACTGTGTCAAAGGTTTTTGGATCTTACACAATCGTAACAAACTGGGTGTTAAAGATCAAGTCTGATTTTCAGAGTTTCAAAACAGACCATCATGAACACACCCAAGACATCTTATGATTTTGTAACCATCCAGTTTCCTCAGACAGTGCTTAGGCACAGAACAGTGAACTATTTGTTAGCTAGTTGCTGGAGTTCACGTGGCATTCTCCTCACAGCTTCAATCACATCCTTTATATTGACTTTGTCTCCAAACTCAATTTCTCTGTGTTCCAACAGAATTCCCTGGGAAAAATATGAAACAATAAACCAAAATGATAATACAATTCGACAAAGGAGGTTTCAAAATATATATTTAAAAATGCACTATGTAACTTTTCAGGTGGGGGTGAATCACCTTCTTGTTTCTATGGATACGTCACTGCTCTGCTTCAACTGTCCCACAGTATGAACTTACATTTATTCAATTACGGGTGGTTTTATTGATAAAAATACCTACAAAACCAGGCTGTGAGCGGGGTTGCCTCTCCACAGATCTGACCTGTAACTTGGCCTGGTATAGTCTCGATGATAGAATGGCGTTAAACCTTACTGTGAAACATTCCAGACAAAGAAATAGCATCTCCATGGAGAAAAGCAGATGGCAGACCTTCCACCAGAAATGTTACACAAATGTTGCACCTTTAAACTTACCTGTTGTCCTCTTCCGATAACAAAAACCCCACCCAGGACAAATCCTTCTCCAAAAACATTCCCCATGAAGCCCTTTCTAAAGGCTCTCAAGCCGCTGGTCCAGACTCCAACCCTGAGGAACCCGAGCAAACCCATCCTCCGCTCCCGTGGTCCATAAAACCTCCTCTGTGGGCAAACAAACAAGTGTTGTAATGGATCATGCAAAACTAAACAGATTTGTCACAGATCATCAAAATATCTGACCATTTCCTCCAAGCCAAAATAAAGCTGATAAAGGGTCAGATAAAGGGTTGTGTTGTAACACTGGCAAAGTATTAGTTTACTTTACCCGTTTATTATTCTCTGGTGAAGGGTCCACCTCCTTGTTTATTCAAGGATTTTTATGACTAAAGACAAGTTGAAAATCATGTTTTTACTGTGAGTGGGGTCTGTCTGAGTTTGTCTGTTTGTCTACATGAATATAGATGTTTAATGCCATATTGTTGGACATTCCAGGCAAGCTCTAACATTTCCATGAGTAAAGTATGTGGCAGATGCTCACCAGAAAAGTTCTGTAGTTCACCATGAAAGCGTTTCAGATATTACCTTTTCATCCAAGAACACCTCCCCTTTGAAGTATGGTCTGAAGTTCTGGACCTCGGTTCCGACGTCCTCCTTTACCACAGCGTACAAAGGGACCCCGAGTTCATCCAACTCAGGTTTCAGAGAGGACAGCTCTGCAGCCTCCTGTGAAAAGAGAAACAAATATTAGATTGAAAACAAGACCACCAAAATTTCACAAACCTTTTTATTACATAAATACAATCTAATGCCTCATGACCTCCAATTCTATATCCTAGAGCTGCTGTTTGTTCAAGTTTAAAGTATTGCTTAAACTAATACTAAACTATTTTAAACAAATGTATTCTTGCCTTATTTAGCCTGTTTATTTTCCGTTTTAAGTGTTGTCTTAATTCTCTGCTATATAATTGCCAAAAAAAAAATAAAAATAGCAACTTAAATCCAAATAATGGCACTTGACCTCTCTGCACAAAAATCATCCAGGTCTCCGGACAGCCATGATCACAGCTCCAGTGTTCTCCCACAGGGATTTGGCTTTGAAAGACCTTTTCTCTGTGAGGAAATAGGGCAAAGGGGCAATTATTAAGAACTGGAGGAATGCAGTCATTTTATTTGCCCATTTCAACATAGACAACTAAATCACTGTTTACAAAGTGCACTATGTAACTTTTCTAATGGAGGGGCTACCACCTGCTTATCTACCTGTAAGTGGCATTGCTTTGTCTGGAATGTTACAAAGTATGGCATTAAACACAACTATCTCCATGGAGTCAATCAAGTGACATTACAAAGTTTTGTGTCAGATCTGGTGAGAGGTGATCCAACTTACATGAATAATGCATGATTTACAAGGTCATTTTGAGAGGAAAAAAAAAAAAAAAGGCCAAGCTCCAAAAAGTTACGTAGTGCATCTTTAAAAAGTCTAATGGCACAAAATTAAAAGTATAACATTTAATAGTTGCAAATCACGTTATAAAGCCTCACCTCCTTGCAGAGTCGTGAGCTCAGCCTCCTCCAAATGCTTCAAAGTTGCTTTTAGCGGAGGTGTCAAAAAAGGATCAGTGAAATAGTTCATCATACTTGTGAAAAAACCCGCCACCGTCGCCATGGCGCTAACGATGAGCCCCATGATGGCTTGTTTGTCTTGTTGCGGCGTTTCTACTCTGTACCTCCGCACATGTTGAGCCGTTCTCCTCTGGACGCCCATTGACCGTCTCTGCGAAACCTCCGAGCTCCGAGAGCTGCTCCTGACCCTCCCACAATTTGGAGAGCGCGCGTGCGGCTCTTTGATTAGCCGCAGCTGCGCTCAATCACAGGCGTCACGAGGACTGAAGAAAATAGCAATGCTGCGTAAACCTGCGTCACTTCTCTTATACAAACTCTATACATTATTTTACAAATCCAAACGCACTGAAAACCAAAACACAGAATATAACATGTACATTTTCATTTATTTTGTCTAAGTATCCGGGCTGTGTGCAAAATGAAACCTCTAGCCCTTTTTGTTGTTTTGTTATTAATACTTTCGTATATTTTAATTTTAAAAAGTCACCTGAAAATAAAACGACTGAAAAATAAAGTGTCATCGTTTACCTTTGCACAATGAATGGTACAAAAATACAAAAAGTAAACTACTGTTTAAGTTATAGTCGTTTATATTTTGTATGATTGTATTTTTTAGGTCACAAATAACAAATTAGGCATTAAATGCAGGAAACTTTATTAAATATAAGCCAATACAAAACATTGTGCACATTTTCATTTATATATTCTCAATTGTTATGGCACTTCCTCCTGTAAAAAATAAGAGAAGTCACAAAAGCACATGCATTAAAGGTTGTATGGAGGATTTTTGTTTTTGTTTCAAGTTGTCAATGATAGCATTATAGAGGTGCAGTAGCCTTGTAATTATGATGACCAAAAAAAAGAGAATAAAAATTCATCAACTCTGGACGTGGTGGGGCCAGCTAAACATTTGCCAATAGATAACGACACTGCCTCGTTATCTGTTAGCTGACAGGCTGTCAATCAATCTCCTTATGTTTCTAGCGTAACTGACTTGCCTGCGCGCCGCCGGTACGTGGTTTACGTACGCCTGTCACGCAGTCCACAGACGCAAGCCGCACAGATGCTGTTTACTCCACCAATGCAACAGTTCTTAGCAGCTTTTTTTTACCTATATCTTCCTCGCAGTTAGCACAAAGTTTGTTGCAATGGCGACAAGAATCCAGGAGCAGTTAGCCACAAAAGAAAGTCCGTTTTTGAGGTCGCTGAAAGAAGAAGACAAGGGGAAAAGCAGCGAAGCCAAACTAAGGTGATTCTTATAGATTCATTCCAGCTGTGGGTTTTTTCGGAAGGTTCAATGCGTGTCCTAAAAAGAAGCACAGGAGATGGAGAATCCGAGAGAACAGGCCACTTTATTTCAGCATTTCCATTGAGAGAGATTCAAGTTGATTACCAAGTACAACTGCCACCCCGGAACGACGTCTCTCACCAACTCAAAATCAGGGGTAGCTTTATACTACATCTTGACAAAACATTAACTTGTTGATTTAGCATATACAGCAAGAAAATGAACAATACTGCTGACCCAGTACACCTTATCATGGGTGGGAACATGCCACGGGGTCCACATATGTCAGTTTTTCTGCTTCGTGGCACTCAAAGTCCAGAAAAACATGTTCTTTATGGCACTCAAAGTACAGAAAAAACATGTTATATAGACCTATAGATAGTCATACGTGTTTTCCACCCTGTTGTCATTCCAAAGTCCATAATATTAGGTGAATTAGCATGACCAACACATAATATTTCCCACACAGCGATGGCGCAACTGAAGCAGACGAAGGGTCTAAAGACTGACGCATTGGTCGCCAAATTACTCCTGGACAGGAAACTTCTGCTTATTATGAAAACGTACTTTATTTCCAAGAGCTAGTCAAACGTTTTTCAGGACACGAAAGCGATATCCTATGTCTGAAAACGTAATTTTCAAGGCAAAGAAAGAGTCCGTTTGCTGCTGCGTGTTGTAGCTACGGAATCGCAACCTTCTCTGCACCCCTTTCCTGCTCCTGTCCCCGCTGCCCGTTCCGCTCTTCCCCCTGCTCCTCACTTCTCCGGGCACGGAATCTCCGCGCACCGCTCCCCTCTCCTCTCTCCTCTCCTCTCTCCCTGCTCCGCTCTTCTCCCTGCTCCTCACTTCTCGTCCGCGAACGAAATGTCCGCGCACCTGCTCCCCCCGCTCCTCACTTCTCCGTCTTGCCTAACCAACACTGTAGTTAGTTGTTTACAAGTCATGTGCAGCGCACCGGCTGTAAACAAACCTGTTTCTGGCGTAAAGAGGAGGCGGGAGGAGGCGTTTCTACGTAGGGAGCTGTAGGGGAGGGGGGGTGGTTTCACGCATGCGCAACATTTGAAAAAGGACAAACAGTCGCTGGATTTCTCGTTCCTTGGAAAATCCTCTATACAACCTTTAACTTTACATGAATGATAATGACATTTCACATTTTAACACATTTTATTTATAGCCCTCAGCTGTCCCTCTTTCTTCCTCATTCTCTGGGACTGTGTTCACTGCATCTGCCTCCTGTGTTTCCGCCCTGATAATATTGTATTAGAGAGTAATGAGTACTTTAAGTATATTTAAACTTGTACAACACTCATCATAGTAGATCATCATAATGTAATTATGTGTTATTCCAGTGTCCACACACAGAGACCAGTGTCTTCACTGGGATAAATTTTCATACTGCCCAGCACCAAACTGTGTGTAACTGTGCTTGATTCTGTATTTGATTCTATTTAAGACAATACAGAACTGTGGAAAACTGAAGATTGTTTTTGTATTGTTTTACTTTAAAACCTTTTAAGGACATTTGACATTGTGTATTAAAGTAATTGTGTTGATAGAATTATATAATATATTAAAAATAAAAACATAAAAAGGCTAATTTTCATAAGATAAACTAAGATAAATATGTGTGTTCAGCATGATTTAATCACATTTCACCATTCGTCATGTTCTGAGAAAAATATGTGTCCAGTGACCTTTATTTCACACCAATCATTGACATATTAGTGGACAATGAATTTTCTGATCTGTAAACTCTTAATCTTACATTTGGTAAAATTATATAAAATCTTGTGTTACCTTATCTTCTTCATGTGAAATGGCTTCTGTATTTTTATCCTCCTCCTTGTGTAATTCTATTTGAGAGAAGTCTTCTGTAGGTTTATCAGTGCTAGCACCTCCATCCATTGCATCCTTTGAATAAAAAAGTGCATATTTTTAGATCAATGTATGTAATAATCATATGTTTAATTATTGTTTGCAGGTTCTGGTTTTATACCTCCTTCTGTGTGCTGTCCTTATTGTCAATGGGTTCATTCTGTTTCACATCTACTTCCTGCAATGAAGCATAACATAGAGTAAGCAAATACATAATATAGCTATTTGGGTCTGGTGTTTTTTGTATTCATTTAGTTTTAAACAAGTTTCAAACAAAACCTTTTCCTCAGTCTGTTGAATTTTAGAACTTGACGCTTCATTATCTTCAGCAGAAATAGTTTCTTCTGGTTGTTCATTTTCCTGGAGTTTGTCATGATCATTGTTGACGTTTTCCTTTAGGTAAAATTATGCAATGTAAAAAATTGTGTCAAAACAGATATGATACTCTTCTTCTCTTGCCTGAATCCTGACTTCACTCAATTCACCTGAAGGCTTTCCAAAGCTGAAGTTAATGGATTTTATCTGCAATTGCCTGCTTCAACTTCCTGCTATCTTATTAGATCTTCATTTTTCTGTGTATTGTAACTTCCTTTGCTTTTCTCTGTACTCTTCATCCTCAGTATAAGCAAAAACATAGAGCAGACTTCTTTCCTGGCGATCCCTTTGTACAACTGATTCTCACATAATTCTCAAATAATACTAGTTTATAGTAGTGACATCACCTTGTCTGGTATTTCTTCATCAGGAGATTTTGACATATTTTCACTTTCTTCTTGCTTCTCAGGTTGGTTTAAATCAGTATTTGAAGATTCAGCAGGTTCAGTTGTTTTGGCCTGAGGAGTAGTTATGGGAAAGTTTAACTATGGTTTTGAGCTGCAATTTAATTCGATGTAATAATTATTTAAAAGACCAATATTACGTATAATTGACTACTGTTAGCTTTGTGAGCATGTTATAATGTTGTTACCTCATCAAAAACATACCTGGAGATTTTTTGGTTCATTCACACATTTTGAGTTGAGTTGGAGTAACCCTTTATTTTTAGTCTGTCTGCATTTCCAAAGCTTAAAATACTGTTCAACCTTGTGATGTCATTTAGTGGTAGTTTTCAAGTTACCTTTAGCTACGTTTTACCTTTAGTTCAGTAGAGAGTGACAATTCCAGGGCTGAAATTATCCAAATGATCCTAGTGAAGATGTACAGAGTTTAATAACACAGCGGACCACTTCCTGTCTTACCACATGACATTATAAGGTGAAAAAAAGTGTTTTCAGTTTGAGAGAAGAACCTACATTTTTAGGGTTTGTGTGTTAAACATATGTAAATGAAAGAAAACACAACACAACAGGTATGTTTTTGATTATGAAACATTATAACCTAGATCAGAAAACAGCATAATATGGGCCCTTTAATGATTGCTGTTATATCATTGCACCTCTTCATTATCTTTAGCGTTGTCTGGTGGTTCAATGCTTTGCTCCTCCTCATCTTTATCCACCTGTTTTGTATCCACCTCTTTTGTTTCCTCTTGCGTGATGGTTTGCTCCGCTGTTGTATCCACTGCATTTTCAGTCAGACTGGGCTCAGCTTGTTCACTTTCCTGCTTAATAATATCTGTCTGTTCTTCACTTTCTCCTGCCTGGTCGTCTTTCTGGTCTTCTTTAGGTTGCTCTTGGGTCTCAGTCTCTGCAGCATTGACAGGTAAATCTGGGGTTGTGCTGCCCCCTTCTGGAGCTGATTGTGGTCTGTTTTCAGTATCTCTTGGGGTCACCTGGCAGAGAAACTTTTCAATTAAAAGTGTAACTAAATCCGCTTATAGCTTTCATTCAATCATGCAAAGTAGATATATAAATATAGTTAAATGTTGAGAATCTAACAGAGGCCCCAAGTATTTTATTATGATTAGTTTACCTTGTCTCTGCTTTCTTTCTCTTAGGTGAAATCCATGCAAGAAAATTTCAGGCAAACGTACATCATGCAGTTGATTCATGCATGCAGGAAAATGTGTCTCTATAGCAGTAATCGTTTGAAGTGAAATAGAGAAGCGCAAATTTAAACGTTTATATCACCTCTGTAGCATCTTTGTCAGTTTCCGATTTTATTTTGTTTTGGTCTGGATTGTCTTTTGAGGTTGCGTTAACTGTTGTGTCATCTTTCACTGGTGTCTTTTCTTCAGTTTTTTCTATTTGTGTATCAGGAGCAGGTGTATCAGGTACTGCAGTTGTTTCTTGTAACTGCTGAAATGAATTCTTGAAGATTTAGACCACTGTGCATTTTTCCCATTTATATGATTGTGGTGGTTATACACATGCAAAATAAAAAAACATATAAAAAAAAAACATAAAATCAGTACCTGTTTAGACTTTTCAAATTCCTCGTTGAGCTTTCTCTCTTCCTCCTGTAGCTTCTGCTGGTGTGATGCTTCTTTTCTGGCTTTGGCCAACTCTTCCTCCATATGAGCCGCTGCAGCCTTTTTCTGAAATCACACATTTTTTTTTATCAGAAAGGTTTGCCACTTTCAATATCAATATTTGAGTCTAAGCTGTAGTGCAGTTGCTGGAGTCTGTGCACGCTGCCTTCTGTGCCGAGAGATTTAGACCTGCCTAGCTTTAACAATTTGTCCTCCCAGCTCTTAAACCCTTTTTCATACTATTATGTCCCCATTACACACATTTTAAACTGTGGTAGAATCACTAATCAGTAAAAGTGATTATTCAGATCACAATTCAATCATACAAAAAAAGGAAGAAAATTTGTAGTTTCAGTTTTCAGTTTATAGTCCAGGTAAACATAAGCGTGAAGTGCTTAATTAATTGATCTTTTTGTTCCACATTCACTTTATTTTATCATTCAAGAAGTTTGATTTCATAAAGCTGTTCACATAAGAGGGATGGCAACAAATGAATTAGACAATATATTTGTAATTGGGGTTAGGGTTATGATCTTATGTTGACAAATGGCTCTAAATAACCATGTAGTTTAATAACCCTGACTGCTGAGAAATCATGGGAATGTATTCAGATGTTGACATGGCTATCATATCTTACCTGTGTCTCATATTTCACATTGGCCTTGTATTTGTAAAGCCAATGAGCGAGGTACAAGATTGGGTCATCGGGGCGCTGCTCAGCCACTTCAGCAAGACCCTCTGCCAAACAGTGTCCCAGGTGCTTTTTTATGTACTCTGAGTCCATGTTTACTCCTTCCTCTGCGTGAGAAACATAAAAAATAAATTACAGTATATGTCTGTATGACAGTATGACATTTTTACCTTGATTAGACCTTACAGCGTTTCACGTCCGAACCATGTTATTGCACTTACCTGTGGATTCTTACTTTTTCACTTTAAATTTTCACCACGTTTAGTAAAATAACACGTTGATTAATTTATTTTAAACTATGAACAATTAGCAAAGTAAATTTAGAAGCAACAAGCAACAAGTTAAAAGCAAGACACAAAACAAACTCGGTATCCGGATGTGTGTGAGTGTCGCCATGGTAACTGCGTCACATCATTAAGGGTCCCCTCGCGCTGCCCGCAGAGTTAACGCTAGCATAAACACGTGTAGCTTCTGTGTTTACATTGTGAATGCAAAAGAGATTATTTTTAAGTAGCTGTTATGTATGTAATAGCGATACAGGCAAACACTAAAATAAGCCGTGGTTAGTTATCGTGGATCCGTTTTCTGACTTCCCAAATTGCCAGTGATGTTTACGATACTGCATTGCCATCTTGTGGCGTGTTCGCAGATCACAGTATTTTCGCTTTGATATTGCAATATATTTATTATTGTTATTATATTATATTGCGGGAATGAGGTGCGTATGAAGACCAATTTAATAAGTTACTCTCAGTTTTTCAGTCAAAGGGAAATGCGTGTGAAGAAGGCTCCAGCGACGTGGGTGCGCTCAGAGCAGAGTCAAAGGTCTGATGGTCCGACCCATGGATCGTACCTGGAGCGGGCTCCAGTTTCACATGGGTTTCACTGCGGGACAGTGCGTCAGCTCCAGCTGTCCTGGTCCTGCCCAGCGCTTCCACAGGGGGAGGATTGCGTCCTCAGTGAAAGCTTTGCGAAACACCCGGATTCTAAGTCACTTTCTGTGGAAATATTTGGTAAAACGTGCAAGGTAATGTCTCCTTGATTCGTATTTATTTCTAACTTTCACGTGGGTTCCATAATAATTATGTTCATCTCATGCACTTTGCATTTTGTCTAATAAGTTTGCATGCTCAGTGCTTCTTAATACTTTATAAGCAATACCCAAATTCCTCTCAGCCGTGTTTTTTTTTTTTTTTTTTAAATCTGGATTTCTAGCAAATATCATGTATGCCTATAGCCAACTTACAATTTCAGAATAACTGAAAAAACCCCTAAACATTATAACATGAAAAAGTAAAAAAAAAACACATTCTACTACCAAAGAAAGTAAGTCTAGGATAGGTTTGTTCTAATAATATGCTGTTCCTGTAATTGAGCTTAGGTCAAATTTGGAATTGGTAGATTTATGGCTCCTCAGCAGTGTTTGTGCATGTGTGTTTTGTCGCCTATAGCTGTGTGTTGGTGTTGCCTCCACAGTAACAGTCCACACCTGGCAGGTGAAACTTCTCTGATACACATGTTTCTAATGTCTCTGTGGACACTCTCAATCCCCACTATTCCTCCTACCCTCTGAGCCACTTTATTTTTAGTCCATGTCTTCATGGCAGATGGTCAAGATACTATGATGATGTTGATGCTCATATCATAAAGTTTATTTGGCCTTAATTGTTTCTTGAATCAGGCACCAGTTGTTGGACCAGCCAAGACTTAATGTTTTTACTCCTCTGCATTTGAACGGTACCTATGCAGAGGCAGAGGGACGGTTCTTCAGGCCAGTAGCCAATGCTTCGCACACTACACTGCAGTAGCCTCAGTAAAGCAGATCAGTTGTGTTTGATAAAATCCATAGAATAAGAGGAGACCACTGCCCAGAAGCTCACATGCCCTCTTTTTCATCTGCCTGTGCACCTGCTGCTCAACTGTTAAGGATGTACTTAAGCTGAACATTGTGACATTAGACATCACTCTGGATGGGCCAGGTCAAGTTGTTTACTACTTTTTATCTAGTTTTTGTCCACTTAAAATGCACAGTCTTTTATTTTCCGTAAATGTTATATTGTCATTAGGATGTATTCAGAGGAGGATGTAGAATGATTTAGTCTTGATGCGTAGTGTGTGTGTCTGGCATCACATGTTCTTGGACTCAGAACGTGTTGGTTTTGAGTTTCTTTCACCAAGTGAGCCCATGTGACCTCTTGGCTTTGCATCTGTATTTTCCAGTCTTCAAAAGGTGAAATAAGGTTAAAGATAAAAGATGGATTCCAGCATCTGTTCAGACTGTTTACTCATTATTAGTTTTTGACTCAAATTTTTTATCCGAGTGCATCGGCCAAATAGTAATAGATAATACCTTGTAATATCTCAAGTCCCAGCTCTGATAATAAGTCGAATGTCCTCCCTGCTCTTCACCCCCACTTCACACTATAGCCTCATGATCTCATCTTTGTACAGATATGAGAACAATTAAAGATAAGATGTGGTAATTCTGCAGTTATAAATCAACAGGACCATAGGTCTATTAGCCATCAGACCATGCAGCTGGTCTTGGAGATTACTCTGGGTCTTCACAGCTTCCTGGTATGTAGTGACTGAGGCATACCATGAATGACAGCAGCTGTCGTCTTAGCGGGAGCATAATGTGTTCAGGAATATGTCTTTAAATACACATCAGGACTAAATACAGGGCGATTACATAGATCATAAACCATAATGACTGCTTTAGCTTAGCTCTTCATTGTGAATGGATGTGTTACTCAGTGTGGCTTGTGGGAAGTTGTAACAGGTGGACTGGTGTGTTTTAATGTGCCCCCTATAGGGTTGAAATACAGGGTTAATGGATAGGTGACAGGGTGTTGAAGCAGGCCAGAGAGAGTGAACTTCAGCGAGCGATGGTTGCGATTTGACCCCGTGAGAAACATAGGGGAATGGGGCCACGGCAAATGTCAAAGGACGTGTGATAAAAGCTCTTGTTTGCTCACTCGATTCGTTGTTTACAGCTTAACTAAATTCTCAACATGGTCCGTGTTCGGTGACAGGTTGAGATATTTATCATGGTACATAAACTCTCTTATACTTTATGTTCACATATTTATTTTTTAAAATATTATGTACCTCATTGTTAAAATGGAAGTTTGTGTGGGAATGTCAGTCACGATATCACATTTTAGTGTTGGGATTGTTGTGAGAAGAAACATTTAATTAATTATTCATGATTACTGATACCATGACCAAAATAAAATCCTTAATTTACTTCCATTTTAATTAAATAATAGATTATCATTTCAAGTATTTATTTATTTATTTATTTGAGCATCATTTTCAGTACATTACAGTAAGTGCATTGTCATTCAAGTACATAGCTGAGGTGCTTAAAGGGATTAGATAGAAGTTAAAAAAAAACATTGTATGTAACCAGCTTTATTTTTTAAAATCAAACTTTCTGAATAATAAAGTAAAGTTTAGCGTGACACAGCCAGATATAAAAGCACTTCACATTTAAGTATCCTTCCTTTTCGAGTTCAGGTGGAGATGACTATTTTGGGTGATTATATTGAGACCTGTATAATCAGGATTATTGATGAAAATTATGAAAATAATCTTAAAACATCTCTACTTGTAATTCCAGTTTATCATTGTGTTGCAGTTAATATGTTTAAAAGATTGACCCTGGTCTAAAATAAAGACTATCCTTGAGAAGTGATTTCTGCCATAAACTGCTTTTATCACCTTTTGATAAAACACTCAAATCAAGGACTTGGCAAAAGTACATTTTGTTCACTGGTACAACAGGCATAAAGGTGGACAGAGGTGAAAGCCACACTGGTAGAGTGCTCTCAGACTGACTTAAAGGTTGGTTCAATCCCTCAAACCAGAACACATTCTATTGGTGTTGTGTTCTTGGGCAAGACACTTAACCTTAACCTTGCCTCCAGTGTCTGCTTAAGATGGTGTATGAAAGTGCGGATGGGTGAGTGGTGCTTTGATGTAAAAGTGGTTTGAGTGGTGAGTGGAGGTGGGATAGTGTGGAGCAGATCAAGCTGGTGAGGTAGGGGGTAGGAGGTAGCTCAGTGCTGGGTAAGATGAGTTGGCCGAGGCTCCTGTTTATCGGAGGGATGTGAGGCTCTGTGCGAGGCTTGGCCGCAGGAATGAGCAGAGTCATCGCGCTTCTGAAAGACGACACTGGCTCCTGACGGCCCACAGCAGCTGTGCAGCCACATTATCTGTGTGAGCGTGTGGCTGCACTCACAACTTTTAATGCTTCATTTTTGTCTGAGTGCTCCAGGTATTGGCCTGTTCATTCATTATATGTGTCACTTTACTCCCTGTACACGATGTGCGTTCTTCATTTGGGCTCAGCGCGATCACTGAATTAACCACTGTCTCACTGTACAGGTGGAAAACTTTTAATTCTCTAAAACATATACTGTAGTATACATGTATACTATATACATGTTTGCATTATTTTCAAAGCAGTACAAACAAACAACAACAAATATTTCATGCATTTTGCTTAAATCTTAAAGTTTTATATTCTAACTCCATGAAGTGTTGCTATCTAATAACAGCTTATGTTAGGTTGTTGCAAACACATCAAAGAGTGTAAGCAAATGCCTTTTGGAAATGAAGTGAGTGTCTGCTAAGCTAATAAGTAATCTGATGTACACAGCTAATGTCATGATGTCTTTAGAGGGAGGGGAAAGTATCCGAGTGTCTAGTCATTTTGTTACTATGGCGACACTTTTAAGAGCTTCTGGTTCAGTGAGAGGCTGAGCGCTGTGGCTGTGGTCTGTGTGGAGGTGAAACACAGATCAAAGCTCAACACTGATGATCACTACCAATGCCAAAGATACACATGCACAGATCAGGTTACAAACATAAAGCTGTTTAGACAGCTAAACTTCAAAGATATATGTTATGACAGTTGTAATTAATAGCGATTAAAATGCAGATTCCTTCCTCCAGTTTCTTCTAGGGAAAACTTGGTGTGGCAGTTCTGCTTCGCGATGCGAAGATGGCAATCCTGCTCCCTCCCCCAGGCACCCAAGTGTTCCGGCCCTTCACCCAGGCGTCGCTGGAGGAGATCAAGAGGCTCCAGGAGGAGAGCCAGAAGGCAGCTGCCGTAGAGGGCCATGAGGAGGAGGAGGAGGCAGAGGGACCGAACCCAGACCTGGAAGCAGGCAAGCCGCTACCGCTGATCTTTGGGGACCCTCCATCTGAACTACTCAACACCCCTCTGGAGGACATCGACCCCTTCTATAAAGCGCAGCAAGTCAGTCTGAGTCTGTCAGTGCACCGGGCACAGCCTCTGTTAGATCAATGACATTCAGTTAACTCTAACATGCAAGCTGTATTTCACCAATATAATATTTGTAGCCTGTATGTGTTATTAATTAATTAGTGCAGTATTTGTCAAGTATAATAAACTTAATTCAAATTGCAATTATGCTCTTTGTCCTCAGACATTCATTGTGATCACTAAAGGAAACACCATCTACAGGTTCAGTGCTGAACCAGCCTGCTACATTCTGAGCCCCTTTAGTCGTGTGCGGAGAGGAGCCATTAAAATTCTCATACATTCATATCCTTTATAATTGAGCTTTGGTTAACAGGTAAAATCAGTACTTATATTACAGTTTATGTGTACTAGTGCTACATGTATTCCTTAATCCTGAATTAAATTATTTAGCATGTTCATCATGATCACAATTCTGTCCAATTGTGTGTTCATGACAATGAGTAACCCACCAGCGTGGAGTAAAACTGTTGAGTATGTATCGCTGTCTTCTACCATGAAAATGGATCTATTTCCTCTTAACTCTGTTTCATATGTTTTCATAGGTATGTTTTTACTGGCATTTATACATTTGAGGCAACAGTCAAAGTGTTGTCTCGAGGTTTCTGTGTGGGACCTTTTACATTCCTTCGAGATCCATGGAACTGGCTGGATTTCATGGTTATCAGTATGGCGTATGTATCCTGCAGTATTCAGTTGTTTAAATCAGATTTTAGTCTCAAAAGTTAAAACTCTTTTACCCCCAGGTACGTTACTGAGTTTGTTGACCTTGGCAACGTGTCAGCACTCAGAACCTTTCGTGTGCTTCGAGCCCTCAAAACAATCACTGTGATTCCTGGTATGTCCAATATAATGTTTTGGCCCATAAATGAATATAATTTACTTATACGTTTTATATATACACCAAAGGACACACGCAATAAACATAAAAAAGGTCCATAAAAAAGGTCCTATATTACTCAAAACTGACTCTTGTGAAGAAACCATGTTAGAATGCTATTACCTTTTCAAAAGCATGCCTGGTGTGTTTTGTTTCATTCACACGTTTTAGTAATTCTATATTATTAGTCTGTTTTCATCTAGAAGGCTTACACTCCTCTGTTCCATTTTGTGATATTTTTGAGCAACCTTTTACCTTTAGTTCAGTAGAGATTGGCAATTCTATAAATTATATTATTCAAATGATTCTAGTGAAGGTGGGAGGTGGATGGAGTTAGGGTTAGGTTTGGTTTTTTTGGTATGTTTGTGATGAGGAAACAACATTATAACAGAGATCAGCGTAATATGGGCCCTGTAAGCCTAAAAACATTTATCAAATAACTATGTATATATTGTAATTACGGTAACAGGCCTATGTATAATCGACTACTGTAATATGCAATGTTTTGTTTTGTCAGGTTTAAAAACCATTGTAGCTGCACTGATTCAGTCCGTGAAGAAAATGGTGGATGTCATGATTCTGACAGTCTTTGCCCTTGCTGTGTTTGCACTGGTCGGGCTTCAGCTCTTCATGGGAAACCTGCGTCAGAAATGTGTGCGCTGGCCCCTGTCCAATGACACTACCTATGACTTCTTTAACACTACATCTTTATTCAATGACTCTTTATTATTGGACAACTCAACTTATGTCAACAGTACATTTGACTTCAAAGAGTATATTGAGAATCCAGGTAAAAACATAAATTTGACACAGTTCACAGTTTATTTTTCTTGAATTCTTGAAATATTATTGTTGTAGAAAATCAGTATTTTGTGGAAGGCAGTCTGGACGCTCTGATTTGTGGAAACAGCTCCGATGCTGGGTATGCTAATTTATAATATTGCATTTGTTGAATATTTCTAATCAGGTATTTTAGATTTAGATAAATATAGTTTAATCAGATACTGGACAAACAGACTGTGACTTATTTTCCGTGTTGATAGAAAGTGCCCTGAAGGATACACCTGCATTAAAGCTGGGAGGAACCCTAACTATGGTTACACGAGCTTTGACTCTTTTGGCTGGGCCTTCCTCGCTCTCTTCAGACTTATGACACAGGACTACTGGGAAAACCTGTTTCAGCTGGTTGGTACCTCTTTAATTTGATACTGTAAATAAAATATTGTTGCACTTTATAATAACTACACTTTTAATTGTCTTAATAAAGCATGAACAAAGATTCCATCCAAACAAATAGTTGGTTAAGACTGATTTAAGGTTTAGTAACTACTTAATACATACTCCTAACTCTACCCCTTAAAGTATGTATCTGATTTTTAGCATTATAAATTAACCAGTTCATTTTAAACAGTTTTCAGCTATTCATTTATTCCAAACATTGTAATTAGAGCAACGGACAGTAGACAGAGCAGAGTCTATAGTTAGCGTCACCCCCTCAGGAATGTTGATGACATTGCCTGCAAAGTATAAAAATATCAAATCAACTATTTGTTCATTATGAATTATTTGCTTGAGGAATTGACCAAAGCTTTTGTCCTAAGTTCTCGCAGTTTCTTTCACACGTGCCTCACAGATCCTGCGTGCGGCTGGAAAGACGTACATGCTGTTCTTTGTGGTGATCATCTTCCTGGGCTCATTCTACCTCATTAACCTGATCTTGGCTGTAGTTGCTATGGCCTACGAGGAGCAGAACCAGGCCACGATGCGGGAGGCCATCGAGAAGGAAGAGGAGTTTCAGAGACTGCTAGAGCAACTCAGGAATCAGGAACAGGTACTGTACCTGCCACGAGAAATGAAAACAAGGACGTTTTAATGTTTCTGATGTTGGGTTGTGCAATTATTAATGATTTGATTTTGGATTTTGACATCCAAGCTCAAAATTAATCATTGATTTTATTACACCAATAGCATAGGTTGAAAATAAATTAAAATTACACTGCAAGTTTCTATCCTGAAAATGAAAAATGGTCATTCATATAAGCAAAACTGCCCTGAATTAGAAAATTATTTAATTGTTTGTAATTCTTCCGAGCAGTATATGTAAATACAGTATATGTACAGTGCAGATAACACTGATGCCTCCTTGACTATTAAATTCTCTTGTAGGCCCACCTTCATGGGAGTCATGTGACTCTCACCAGTAAAAAGTCCCTCAGTCATCACACAGCATCAGAAGGAAAAAACAGCCCTGAACATGAGGAGGTCACAAAGGACTGCAATGGGAGGGTCATTCCTAAACTTCTTGTCAGAGTCCCCACTATGGTGGAGGTAAAAACAAAAAGAACATTTTAGTAAATTATCATTTTAAAGATATTTTAAGGGTGTGATTAATTTGTAAATTGAGAATAATTTGTTCTTTTGTCACAATTGTTATTCAGGTTCCCCCTGATGAGGAAGAGACAAAAAAGTCCATAGGCTCTGATCGCAGCAGCATGCTTCATGCTGAGGAACCAGGCCTGACCATCAGAACAGCGAGTGCCCTCACAGTCGCTACTATGGCAGCCATGGAAGGTATAGTACCTTTTGCACATCTTTATTTTTGGTTGATTAGGTCTAAAACATTTTGGACACACAGATCTCTAAATCTCTATCTACTGTTTATCATAGTTTAGTATTAGCAGTGTACAGTTCAGGCCTAGCACAGTAGCTTTGTTATCCTGAATTACATTCTGTAGCTGTATCCAGGATTATCCCTGTACATGTAACATCAACATTTGGTGCTGTGGCCTGTGGTGTTAAGCTTGGGGTATTTTAATCCAACTTAGACCTGCCAATCAAAGACAGTTTATTAAGTCACTTCGTATTGGACAAGTACAGCGATTCTCAAAGCTATTTGCACTATGTACCACCTAACTTAATAACTGGCTTTTTGAATTCTACCAGACCTAAATCTTGACTTTATCAGACCTAAATTATGGCCAAGACTTGTAAATCATGATTCATCCAAAGGACAACAAGAACATTATTAAATTTCTCTTTAAATAAAATAAATATTCAAACGGCATAGACCTCCACATACTACCAGTCATACTTGAGAAACACTGCACTATTGAAGCCTATGAAAGCATATTTACGCCATACTTTGACTGCTGTTTGCCTCTTTTTGTCTAGAGTTGGAGGAGGCACAGCGGCCATGCCCACCTGCCTGGTATAAGTTTGCCGACATGTTCTTGAAATGGGACTGCTGGGAACCTTGGGTCAAGTTTAAGAAGAAGGTGTACTTTGTTGTGATGGACCCTTTTGTGGATTTAGCCATCACCATCTGTATTGTCCTGAACACCCTGTTCATGGCAATGGAGCACTATCCCATGACTCCGGAGTTTGACCACATGCTCTCTGTCGGCAATCTGGTAAACAACTGTTTCACAATGAAATATGTTTATTTTAAAATGGACTCTTCACTAAACCTACACTAAAGCTCAAAATCTACTTTTTTGCTAGTAAAGTGTATATATGATGTGCTGATGATATGATGTTCCCAGTCCTTTTTGGGCAATTTGAGTGCAAACCATGTAAAAATGTAACTGGGGCAACAGTAGGTCAGGCTACGTTTATACGATGACGGTCTGAACAGAAGACGCAAAAGTGGTGTCGCGTCTTCACTTTTTATTCCGTGTTTAGACAAGCGTTTTCTGGAGGAAATCTACGTGCATACTGTGACGCAAAAGTGTGTGGAATTCGATTGGGTATGCATGCCAGGTGGCTAGGTGGTGATGCTGGGTGGTGATGTATGTGACGTAAACGTACACACGACATGAGCAGATGTGACCAGAGTTTCCGTCTACACTGCCCAAGACGGGCAGTGTAGACGGAAATGCTACAGCGGAGCGTATTCAACTTTGCCACTCTGGAGGGTGGTTTCAGATTTTTGCGTTTTTAAGTCCCAAAAACATTGTAATTGTCTATATTTTGTCGTTCTTACCCACAAGCATTCTCTTGTAAACTGGCCCTAAGTTGGTGTTTTTCACTGATCGGAAGGTTGGGGACTGGAATCCCACTCTTGACATAAACATCACTGGTTAGTGATGGGTTGATGGTGCGATTCCAGATCCCACAGATACTTTTTTTGTGTCCTTGGGCAAGAACTTAATCCCCCTCATCCCCAGTTTCTGTGTACACTGGTGTATGAATGTGTGTGCGAATGGGTGTTTCCTTGATGAAAAGCACTTTGATTGCATTGAAGGTGGAAAAGCGATATATAAAAATGTGACCATTTACCAGCTTTGTGGTCAAAAACAGTATGGCCTCCAGTGGCCACTGTAATGTCAAGTACTATGTGACATCACTCATGACTGCCCTCACTACAGCTAGGTGTTTCTGATTACAAACACCTGAATGCAGGGGCTTAGTTTGAAATATGGATACCTGTTAATCCCGTCATTCAGACCCTGCCCCTTTTCCCTCCATGCTGTTCTTTAGTCTTTCAGTTATTGCCCAGTTCTAGCAGCTCTATTTGCTATGTGTTGCACGAGTTTAGGTGTTTAGTCCCACTTTAATAACTGTAATAAAATCCTCCTCTTCTATCCCTAGGTTTTTACCGGTATCTTCACAGCTGAAATGTTCTTCAAGCTCATAGCCATGGATCCATACTACTATTTTCAAGTGGGATGGAACATTTTTGACAGCATTATTGTCACTCTGAGTTTGGTTGAACTCGGGCTGGCCAATGTCCAAGGGTTATCTGTCCTGAGGTCATTTCGTCTGGTAAGAAAGATTTCAATTCTTTGTTTGATTGTTGCTTTTTCTTGCAATTACATGACACTTACTGTTCTTTTCGAGACAGCTTCGAGTCTTTAAACTGGCGAAGTCGTGGCCCACACTGAACATGCTGATCAAGATCATTGGAAACTCGGTGGGAGCTTTGGGAAACCTGACTTTAGTGCTGGCCATTATCGTCTTCATCTTTGCTGTTGTGGGCATGCAGCTGTTTGGTAAAAGCTACAAAGACTGTGTGTGCAAGATCTCAGAGGACTGTGAGCTCCCGCGCTGGCACATGACGGACTTCTTCCACTCATTCCTCATCGTGTTTCGGATCCTATGCGGAGAGTGGATCGAGACCATGTGGCACTGTATGGAGGTGGCAGGGACTGCCATGTGCCTCATTGTCTTCATGATGGTCATGGTCATCGGAAATCTGGTTGTAAGTATTTACTGTTTTATTTATCTATTCGTATTTATTTATCTTTTACTTCAATCATTCAGTATTTGAGAGCAGAGGATTTTCTGTTTTTGCTTACAGTCATATATTTAGAAATGATTTGTTGCTTATAGATTTAGGTTACTGTGTGTCACTGCTGTGAAGCTGCAAATCTGACAGACAACCCATTTTAATAGACTACAGTTTAACTATAATACCCTCAGATAGTGTGGTCTGTCTCAGAATATTGTTAACTTCTTGAGCCTAAGAGGCCAAAGCCAAACAGTCTGTAATGTCAAGCCTTGTAATTGTATCCAGTGGGTCCTAAGAGCAGTGTGTGACATTTTGGGCTTGTTGACGTCACTGAAGAAATTGTAAATACATTCACGTATCCTGGAGAATTACTAGAGCCAAATCCACTTCCTCTTGAGTTATTCATAGCTACAGAAAAGGAAGCTGCTCATCATAATGTGATGACAAAAGTGTTGTAGAGTACCATGCCAGAAATAATCCAGGCTTTTTTGTGGTTCACACTTCACCTCACAGCGTTCAGTGCATGCATGCACATTTAGAAACATGGCCACCATTCACAGTGACATAAAGCCACATAATAAACTTACGCACTTCATCAGCGGCCGTTTCTATTTAAAGCCAATGACCAGTGGTCAAACCGTGCATCTGACCTTGAATACGTGTTAAGACCTGGCTCTAGTGAGCATGCAGCCGCTGCTGTCACAAACACAGACAGCTGGGGCAGCAGAGAGCAGGTGGGGCAAGTCAACTGATTATGATGAGCTATAATTGACTGGATTAATCTAATGCAATATTGACTGAGCTCTCATTAGTAACTACAATAATGTGTCAGAAATGGGTTACATTCACGGTGCTGCTGCAAATCCGTCTGACATTACTAGAAAATCAGTTTGAAAATATATTACATAACAAGTCTGGTCAGGTGCATAGTCGCAGAGTGGTTGACACTGTGGGCTTGTTAAAGATGAGATGACTTTGCTGAGTTTGAGTTATACAGCATGAGCTCTAGAGTTCAGCCCCTGTGTTTTATGGGGTGAGTGAACCAAGCGTATTTGGATCAGACAGTTAGATTTCAGCTGCAATAGATGAGTTCAGAAAAAGAGTATTTTGTATAATTATTTATTTTACGGCAAAGACACCAACTCAACTGTAGCTGTTGATCTGCAGTCTACAGACAGTGACACTTACTGAGTGCAGACAGATTCAGCCTTTTACAAGCCCATGAATTATATCCCTGTATAAAGAAATCTGTTCCTATCTTGTTTCCACTTATTTATTGCTGAGACAGTTTGAGGGGCTCATTCGTGCCTGTTAGCCTCCTCTTCCTGCCTCACAGCTTGGACACAGGAATGCACGGGACTAGCTCGCACTGGCTCAATGTAACTGTGATCTCTCTAAACCTGAGGAAGAAGAACTGTGAAAGCGTCTAACAGGCTTTACAAACTAAAGATAGAAGTCTATGTGTTTGGAGACAGATAACATAATATTTACTGAGACTCCTACAGCTTGGAGTTGATATGTGATGTTATGTGAGATGCTCTTCACAGTGACTTTAGCCACTTTAGCGACCAAGGGTTAACCAAGTTTCCACTCCAGGCACAAGGAAAATATACCACCCCGTATTAATATAGTTTCCATACTAAATGATCACTGACAGGTGAAGTCATTTACACTGGTTATCTCCTCATCATGGCACTCATTAGTGGTTAGGATTTAAATGAACTGTCTGTAACCTGCGCTCTTTCTGTTTTAAAGGTACTACCATCACTGAACCTTAACCTGCAAACCTGCAAAGTTTTTCTCATTTTCAGTGTATGGACAACATATAACGCAGCAGCAGAGGCCGCTCTAGCACTGAAAAATGATTGGCTGCAGGTGGTGGGGTTTGGGTAGTGATCATTCACATCAGAGGGAGTCCTTTAGGTTATTTTATATAAATTTCAGCATTGAATCTGGCAACCCAAATGAGACACTTGAATGCCTTGAATTGAATGCTCATAATGATTTCTGATCAGATAATCTTGAGAACCAAAACACCAAATTATAAATATTTAACAACCTGGCCATCATGTCCAGTGTTTTTGTAAGTAAGAAAAAAAGCAATATTGCAATTGTCATAAGAAAGGCCTATATATAAATATCATATCTGGGGACACAGTTATGGAATTTTAAATAAAAATGTTACATATAATTCCTTTAAAAACAAACAAAAAAATTATGTCTTCAAGTCTGATGAAAAAAATGCAATGCAAAAAGTTATATTTTTGCTCCTTTTTTGTATAACCTTCTGATCCATCTGAAATTTTTTGATTCACTAGCAAGGACCATGCCACAACAATGAAATAAGATAAAGACGTTTATTGACAGTGGATAAATGTGATGAGTATAATCTCCAATCCAAAATGGTCACCCAGCTGAATCAAACCCCCCCTCCTTGAAGATGACGTCTTTGGACTGAAGGATGGGTGAAAGACACGGGTGGGAGGGAACGGGTTGAGAGAGCTGATGCGGACGCTGATTTCAGGATAGGCCGTATAAATAGGGTTTCTGGTTAATTGGAGGCGTTTTTGAGATCAGCTGTGGTTGGCTGTAGAGGAGGTTCAGGCATGGTCCAGCTCCTGAATCTCAGTTAATCATATTAACTCCAGTTAACGAAAAAAGTGGACGGAGATAGGGGATATGTGACAACAGCCTAAGGCTTAAATGTAGAACAAGGCAGGGTTACTCACAAATCAAACAAGACCTCACTCTGAGTAAACACATGATAAATGGTATAACAAACATTATTAAAGTCAATTTTACATAATATCTTTGACATTTTGAGGCTTCTACTATCTACTATTCAGCTATCATATTTTATAATCATAATGTTTTTCTTTCTGGCAGGTCTTGAACTTGTTCTTGGCCTTGCTGCTCAGCTCCTTCAGTGGAGATAACCTGGCTCCTGGGGAAGAAGATGGAGAGATGAACAACCTCCAGATTGCTATTGGCCGGATCAAACGGGGGATCGCTTGGCTAAAATCATACATCATCACAAAAGCTTTGCAGATACTTGGGAGAAAACCAAAGGAAGAACCAGACAGTAAAATGGAGGAAATTGAGATGAATCATTTGGAGTCTACTCAAGCTCTGAAACTGGCTGATGGGGTTCCGAACTGTGTAGTGGAGGGTCCTGCCTCTGAAGCTGCTGTGGAGGCGGAGCTTGGATTTAATGTACCAATGGCAGAGGGAGAGTCAGACTTTGAAATCGTAGATGATGATGAAGATGATGATGAAGAAGAAACTTCCTTAAATGAAGATACAAGTGATAATAAAATGTTTGAAATGGTAATTATACTTGTCATTAAAGGGCCCATATAACACTATTTTCTGATCTATGTTATAATGTTGTTACCTGCTCCAAAACATACTCAGAGTTGTGTTTTATCTCATTCACACATGTTTAACACCAAAATCAGAAAACACTCTGTTCCACCTAGTGATGTCATGTGGGAATGCAGGAAGTACTCCACTGTTTTTCTAAACTCCATATACATTCACTAGAATCATTTGGATAATTTTAGCTCTGTAATTGCCAATCTCTACTGGACAAAGGTTAAAGGAGCTGTTAACTTGAAGACTACTGCTTCATGACATCACGAGGTGAAACAGAGCAATTTGAGTAAATATATTATTAGTCTGTCAACATTTCTAAAGCTCAAACATGTGTGAATGAACCAAAACACAACTCCAGGTATGTTTCTGAGGAGATAACAACATTATAACATGGCTTAAAGCTCACAAAAGACAATTTTACGCATTATAGGATCTTTAACTTGTAATAGCAATTCATTACATGGTAGTGAGATTAGGTGTTGTAGAGTGTTTGGGTTACAACTAAATATATATTAGCTAAAGCAGTACATATTTGTATCCTTGATTTCTGTATTTTTATAGAGAAAAACAAGAAGTAAAGATCTTTGGTATCGAGGCGTCAAAGTAAGAAACATAATTAAATGTGTTTCTGATGATTTCTGTTAAAGCAAACTAACTGTGTTATCTGTGGTTAATGTTAGCTCCAAGGTGCGTTCAGTGGAGATGGGGATTCTTCAGTCTGCAGCACAGCAGATTATCAGCCATCAGAGTCTGAGCCAGAGGAGGTGGAGGAGGAGGAGCCTGATCCAGTGGAACCAGAGGCCTGCTTCACTGACAGTGAGAAATACACACACTTATTTCTCTTTAAATGTGCATGAGGAAGTTTAATATCTTAGTAATTTTACAGTGACAAATTGCTGTTTTGTCATTTATGTTAGTTATATAGCAGTGACACTAACTTTGAAACCATATTACAGTGATATGGTGGCCCAATTCTGTTTGGTGTTTTCATCTTCTTGTGTGTGGGTGGGTTTCTTTCTGGCACTTTGTTTCCTCTCTCATTGAAGGATGAGCCAATTACAATAATGTCTGCAAAATAAAAAAATAAAAAATAGTTGAATAACTTAGATATTTCTGTATGTTTAAAGACTGCGTCCGGCGCTGGCCCTGTCTCTTCGTGGACATCACTGAAGGTAGAGGTAAAATCTGGTGGAACATTCGCCGCACCTGCTTCACTATTGTGGAGCATGACTGGTTTGAAACGTTCATCATCTTTATGATCCTCCTCAGCAGCGGGGCCCTGGTAGGTGCTCTTCATTTACATTAAGTACATTTTTTTTAAAGTGCATATATTATGCTATTTCCTATGCTATTATATATGTTATAATGTTGTTTCCTCATCAGAAACATTCCTGGTGTTGTAATTTGCTTCATTCACATATGTTTGACACACAGACACTGCATAATTAGGCTACGTTCTGAAAAACACTCTACCTTGTGATGTCATGTGGTAATGCTGGAAGTGTTCAGTTTTTAAACTCCACCTTCACTAGAATAATTAGGATGCATTCAGCTTTGGAATGGCCAATCTCTACTGAACTAAATGTAAAAGGAACTGTTAACTTGAAAACTACCGACATTATAAGGAGGAACAGAGCATTTTGAGCTTTGGAGATGTAGATAGACTTATAAGGGTTACTCAAACGTGTGTGAATGAAACAAAATACAACTCATGACTTAAAGCTTACAAGAGTAAATTTTACATAATATAGGTCAACAAATTTTGACAAATGTTTCTTTTTAGGCCTTTGAGGACATCAACATCGATCGCAGACGGACAATTAAAATTATACTGGAGTATGCAGACAAAGTCTTCACCTACATCTTTGTCATTGAAATGCTTCTGAAATGGGTGGCGTACGGCTTCAAGACATACTTCACAAATGCCTGGTGTTGGCTGGACTTTTTCATTGTTGATGTAAATTCCACATTCTCTATTATTTTTGTTAGTGTTCGCATTGTACAAAAGCTCTTCATTACTAAAAATTATTGACACAGAACTTTTATGACTCTGCCTCAGATTTCCCTGATTAGTCTAGTTGCCAACTGGCTGGGCTTCTCGGAACTTGGACCAATCAAATCCCTCCGAACCCTCAGGGCACTCAGACCTCTTCGAGCTTTGTCAAGATTTGAAGGAATGAGAGTAAGTTTTCTTTTATATATGCTTTTAGTCAAACGTTTCCTCATTCAATTTTTTTTGTTTTTTCTTACTATTTTCTACATTTTAGATACAGACAGAAGATATCAAAAATGATAATATTATTTAGTAAAGAAAGAGTTAAATAACTCTACTAAATATTTTTCAGCAAAGCAAAGGGTACTGAATTTGAAGATGTGGTTATAAAATGTTAAAAAAAACGTTTATTTCTTTGTTACATAATTCCATATGTTTTACTTCAAGAAAATAGTAAACATAGAAAAAAATATTGAATGAGAGGGTGTGTCCAAACTTTTGCCTCGAAAATAATTTAACTAATAATAATAATTTAATGCTACTAATTTGACTGGCTTGTGTTTGTGAGTTTTATGCTTGAATGCTTACTCACTGGACGTACAGTAAGAGCTGCTTTGGTAAGAGCAATGATTAGTTATATCTTTTTTTATTACCTTAACATTCTTAAGTACGTCACAAATATTCTCTGGATTGCAGGTTGTGGTCAATGCCTTAATTGGGGCCATTCCCTCCATCTTCAATGTGCTGCTGGTTTGTTTGATCTTCTGGCTCATCTTCAGCATCATGGGAGTCAATCTTTTTGCTGGAAAGTTCTATCGCTGCATCAACACCACAACGTCAGAGATCTTACCAATGTCAGAGGTTAATAACAAAAGTGACTGTCTGGCCCTTCAAGAAGAAACACAAGAGGCGCGCTGGGTCAATGTCAAAGTCAACTATGACAATGTGGGAAGTGGATACCTCTCCCTTCTTCAAGTGGTGAGATGTTGTTTTAAGGTCCTATATTACGCAAAAATGACTCTTGTAAGCTGTAAGCCATATTAGACCGTTCTTACCTCATCAAACACATACCAGGAGTTGTGTTTTGGTTCATTCACGTGTTTCAATAATCCTGCATTATTTGGCTGTCTCCATTCCCAAAGCTCAAAATGCTCTGTTCCACTTTGTGATGTCATGAAGCGACATTTTTCAACAAGCAGCTATATTTTAGCTTTTATTCAGTAGAGACTGGTAATTACAGGGTTAAAATGATTCTAGTGAAGGTGTGTATACTTTAAAACACAGTGGAGTACTTTCTGAATTACCTTTATAACACAGATGTGAAAATAGTGTTGTTTTTTTTATAATATGCTCCTCTCATGTGAATGAAAACGTTACTGTTAAAAATATTATCTGCAGGCAACCTTCAAAGGGTGGATGGACATCATGTATGCTGCTGTTGACTCAAGAGAGGTACTTTCACTGTATTTTTAATAAAACTCTATATACCTATTTTACTTTTACATCAATCCAATATATAATCATATATAAACAATGCTATCTGTTTGGTCTGAGTTGCTGTTTATTAGGATATGATCATAGATCTTGTTTCTCACCTGATTTTCAGCCTGAAGAGCAGCCTTCATATGAGATCAACTTGTACATGTACATGTACTTTGTCATCTTCATCATCTTTGGGTCATTTTTTACTCTCAACCTATTCATTGGTGTGATTATTGATAACTTCAACCAGCAAAAGAAAAAGATAAGCATACATATAATAATACATTTTCTTTCATAATGTTGTGATATTAATGTGCAAGTTAAGGGTAAAAAGTCCCTCGAGTAATCAGATTGACTGTTTCTGTACTTTGGAGATAAGGACATCTTCATGACTGAAGAGCAGAAGAAATATTATGAGGCCATGAAGAAACTGGGTTCAAAGAAGCCACAGAAGCCAATCCCACGTCCAACAGTAAGTATTCTGGATGTGTATTTAACCTGGATACTGGATATTATTGTGAAGTGAACACAAACTGGTTTAGCTTTGAACTGTGGGTGTGAAAAGGTCACTTGACTCACCCGGATTTGTGCCTCTGTCCAAACCTCTCCCCTGTCCCCTCTGACCTTTGACCCCAGAACCCATTTCAGGGCATGGTTTTTGACTTCATCAGTCAGCAGCCATTTGACATCTTCATCATGGTGCTCATCTGCCTCAACATGGTGACAATGATGGTGGAAACGGACGACCAGAGCCCAGGGAAGGAGGACTTCCTGTTCAAAGTCAACGTGGCCTTCATTGTGGTCTTCACCGGAGAGTGTGTGCTGAAGCTGATTGCCCTCAGACAGTATTTCTTCACAAACGGATGGAACGTTTTTGATTTTGTTGTGGTCATTTTATCCATTGCAGGTCAGTGTCAAATGCAGTACACCGGGAAAAATTGTTTGCGTTCAATAATAACGACTTATACAATACAATATACAATACACGAGAATACTGTGCCTTATACTGTATGAAGAAGTGTTATTACTACAAACTACTTACTGCTAACCACAGACTATATAAAGAAATGGACTTAGAGACTGTGACGTCGACCAGATTGTTGAGCTACAGTGAAATGAAGCTCACAAGGAAAGCAGTTACAGGAGCGAATTTGGAGTTCTAAAATAAGAATAGGAATTTATTAATGGACAAAAAGTGAAATAAAAACACCAGGATTATGTAGAGCGGGTTAATATGAACATTAGCTCTGTCCATTAATATATTCAGTCTATGCCACCAGAGTTCAGAACTTGCAAGTCATGACTTGAGCCACTATTTTTAGGACTTGAGACTTGATTTGATAAAATAGACAAAGACTTGGGACTCGACTTGGACTTGAGGCCTGTGACTTGAGAAGACCTGATTAGATAGACTAGTTGATAAATGGAGTGCACTCTTAACCGATGTTTACTACTGTTGGTGTAGTGACACAAATTTAGCTGCTTAAAATTAAATCTATATAAGTCAACCTATGTTTTTTTCCCAAGGTTTATCTTAATATTGTTTTCTTTGTGTTTTATTATGTGTTTTGGGGTTCACTGTTATCTGGTACTTTAGTCAACTGGGGTTTTAAAATGTGCTATACAAATCAATCTGAATGACTATGAATACATTATTGTCTTTAATCCTATGCATTTCATTTATTTCAGGCACCATGCTGTCGGACATCATAGAGCAGTACTTTGTGTCTCCTACTCTGTTCCGAGTGATCCGTCTGGCTCGAATTGGGAGAATCCTGCGTCTCATCAAAGGGGCAAAAGGCATCCGGACACTCCTCTTCGCTCTGATGATGTCACTTCCTGCTTTGTTCAACATTGGCCTCCTCCTCTTCCTCATCATGTTCATCTTTTCTATTTTTGGCATGTCCAACTTCGCCTATGTCAAAAAGCAAGCCGGGATCGATGACATTTTTAACTTTGAGACTTTTGGCGGGAGTATCATCTGTTTATTTCAGATCACCACCTCCGCAGGTTGGGACGGGCTTTTACTTCCGATGTTGAACAGGGAAGCTCCAGACTGCGACCCAGACTTCGAGCACCCGGGCACAGATGTGAAAGGAGACTGTGGCAGCCCTGGTATGGGTATGATGTTCTTCTGCAGCTATATTATTATTTCATTTCTGGTTGTGGTCAACATGTACATCGCCATCATCTTGGAGAATTTTAACGTAGCACAGGAAGAAAGCGGAGATGCACTCTGTGAGGACGACTTTGACATGTTTAATGAAACCTGGGAGAAATTTGACATTGAAGGATCTCAGTACATCGAATACAGCCAACTTTTTATATTTTGTGACACATTACAAGAACCACTAAAGGTGCCTCTATCTAATCGCCTCCGCCTTATCGAAATGGACATACCTTTAGTGACTGGAGACAGGATTCACTGCACTGATGTGTTACTAGCTGTTACTCAAATGGTCCTAGGAGACACTGTGGAGATGGCAGCAATGCGTGAGAGTATCTTGGCAAAGTATGCACTCAGTAACCCCAAGAAAGACTCATTTGCCCCCATTGTCACAACTATTCGTCTCAAAGAAGAGCTCCAGTCCGCCATAATAATACAGAAAGCTTACCGCGCGCACTTACTGAAACGCTGCATACGTCACGCCGCCTTCATGCACCGTTCTCTGAGGATAGGGAGGAGGGACGAAGATGAAGAACCTCCAGAAAAACAGGGTCTTTTGGCTCGAAGGATGGGGGTCCTCTATGGCAGAGACCGGGAGCTGGCCGAGGAGATGGAGCGGGCAGATTTAAAGACTTTAGAGGAGCAGAACCCTCAGACTCACAGAGACTCAGAAAGCCCTGAGCCAGATCGGCCTCATCTCATAGTCGTGCCTGTGGAGATTACCAATGAGGTTTTGTTACATTCAGCCCCAAACACTTGCCCCTGTATCCCCTTTGAAGACTTAAGAGAGTCCATTGTATAACAAACAAGAGGGATAATGTTTACTGATTTTTTTACTGATCAGAACTGGAGTCATTATTTCTAGTTTTAGAGGTAAATGAGCCCAGGAATGAAAAATGTGAGGTTTGGTTCTACAAGAGCACTCTGACAAACTAAACATGTTAAAGGGCCCATATTACTCTATTTTCTGATTTATGTTATAACGTGTCCTCATCACAAACATACCCAGAGTTGTGTTTTTTGTTTCATTCCCACCTGTTTAACACACAAACCTGCAGGAGTGCTTTCTTTTTGACAGAAACAGGAAGTGCTCCACTTTGTGTTCTGTGTTTTTAAACTCCATACACTTTCACTAGAATCATTTGGATAATTTGGAATTTCTACTAAATCAAAGGTCAAAGATAGCTGTTAACATGAAAACTACAGTTTTGTAACATCACAAGGTGGAGCAGAGCATTTTGAGCTTTGGAGATGTAGACAGATGACAGACAGAGGCTGGTGTCACCTAGTGTCTCTGCTCCATTTCATTTCTCTCTAGCGACTAGGTCAGGATTCAGAATACACTAGACAGTTTGCAAAATCCCCGGAAGTGCAAGTTCGGGCACCAGCCAATCAGCGAAGAGCCATACATTCTGTGTTGACAACAATTTCCGACATCGAGGATTTAAAGTCGGAACAAAGAGAATGTTTGGTGAATTTTATCTAGGGGAAAGATGTTATTGTCCTTCTTCCTACGGGATTTGGGAAAATCTTAATATACCAGTTAACCCCATTAGCAGTGCATTACATACATCACAACCAAACAGCAGCGATTGGTTAAATCAAAAAGTACAAGGCTCTCGTCAAGCGAACAAATCCTAATGCTGCGAGGTCAGATGGTTTCTATGAAGTGACACCGACTCATGAATCAGGCTGGTAGACAGACCAATAAACCAGAATTACTCAAACATGTGTGAATGAAACAAAACACAACTCCAGGTCAATTTTGCGTGATATAGGACCTTTAAATGTATACAATCAGATGGGTGTGGTAGAACGGGCAATAGAAATATTGTAAACTCTCTCTCAAAATATGGGGTTGTATAGAAACACTGTTAATTTAGCAGAGCACAAAATGTGACCAGTGTGAAACAGTTGAGTCATTAGTGGCCCTGGTAAACGAATGCAGTATTTAAAGTGACTGCTGACAAACTGGGTAGAGCTAACTGGCAGAGCTAAAGGCCCAGTTTATATTGCACTATTTATACCTACCTATGCCTCCAAGTCCAACTCAAACAAGCTCAGACCCTCTGACACTGCTCTTTCCTGATATAAGTATAGGAGAGCATTGTTTGTTAGTTTAATGTGCATATGACAGGATAGATTACTAATTTCTCAAAGCATAGTTAACATAATTTTACAAAAAATAGTAAGTTTAGCATAGTTTTTCTCCTTTTTTATTTTGGTAAAATTCATAGTTTAGCTTCCTGGTTGGACACAGGTAGCAAATTTGACATATGTAGGGGTAATTGGCCTGTCACAATAACAAATATTGAAGTACGATATATTGCTGAAATAAATCTAGATGATAAACAAATTTTGAAGCGAAACCATACAGTAGAATTATGCTCCAAAAGTATTCTAAATGTACAATATTGTTAAAAACTTGAGCTGCAATAAATAAAAAGTATTAAGTAGTTAGTTTGTGTCTAATGAGTTATAGAAGTTCATAATTCAATCCTCTAGAGCCCAGATCTCATTGTATTACAGAAAAATAACCAGGTTTTCATAATAGTACAGAGAAAAAGTACCCACGAGAAATATTGACCCCCAAAAAATGGCTGTTCCATCTATCATGTATTGACCAATAAGTTCATATAGTATTTATTGTGACAGACCTAAGAGGTAATTCCATAACTTATCAACCAATCAACCATATTAAACTTGCCTAAATTGCACCATAGCTATGATTAGACTAATAAAAATAAATGGTGACATCTTTATTTTGTTAAATGAAAGTTTAAATTGTCAGAAAAAACCTTCCTTGTGCATAAATTGTCCCTTGCATTTTGAATGGAATTTTCCATGTTAATGACACAAGTAGAAGTATTCTGTTTCAGAACTTCCTGTGTTTTTGTTCTTTTCTTCTCAACTTTTTCCCCACAAACTGCCACTTAACTGATGTAAAACTATGCTAAATATTTACCACAAGCACTATCCCACCAAACCAAGTGATAATTAGAAAAACAAGAAAACCTGTCATAAGCACTTTAAGCTCAGTATAAACGAAGTACTGTTCAATGTCCATTCATTTATGATGTGGGGTTAGATCCAGGGACTGTATGTAAAAAGCTTCACTCACCGTCTTAACTGAAATGTCTTATTCATATTCTGTATTTTCAAGCACTTTTACAGTTTTCTAGTTTTCTATGACTTTGCCCTATCTCAGTCCTACTGGAGGAAAAAGAGTCTGCTGTGTGTCCAGTGACCTGCAGAAAAACAGCTAAACTAGTGCAAACTTTAATATACAGCAAGTAAAGTAAAGTCCTTCTATGTTTACATCTCAATGAAGAAAGAGCCACACCAGTTCCTGGTCACACTTTTCTGTATTGTAAATGTGTATATTTTGTTATTGATCAATTTTATCTGAAGTGGTAGAGTAATAAACAGACATGGGAGATGTTCTTATTGTTGACTGCCCTCTAGTGACTGTTTTGGGACATAGCAGTGTGTGTTTGCCCCATCTATGCATGTTTACTACCACGAATAAGAAATTATTACACAAAAGTGATACTGTTTTAAAGAGATAAGCTCTTACACTAAGTCAGTGGAAATTATTTAAGTTCACAGTTTTGACTGTTCTGGTCTCTACATGCTTCACTGTGTAGATAACACATCGTTCACTACACCAGTACTTAAAACCACATTATGTAACATTTTAGATATAATGTAGTTAGTTAATATTAGTTATAATATATAAATATATATAATAGACTAAAATAAAAGCATTTTTATTTTTTTGTTTTTTAATTTTGGTTATTTTAGTGCACTTAAAATGTTTTACATGTCTCCTTACCTTAGACTGTATAAATCTTTTTACAGTCTATGGTCCTCTCATCTTCACAAACCTGACTCTTACTTGGCCTGGAGGAGTGTTTCCATAAAAAGTTTTTTTTTGGCTATAATATTTCATAGTAAGGCATAAATCTTATCTCCATCTAGAGTGAAGTAGGTTTTATCTTTCTATTTCCATGGACTGATGCAGGTAACATGCCAGCCCCAGAAAGTTACATACTGTACTTTTAAACAAACCAAGTGTATTTCAGTTGTTTCACATTTTGTTTAGATTTGTTGTGTTTGAAATCTCTAAGTGTGAATATTTAAAGTGTTTCAGTTCCACAAAGAGCCCCCACCTCCTCGTGTATCAGTTCAGTGCAGACTACAGCAGCGGAGAGAGGTGCTTCTTATTACACTGTGTACTTGCACATTGTTAATGCTATAGATTTATTACAACTTTCATCTGAATTTATTTATTTTGGTGGATCATTTAGTGGAGAAATGTCTCTTTTGACTGCCACTGTGTGCTGGCTTCTGGCTGGATTCTGTGGACTAACTTTGCTTCCTGTTACAGGTAATTTGGTTTAATCAACTCATTATATGGTGTAGAAAATATATTAAACCACTTTTGTATATAGTTATTCAATATAAGATGTTAAAAGTAATTGTTTTTTAATTATTATTCTATTTGAGGTTTTGTTCAGTCACTTTATTCCTGTTTTGCATGCTATTCTTGCCACAGCCTACTATATTTCCTGTCCATCTGGAGCAAAGAGGAACTTCTCTTAACTTTTAAAAACATCTTTGTTTTCATTTTTATCAATGACAAACCACTGACATGTTGCAGTCTTCATAACAGTTCATTTATTTATTGTACTTTATTATTAAAAGTGCACTATGCAACTTTTCAGATGTAGGGTCCATCACCTGCTTGTCTCATTATGGTATTAAACAGTCCTATCTCTATAGAGACAAAATTAATTACAGATTAGCAAATTACAGATCAGATCTGGTAAAGACGAGCCCATTAACAGTAAGAATGCATGTTTATAGGTCAGATCTGGTAAAGACGAGTCCATTAACAGTAAGAATGCATGTTTATAGGTCAGATCTGGTAAAGACGAGCCCATTAACAGTAAGAATGCATGTTTATAGGTCAGATCTGGTAAAGACGAGCCCATTAACAGTAAGAATGCATGTTTTTCAAGTTGTTGTTTTTTTTTTTGCAGACCTTACAGTCAAAACGTTACTCAGTGCCCTTTTAACATTTCCTATATACATCAATATTGTTCGTCTGAATTCTTTTGCCTTGTCAGATGCTGCTACCCCAGTCCTCCAGATTATCCAGAAGCCCCGGTTCTACGGCGTGATGACTGGAAAGAAAGTGGCTATTTATTGCAAGGCTTACAACCAGACAAACCTCCACTGGTCGGCCCGCTGGCACAAAGCCTCCAAGTACGACTCAGAGAAGATGCCGATACAGCCTGGAGAGAGGATCAAGTTTCGTCACATAAACAAGATGCAAAACAGTATCCTCATAATCTCGGATTTACGAAGAGGGGACCAGGGAGTGTACTTCTGTGAGATCAACAAGGTGTCTGGACCAGGGACCGAAGTGCAAGTGGCCAGTGAGTAACACATGACTGATCACAGAAAACCCACTCAACCAAAAAGAGCAGATTTCAAGATGTTTCAAGTGAGTTAGTTAAAGTGCATACAATAGGCAGAGCAGTAGACAAAGGGGGGACTAAGGGGTCTGTTGTTCCACGCTCCAGGGTTTTAGAGGCCCAGATTTGGACTCTCTTCCTATTAATTTATATTAGAGTGGGGCCCATGTGAGACTTTTTGCCCTGGGCCCCCAAATTTCTATTGATGGGCCTGATGACAGGTTTTCATGATACTCTAATTTTGATTTAATTTGGATTATACCTGCTGTAAATATAAATTATTATTTTACACAACTCAAGAAGCAATTTGTGAAGAAAAGTAAAAAAATATGCAAATTACAGGAAGCACTGAACCAAAAAGAGCAGATGAAGCTGTTTGAAGTGAGTTAGTTAAAGTGCATATGGCAGGTTTTCATGATACTCTTATTTGTACTTAAAGGGCACATATTACAATATTTTCTCATGTATGTTATAATGTTGCTTCGTCATTAAAAAACATACCTGGAGTTCTGTTTTGTTTTTTAATCACACATGTTTGAGACACACCCTAGATATTTTGGCTAAGTTCTTCTCTCGAACAGAAAACATTCTTTTCCACATGTGATGTCACGTGATAATACAGGAAGTGCTCCACTGTGTTTTAACACCTTCACTAAAATCATTTGGATAATTTCAGACCTGGATTGCCTATCTCTACTGAACAAAAGGCAAAAGGAGCTGTTAACTTGAAAACTACAGCTTCATAACATCACAAGGGGGAAAAGAACATTTTGATCTTGTGGTAGCATGAACCTTTTACCTTTTGTTCAGTAGAGATTGGCAATTCCAGTGAAAATAATCCAAATGATTCTAGTGAAGGTGTGTGGAGTTCAAAAACACAGTGGAGCACTTCCTGTATTATCACATGACATTTCTGTTTGAGAGAAGAACTCTCCCTAAATATGCAGGTTTGTGTGTTAAACGTGTGAATGAAACAAAACACAACTCCAGGTCTGTTTGTGATGAGGAAACAACATTATAACATAGATCAGAAAATAGTGCAATATGGGCCCTTTAACAATATTGTAGATTTAGAATAGTTTTGTGGTATAAATCTGCAATTAGACAATTAGATTTTGCATTTCATTTTGCAGTTTGTTAGAGTCTATATGACGCTATTTTCTGAACTACACATGGTATAATGTTGTTTCCTTATCACAAACAGACCTGGAGTTGTGTTTTGTTTCATTCACACATGTTTAACACACAAAACCTACATATTTAGGCAGTTAGGGAGTTCTTCTCTCAAACTGAAAACTAGAAAATGCTGGAATTACTTGAATAATTTCAGCTCTGGAATTGCCAATCTCTACTGAGTAAAAGCCAACATGTAACTTGAAAACTACCAGTGGAAGGTGGAACAGAGCATTTTGACCTATGCAGATGTAAACAGACTATTAATAAAGGATTATTCAAACATGTGTGAATGAAACAAAACACAACTCCAGGCATGTTTTTCAAGATGTGACAGCGTTATAACATGGCATCAGTTTTGTGTAATATAGGCTCTTGAACTAAAGAACAATTGTTGTGAGTTTTCTATAGCAAAGTTGTGTACCTGTGTGTCACTGTGAACCCTCTCTTCTACAGGTCCTGTAAATCTTCCCAATGTCTTATATCGGAGCCAGGTGAAGGATGGACTCATAATTTTACAAGCTCTGCTGTTGGCTATGTTCATTGCTGCCTTCATATTTCGCAAAAAGACACTGGTAAAAAATGTATTTAGGCATATTGTATATTTTGATGTGATGTTGCGATGTTTGACTTTAAAGGTGCATTGTGTATCTTTTCTTTCCCATGGAGATATTAATTGCTTTGTCTGGAATGTTTCACAGTATGGTATTAAATCTTTCTGTCTTCATGGAGTCAAACCAGATGAAGTTACAGGTCAGATCTGTGGAGAGGTGACTCCACTCACAGTCAGAATGTCTGTTTTTCTAGGTATTTTAGAGCTATAAACCCACCTGTAATTGAATAAATGTAAGGTAGACCTGTTAAATATCATATTGTGAGACATTACAGGCAGAGCAATGACGAACCCCCAACCAAAAAGTTACATAATGAACCTTTTAAGTACTGTTAGTTGTGTGATGATGATGTTTTTGAACACTGACTTGAATATAATCTATTTGTACTTACAGGCTTTAAAGCAAGATGACATCTATGAAGAGCCTGAAGTGGACCATATTTATGAGGTATTTTTGCTTTTAGTCATTATTGTTTAAAGGTGCACAGTGTAACTTTTTTTTGCTTGTCTTCATGGAGATATTGGAGGTGTCCATAACCTGGAATATTCCAAATGTCAAAGAACAGATATTGTGCTTGAGAATGCTTTATAGTTATAATACACCCTTGGTTTATAATATTATAATTTTGACATTTTAAATCACAATATTCATCCAAAATGATTTAATAAAAGAAACAAGACCACTGACTTCTGTGTTAGAAAATTGCGGTGCCCGATGGGAGCTGACATCACCATAAATGTCATCACAACAAAGAGTCAGCAACTCCTATGGATAGCTGCAGATCTTTTGTACTAAAACATGGCGCTGTCAAATTCTATGTGTATCGCAGATTTAAAAAATGAAACTGGAGAATGAAATAAGTACAGAGTAGTGGCAGTGTAGCAGTTGTGATAAAAACGGGTTGATCGTCAAAATTGTGTCTTGAAAATAAGAGCTTAAAGATTGCTCAAACATGCACGAATCACTCCAAATACAACTTTGGGTAAATGGCAATGAGAAACAACTGACGTGGTTAAAAGCTCTGAAAAGTCGATTTTGCACAAGTCTGCTTTAAGGACATCTCCATGGCTCCCCCCACCAGTAAAGTAACACAGTGCACCTTTAAATGTGATTCTTTGTGTTCCATTCAGGTGAAAAACTAAAACTATATGAACTATGAATTCATAAAAATGTCATTGTAATTTTATACAATTCTAACTGACCAAAAGGCATTTATTGCATATTATCTGAGGATACCCATTTAAAAGGCCCATCTCATGCAAAATCTCTCACATTGTATCTTCTGCACATATAAAAGCACAATTTGGGTTTTGGAACATCCATTACACAATAGTTTTGAAATCTTACTGATTTCTTGGAGACAGTCACAGACCAGGAACTATGAAAGGCCGACTATTGCTCATCCCCCCGCCCGTCCTGAGAAAGCACAGGCTCCGCCCTCCAAATGTGACGTAGGCTCTGAGTGAGCCGCCCTTCCTCTGCCCATCTCAGGGAGGGAGGGGGAGACAGGCGTGCGCCCTGATAGTGGTATGAATAAACTTTTATTCATCATGGCGATACAGTGCGTTCAGCCGCATGTGTTGGACCCGGAATCGGACAAGGACTTTTTTAGGGCACGAAGTGCAAGCACTGCGTCGGCTACAGTGGAACATTACTGATTAGTAAAGTATTAATAAACACTAGTAGATAAACTTATTATACTGTGTACACTGCAGTGTAGAACAATGAGCTTATGCTGTCGCTTTTGTTTAGGTATTCATCTTTATGACAGTTTAAGACATTATTAATTGATAATATATTCAAATATTGTACTTATAAAGTTGTTTCAACGAGTAAACATTTTTCTTTAACGTACAGAAGGTATATTTGGGCAAACTTGAATCCTATAATAATGTTCGATCAAATGAGGAGGTCATAATGTGAACAGGCGACTACTAAACATCAGTGGTCATAATGACTGGGGTGTAAGGTGTAATCACCATTTTGTTATCCTGCAGAAGTAGTGAAGACATAATACCACTGAGTGGCCACTACGTCAACTGGAGGCAGCTACAAGCAGCAATACTGTATCCAGTTATTTTAATAGATCCATGCGTCAAACGCGTGTTAGGTGTAGCTGGCTACGTCATCACTGTAGCAGGCTCATTGTCACGTGGAAGGGTGGCAGAAATATGCTGCAATTTGTTAAAAAAAACAACAACACCAAACCAATCTAAAAACCACTTCGGCGACATATACAAGCCCACACATCACTCTTAGAAGGTAGAAAGCTCTGAAAAGTTGAGTTTAACCTTAGCCAGTCTCTTGGGAGGGTTTCAGGCATGAATGGCTGAGCTGATAATATTCAAATCACAAATGTTATTTTAGTCATGTAGTAGTTTTGCATTTTTAGTTGAGTCACATTTGATCTGTTGATTTGTTGCTCTTGTAAATTCCCCAGTAACTGTTATTGTTCAGTTTATTTTGATCAGGCATCCATAGGCAGCTCAGGGGTCCTTGAGATCCTATGATTCATGTAAATAATTATCACAGACAGGTTGAAGTTTGTCACAGATGACCTAAAGAGTCAGTTTTATGTAATATAAGACCTTTATTGAAAACAGCAAATAATAAATTTTGTTTACAAATCATACAAAATTCTTACCTTTACTCTTGGATGTAAATAAATATTAATTGTATGCAACAGATATTTTACTACTACCTCAAACTGCATATACTTTCATTTATGTCTTCAAACTATTGTGAATGTAAAGTACTTAAATAGAACCACTGATTAAACAATGCAACGTTACGACTTAGATTTAGACAAACTTTACTGATCCACAAGGCAAAGAGATAAATTGTATTAATAAATAAGTAGAAAAAAATAGAGCCTGGTGTCTAATAAGACAGTTGTAGTATAGTGAAGTGGAAGGTAACGAAGTGCAAGTATAGTAGTATATAGTACTGTACTTAAGTAGAATGTTTATGTATATTTTACAGTGGATATATTTATTTCACTACATTTTCAAGCTTCATAAGAAAAAATAAGAAACTGATTAGCTACTACAAATATATGTATAATTTTTTTGTCAATATCACTTTAAAATTTTAACAAATTAACAACACTTGTGAAATACTTTGAAGTATTTTTTTTTTTCATGTGATACTTTCACTTTTGCTTGACTAACATTTACCTTTGTACTGTACTTTTACTTATGAAACAAAATTGAGTACTTCTTTTACCACTACGAATACAAGTAAAAATGAAAAATATATAAATACAGTAATACAGATATATCTCCCGGCTACATAAAACTAAACATAAAAGCATAAAACTACAGCAGAAACACATCAGGTAACTTTGTTTTTCTCTCTGACAGGGTTTGGCGATTGAAACTTGTGGAGGAGGAGACTTGTATGAGGAGATCTCTGTTTACGCCCAGCCGGAGGGAGCAGAGGCCCCATGGGAGTAAAAGATAAAAACAGCACAGTTTTACTCTTGAGTGATGAACTGTGAAATAGACCATGAATGAGTAGGTGAAGATAGAGCACAAGAATGTCTTTATTACTGCAATGTTCGTTCAACGTGCCATTAGTTTGAGTACACAGACATTTACAGCACAATACAAACGCTTCAAGATGCATCGTGTAACTTTTCTGGTGAAGGGTCCATCAATTTTCTCTGTGGAGATATTATTGCTTTGTCTGGAATGTTTCACAGTATGACATTAATCCCTTTTATCATGAGGCCAAATCAGACCAAGTTACAGGGCAGATCTGTGGAGAGGCGACCCCACTCACAGTCAGAATGCCTGTTTTTTTTTTAGGTATTTTTGAGCTATAAAACCACCTGTAATTTAATAAGAGTGAGTTAGAGCTGTTTAATGGTGTACTGTGGAACATTCCAGACAGAGCAATGACATACTGTATCTACAGAAACCAGCAGGTTATGGACCCCCAACCAAAAAGTTACACAGTGCACCTTTAAGTTGATGTCTAACTTTTTCCTTTCTTTTCTCTAATTCTGTTAATTTTTTATGGTTTATGCTTTTTTCTTCCTTTACTAAATATACAGAAAGTATAATTAAGACAATAATTATTCAAATGCTATATAAAAATGCTAAACGGGATATGACAGTTGAATTGTTTTACATCCCTCATTCGAAAGGGAAGTTTGCAAGGGGCTTATCCGTTACTTATGTTCTCAGGGGCTCCTTGAATTTTGTTTGCATTGTTTTATTGCATTGTTTTGCATCGTTTTGTTTTCATTGTTCCAACATGAGATTCAGTGAGGGGAATTCAGCACATTAAGAGTCTCTGCATGATGGCAGCGCTGGGTTAGTCAGGCTGGTGCCACCTAGTGCCTCCGCTCAATTTCATTTCTCTCCAGCGACTAGGTCAGGAATCAGAATACACTAGACACTTCGCAAAAACCCCGGAAGTGCGAGTTTGGGCACCAGCCAATCAGCGAAGAGCCATATATTCTGCTTTGGCAACAATTTCAGAGATCGAGGAATTAAAGCCGGAACAAAGAGAATATTTGTTTATCGAGGGGAAAGACGTTATTGCTCTTCTTCTTATGGGATTTGGGAAAAGCTTAATATACCAGTTAGCCCTGTTAGCAGCGCATTACACACGTCACGACCAAACAGCCACGACTGGTTAAATAAAAAAAGTACCCACCTACTGTCGAGTGAACGAATCTTAATGCTGTAAGGTCAGACGGTTTCCACAAAGTGAAACCGGCTGATGAATCAGGTTAGTGCTAGGCAGGGTCCCATCAGAAAATACATAAGTGGCTTGCCGTACATTGTAAGACAGGATCATAGATTGTATATACAACTCTTCTTTATATAGTCTACGGGCAGGACTTCTGGTGTGGGCTGGTATTATCCCAGAGCCTCTGGTGAATCCCATGGTGCAGTTTAAAGTGCACATATTGCACTGTTTTCTGATCTATGTCATTTCCTCATCAAAAACATACCTGGAGTTGTGTTTTGTTTCATTCACACATGTTTAACACACAAACCCTGCATTGCTCCACTGTGTTTTAAACTCCATACACCTTCACTAGAATAATTTGAATAATTTCAGACCTAGAATTGCCAATCTACTGAACATAAAGTAAAAGGTAGCTGTTAACTTGAAAACGCTTCATGACATCACAAGGTGGAATCGATCATTTTGATCTCTGGAGATGTAAACATACTAATAATAAAAGCGGAAATCAAACATTTGTGAATGAAACAAAACACAATTCGAGGATGTGTTTGAGGAGGTACAAATATTATAATACGCCTTAAAGCTCACAAGAGTCAATTTTGCGTCTAGGACCTTTAAATGAAGTACCTGCTTATCTTTTTTGCCAGAATCTGGAACTTAGGTAGTAGTAAGTAGGACTGAGGTTCTATTTTTTTGATACCCACACATATTCAGTATTGTTATTTTTTTACTCTTTATTTACTGTAATGTTGATGTTTGCTTGAGTAAAATCATTTGACTTAATTAAGTATTTTTCTTGTAAATAAATATCACAGACATTACGCATAATTTCACATAAGCAAAACTAAATTAAATACATAAACAATATAAATAAGGCATTAGTGTTATTTATTGGTGATAGAGGCAACAAGCAGGTCTGCTCTCTGGAGATGCACTTTGACTTCTCTACGGAGACACTGTTATCACCATGTAGCCTACGCTTTAAACTTTGTATTTATTATTATTATTATTTATTTAGGCCATAAACTTGATTTTATTCTGGCTTTATTTAAACAATTCTTGGTCGATTCAAGCCCCGGATAAACTTAAGGGTCTGACTTTTTCTGTGTTTTGAACCTGAGACAAAATGACAATTAGACAATTAGACGTTGACGTTGAGAAAGTCATCCACGGCGCTCTCGTGCCAGGACGCAGCGCTCTGGTCCTCCTCAAACAGGGACACAATCTCATCCAGAAGCTGCACCACAAATCTGATCCTCTTTTCGGCCTAGAATTACAAACCTTTACGTGCTCATTTAATTGTGTTTTGTTTTGTTGTATTTGTACATTTGTATTTGGCCTGTATTAACTCACCGGTGCGTTGGATGCGCGTCTGTAGAGCTTATTTGGGAAATGAACCGCCTCTTCAAAATCAGAGTCTTTACTGGAGAAATAGTTGTTCCCTTGGAACAAACTCACATGTCAAATATAAACAGCCTGTACCAACATTGTGCCATGTTACGTTTGATCACACGAACGTGCCACCGAGCCAAGACGCACCATGTGACTGACTAAACCGAAGGAAGAGTCTCTGTACTTGTCATATTTCTGCTCCACCCACGTGCATCTCAGGGCGGAGCCAGGCCCGACCAAAGCGATGAGTAACACCCTGAACATGATCTCCATGATAAAGGTGTGTCTCTGTACACTGTAGTGTGAGGCTGCTTTAATACACTGGACTTTCGGTTACCGACTTTTCGGTAAAAGAATTTCGGTTTGTCAGACGAAAATTTGCGCGTGGCAGCCGAGATTTAACTCGATTAAAGAAACCACAGAAGACAATGCACAGCAGACACACTGTTATCACCATGTAGACTTCACTTGAAACTTTGTATTTATTATTATTTTTCGTTTAGGCCATAAACTTGATTTTAGTCTGGCTTTATTTATAAACAATTCATGGACGATTCGAACCCCGAGTAAACTTAAGGGTCTGACTCTTTCTGGGGTTTGAACCTGAGACAAAATGACAATTATTGTGAGTAGAGCTGACATGGATTATTTACTGATTCTTTGGTCTTAAAGCCAGTCAAGTCACAAGACTCAAATGTATGAAACATTTCTCAGATTCATCCTCGAAGTAAGACAGCTAACAGGCAAAGGAGATCAAATTGAGTAAATAAATAGTTTATTTGTTCAATTAAATATAAATAAATATATAAATACATAAATAAGTCAATAAATAAAGCATAAGTGTCTTCAGTTGGTTTTGGCGGGGATCAAGAGGTCTGCTCTCTGGAGATGCAGTTTGACTTCTCTGCGGATCCATTCCCAGGCTTCTGCATTATGGCCCTAAAATGGAGGAAAACTAAATAAGAACGTTGCCCTAGAATTGATTTATTTTAAGGATTTTAAAAAATGTTCTAGTTGAAGATGCCATACCATTTGCTCGAGCAGAGTTGACAGTCTCTTGAAATACAAGCTCAGCTTCTTGTTCTTTCTTTTAGAGCTCTGGTTTGTCACCTGAACACAAGATTCCATCCATCCATCCATTTTCGTCCGCTTATCCGGGGCCGGGTCGCGGGGGGAGCAGCCTAAGCAGGGACTCCCAGACTTCCTTCACCCCAGACACGTCCTCCAGCTCCTCCAGGGGGACCCCGAGGCGTTCCCAGGCCAGCCGAGAGACATAGTCCCTCCAGCGTGTCCTGGGTCTTCCCCGGGGCCTCCTCCCGGCGGGACATGCCCGGAACACCTCCCGAGGGAGGCGCCCAGGAGGCATCCGGAACAGATGCCCGAGCCACCTCAACTGGCTCCTCTCGACGTGGAGGAGCAGCGGCTCTACTCCGAGCTCCTCCCGTGTGACTGAGCTCCTCACCCTATCTCTAAGGGAGCGCCCAGCCACCCTGCGGAGGAAACTCATTTCGAGCGCTTGTATCCGCGATCTCGTCCTTTCGGTCACTACCCAGAGCTCATGACCATAGGTGAGAGTAGGAACGAAGACTGACCGGTAAATCGAGAGCTTCGCCTTTCGACTCAGCTCCCTCTTCACCACAACGGTCCGATACAGCGACCGCATCACTGCCGAAGCTGCACCGATCCGCCTGTCAATCTCACGTTCCGTCCTTCCCTCACTCGTGAACAAGACCCCGAGATACTTGAACTCCTCCACTTGAGGCAAAGACTCCCCACCCACCCGGAGAGGGCAAGCCACCTTTTTCCGGTCGAGAACCATGGCCTCGGACTTGGAAGAGCTGATCTTCATCCCAGCTGCTTCACACTCGGCTGCAAACCGCCCCAGTGCACATTGCAGGTCCTGGTTCGATGAAGCCAACAGGACAACATCGTCCGCAAACAGCAGAGATGAAATCCTGTGGTCCCCAAACCGGACCCCCTCCGGCCCCTGACTGCGCCTAGAAATTCTGTCCATAAATACAATGAACAGAACCGGTGACAAAGGGCAGCCCTGGCGGAGTCCAACATGCACCGGGAACAGGTCTGACTTACTGCCGGCAATGCGAACACAGCTCCTGCTCCGGTCATACAGGGACCGGACAGCCCTTAGCAAAGGGCCCCGGACCCCATACTCCCAGAGCACCCCCCACAGGACACCACGAGGGACACGGTCGAATGCCTTCTCCAGATCCACAAAACACATGTGGACTGGTTGGGCAAACTCCCATGAACCCTCGAGCACCCTATGGAGAGTGTAGAGCTGGTCCAGTGTTCCACGGCCAGGACGAAAACCACACTGCTCCTCCTGAATCCGAGGTTCGACTATCGGCCGGATTCTCCTCTCCAGTACCCTGGCATAGACCTTACCGGGAAGGCTGAGAAGTGTGATCCCCCTATAGTTGGAACACACCCTCCGGTCCCCCTTCTTATACAGAGGGACCACCACCCCGGTTTGCCAGTCCAGAGGTACTGTCCCCGACCGCCACGCGATGTTGAAGAGGCGTGTCAGCCAAGACAGCCCCACAACATCCAGAGACTTCAGGTACTCAGGACGGATCTCATCCAACCCCGGAGCCTTGCCACCAAGGAGCTTGCCAACCACCTCAGTGACTTCGGCCAGGGTGATGGATGAGTCCGCCTCCGAGTCCCCCAGCCTCGGCCTCCTCCTCGGAGGACGTGACGGTGGGATTGAGGAGATCCTCAAAGTATTCCTTCCACCGCCGGACAACGTCCCCAGTCGAGGTCAACAGCTCTCCCCCCGCACTGTAAACAGTGTTGGTGAAGAACTGCTTCCCCCTCCTGAGGCGCCGGACGGTTTGCCAGAATCTCTTTGAGGCCGTCCGATAGTCCTTCTCCATGGCCTCCCCGAACTCCTCCCAGCTCCGAGTTTTTGCCTCCGCGACCACACGGGCTGCAGCACGCTTGGCCCGCCGGTACCTGTCAGCTGCCTCAGGAGTCCCCCGAGCCAGCAAGGCCCGATAGGACTCCTTCTTCAGCTTGACAGCATCCCTTACTTCCGGTGTCCACCACCGGGTTCTGGGGTTGCCGCCGCGACAGGCACCACAGACCTTACGCCCACAGCTCCGAGCAGCCGCATTGACAATAGAGGCCGAGAATGAAGCCCACTCGGACTCCATATCTCCGGCCTCCCCCGGAATCCGGGAGAAGTCCTCCCGGAGGTGCGAGTTGAAGGTCCCTCTGACAGAGGGCTCCGCCAGACGTTCCCAACAGACCCTCACTACACGCTTGGGCCTGCCAGGTCTTTCCGGCTTCCTCCTCCGCCAGCGAACCCAACTCACGACCAGGTGGTGATCAGTTGACAGCTCAGCCCCTCTCTTCACCCGAGTGTCCAAGACACGCGGCCGGAGATCAGATGACACGACGACAAAGTCGATCATCGACCTCCGGCCTAGGGTGTCCTGGTGCCACGTGCACTTATGGACACCCTTGTGCTCGAACATGGTGTTTGTTATGGACAAACTGTGACTAGCACAGAAGTCCAATAACAAAACACCACTCGGGTTCAGATCGGGGAGGCCGTTCCTCCCAATCACCCCTCTCCAAGTGTCACTGTCGTTGCCCACGTGGGCGTTGAAGTCCCCCAGGAGAACAACGGAGTCCCCGGTCGGTGCACTGTCTAGTACCCCTCCCAAGGACTCCAAGAAGGCCGGGTACTCTGCACTGCTGTTCGGCCCGTAGGCCGACACCACAGTGAGAGACCTGTCCCCGACCCGAAGGCGCAGGGACGCGACCCTCTCGTTCACCGGGGTGAACTCCAACACACAGCGACTGAGCTGTGGGGCAATGAGCAGGCCCACACCAGCCCGCCGCCGCTCCCCGCGGCCAACGCCAGAGAAATGGAGAGTCCAGCCCCTCTCAAGGAGTTGGGTTCCAGAGCCCAAACTGTGCGTGGAGGTGAGGCCGACTATATCTAGTCGGTAACGCTCAACCTCCCGCACAAGCTCAGGCTCCTTACCCCCCAGCGAGGTGACATTCCATGTCCCCAGAGCTAGTCTCCATGTCCGGAGATCCGGTCGCCGAGGCCCCCGCCGTCGACTGCTGCCCAGATCTCTCTGCACCGGCCCCATATGGATCCTCCTGCGGGTGGTGGGCCCACGTGAGGACGGCCCCACGTCGCTCCTTCGGGCTGAGCCCGGCCGAGCCCCGTGGGGGAGGCTCGGCCACCAGGCGCTCGCTGGCGAGCACCCACCCCAGGCCTGGCTCCAGGGTGAGGCCCCGGTGACGCCAATCCGGGCGACGTAACTGGCCTTGCTCGTACACTCATCATAGGGGCTTCTGAACCGTTCTTCGTCTGACCCGTCCCCCCGGACCTGTTTGCCTTGGGTGACCCTACCAGGGGCATGAAGCCCCCGACAACATAGCTCCCGGGATCATTCGGGCACTCAAACCCCTCCACCACGATAAGGTGACGGTTCAAGGAGGGGAACACAAGATTTTGTTTAGTAATTTGCCATGAACAATAGAAAGACTCAGATTGGTCTTGTATGTTTTAAAATTACCCTCGAACTTGGAAATGTTAAAGAAGTTGATCCACTTACGCATGATCGGAGTCCATCTGCTTGCTGCGTAATGACGTTGAGAAAGTCATCCACGGCGCTCTCGTGCCAGGACGCAGCGCTCTGGTCCTCCTCAAACAGGGACACAATCTCATCCAGAAGCTGAGCCATGAATCTGAGTCTCTCCTCGGTCTAAAATGAAAACAGTCCGTCATTATTTGTTCTGAAACGTTTCGTGTTTTGTATAGTGGTTACGTTTTACGCACAGTCCTATCATTTTTCACTGGTCTACTTACAATTGCGTTAGATGCATGATTATAGAGTTCATTTGGGAAGGCTACGGTATCCTGAAGATCCGCGTCTTCAGTGGAGTTGAAAGAACTGATGGAGTTGTTCACCTGGAATAGAAATGTGCGCCCAATCACACATCCATCAAAACATACTTGTAGATACAAAATAGAAACACAATACGCATCGTTTGGAGACTCACCACTTGCGCTGAGAAGAACCAGAGAGTTGTCTCTGTAGTCTCCATAGTTGTGCTCAATCCACCTGCAGCTCAGCGCGGAGCCAGCCCCAACCAAAGCGCAGAGGAGTATCATCCTGAACATCATCATTGTGCTGATAAAGTTGTTCTGCTAATTGTTCACTCTTGTATTGTTCATAAAGTGAAGGTTTGCTGTGACTGTGACTGAACGAGCCATGGTCCAATTTATGGAGAGGATCATTTTCAGTTTCCGATCACCTGCGGGTCCGAAGTGAATGACTGAAGCCACTTTTCTCATGCGTCCAAAACCTCAGCATTTCACATTGGACTTCTGATGAAAACTGTCGTGTTCCATGCAAAATGAAAAATCAATCTAATATGATATCAACTGTTTATAGTTTTACTAGTTTATTGGACTATTCATTTGTCAGAGTATATTTATTTTTTATGATACTGATGTGAACTGACTGTACAATCAAGTTAAAGTTTTTATCTTTCCACTTCTTGTTTGATAAAATAGTTTATGTTGTGTCAGTATGTTTACTATCAGCACTGGACTTATTCTGAATTGATTCAAGTGAAGTAAGAAATACATTTTATTAACCGAGACTATTAAATGAGAAATATTTGGAAGCAGAATAGTTTCTGACTTGAAAATGAAAGTGTCGGTGTGCGCAGAGGCTGACGCAGTGCGGCCTGGTTCCTCTGAAGTGGAAAGCGCTGAGTGACATTTCACATGTTGTCCACAACGCGGAGAAAATGACTGTGATAATATAAATATTTATAATATCCCTTAAAACTCACTAAAGCCAGTTTTGGTTAATATAGGAGCTTTAAATGCAGAGTCCCTTGCTTGTCTTTTTTCCACAATCTGTAACTTAGGCGAGTAGGAGTGATGTCCTATTTTTTTTTTAATATACATTTTCATATATTTTTACTCTTTATTTACTGTAATCTTGATGTTGTTTGCTTGAGTACAACGATTTGACTTAATTAAATAAACTACCCGTCAAAAATTTTAGAACACCCAGATTTTTCCAGTTATTTATTGCAATTCAAGTCCAGTGAAGAGCTTGAAATGGTACAAAGGTAAGAACAAGTCCAAGCTCTGCCAAAACTACCTCAGGAAAAAAGAACAAGATGGTAAAGCTTGAAAACCTGGAGTGTCCAGCACAGTGTCCAGACTTAAACCCTATCGAGCTGGTTTTGGATGAACTGGACAGAAGAGTAAAAGCCAAGAAACCTACAAGTGCCACACATTTATGGAAACTTCTGCAACAGACTTGGGAAGAACTTTCTGAAGAATATTTGATTTCTATTGTAAAAAGAACGAGCCACGAGTGTGTTCAGCTGTTATATCTGCCAAAGGATGACACTTTCATCAATCAAAAGTTTAGAATACGTTTTGGTCAACAGTAAACAGTAAAAAACTGGAAAAGTGTGGAGTTCTAAAACTTTTAACCAGTGGTGTATATTTCATGTAAATAATGATCACAGACATTACATATAATTTCCCCAAAATCCATGTTTTATTTGACCTTTTTTGGGCAGCATTCATAATTAAAATATACAAGATCATTTTTTTCAGTAAAAACTAAATTAAACACATAAATAATACTAGAAAAGCACTCAGAGAGCGCAGACCTCCGCCAAGGACTACCCCCATTTTTTATATAAATTGCGATAAAATCAGTCTTCTGGATCAGATCCGGATCAGCCTTTGGAATATGAAAGAGGATCCCATTGTCCATCCCTGAGTCAAATTTCATGGGGTTTGGTCAATAATTAACTGCGATATTGAGAAACAAAATTTTTGGCCCCATTTACCACAATGTTAACTAAAATTTCAAAGTGATCCAGAATCCAGGATTTCTTCCGGATCACCCCCAAAATGAAATCAGTTCTTCCTTTTCACATTTCCAACAAATCCTGAAAATTTCATCAAAATCGGTCCATAACTTTTTGAGTTATGTTGCTAACAGACAAACAAACAAACAAACAAACAAACAGACAAACGCCGGCAAAAACATAACCTCCTTGGCGGAGGTAATAAATAAAGCATTAGTGTTATTTATTGGTGATAGAGGCAACAAGCAGGTCTGCTCTCTGGAGATGCAGTTTGACTTCTCTGCGGATCCATTCCCAGGCTTCTGCATTATGGCCCTAAAATGGAGGAAAACAAAACAAACATAGTCAGAACGTTGCTCTAGAATTGATTTATTTTAAGGATTTTTTTAAATGTTCTAGTTGAAGATGCCATACCATTTGCTCGAGCAGAGTTGACAGTCTCTTGAAATACAAGCTCAGCTTCTTGTTCTTTCTTTTGGAGCTCTGGTTTGTCACCTGAACACAAGATTTTGTTTAGTAATTTGCCATGAACAATAGAAAGACTCAGATTGGTCTTGTATGTTTTAAAATTACCCTCGAACTTGGAAATGTTAAAGAAGTTGATCCACTTACGCATGATCGGAGTCCATCTGCTTGCTGCGTAATGACGTTGAGAAAGTCATCCACGGCGCTCTCGTGCCAGGACGCAGCGCTCTGGTCCTCCTCAAACAGGGACACAATCTCATCCAGAAGCTGAGCCACAAATCTGATCCTCTTTTCGGCCTAGAATTACAAACCATTACGTGCTCATTTAGTTGTGTTTTGTTTTGTTGTATTTGTACATTTGTATTTGGCCTGTATTAACTCACCGGTGCGTTGGATGCGCGTCTGTAGAGCTTATTTGGGAAATGAACCGCCTCTTCAAAATCAGAGTCTTTACTGGAGAAATAGTTGTTCCCCTGGAACAAACGCACATGTCAAATATAAAGTGTAGCTGTTGATTAGAAAACTATACCACTGTATGACATCACAAGGTGGAATCGGTCAATTTGAACTTTGGCGATGTAAACATACTAATAATAAAAGAGTAAATCAAACATTTGTGAATGAAACAAAACACAACTCGATTATGTGTTTATGTATATGCCTTAAAGCTCTCAAGAATCAATTTTGTGTAATATAGGATCTTTAAATGAAGTACCTGCTTATCTTTTTTTGGCCAGAATCTGTAATTGAGGTAAGTAGTAGTAGATAGAAATTAGGTTGTATTGTTTTGATACCCACACATATTCAGTACAGTTTTTTTTACTCTTTATTTACTGTAATGTTGATGTTTGCTTGAGTACAATGATTTGACTTAATTAAGTATTTTTCATGTAAATAATGATCACAGACATTACACATAATTTCCCCAAAGTCCATGTTTTATTTGACCTTTTTTGTGCAGCATTCATAATTAAAATATACAAGATCATTTTTTTTTTCAGTAAAAACTAAATTAAACACATAAATAATATAAATAAAGCATTAGTGTTATTTATTGGTGATAGAGGCAACAAGCAGGTCTGCTCTCTGGAGATGCACTTTGACTTCTCTGCGGATCCATTCCCAGGCTTCTGCATTATGGCCCTAAAATGGAGGAAAACAAAACAAACATAGTCAGAACGTTGCTCTAGAATTGATTTATTTTAAGGATTTATTTAAATGTTCTAGTTGAAGATGCCATACCATTTGCTCGAGCAGAGTTGACAGTCTCTTGAAATACAAGCTCAGCTTCTTGTTCTTTCTTTTGGAGCTCTGGTTTGTCACCTGAACACAAGATTTTGTTTAGTAATTTGCCATGAACAATAGAAAGACTCAGATTGGTCTTGTATGTTTTAAAATTACCCTCGAACTTGGAAATGTTAAAGAAGTTGATCCACTTACGCATGATCGGAGTCCATCTGCTTGCTGCGTAATGACGTTGAGAAAGTCATCCACGGCGCTCTCGTGCCAGGACGCAGCGCTCTGGTCCTCCTCAAACAGGGACACAATCTCATCCAGAAGCTGAGCCACAAATCTGATCCTCTTTTCGGCCTAGAATTACAAACCATTACGTGCTCATTTAGTTGTGTTTTGTTTTGTTTTGTTGTATTTGTACATTTGTATTTGGCCTGTATTAACTCACCGGTGCGTTGGATGCGCGTCTGTAGAGCTTATTTGGGAAATGAACCGCCTCTTCAAAATCAGAGTCTTTACTGGAGAAATAGTTGTTCCCCTGGAACAAACGCACATGTCAAATATAAACAGCCTGTACCAACATTGTGCCAAGTTACGTTTGATCACACGAACGTGCCACCGAGCCAAGACGCACCATGTGACTGACTAAACCGAAGGAAGAGTCTCTGTACTTGTCATATTTCTGCTCCACCCACGTGCAGCTCAGGGCGGAGCCAGGCCCGACCAAAGCGATGAGTAACACCCTGAACATCATCTCCATGATAAAGGTGTGTCTCTGTACACTGTAGTGTGAGGCTGCTTTAATACACTGGACTTTCGGTTACCGACTTTTCGGTAAAAGAATTTCGGTTTGTCAGACGAAAATTTGCGCGTGGCAGCCGAGATTTAACTTTATTAAAGAAACCACAGAAGACAATGCACAGCAGACACACTGTTATCACCATGTAGCCTTCACTTGAAACTTTGTATTTATTATTATTTTTCATTTAGGCCATAAACTTGATTTTAGTCTGGCTTTATTTAAACAATTCAGGGACGATTCGAACCCCGAGTAAACTTAAGGGTCTGACTCTTTCTGGGGTTTGAACCTGAGACAAAATGACAATTATTGTGAGTAGAGCTGACATGGATTATTTACTGATTCTTTGGTCTTAAAGCCAGTCAAGTTACAAGACTCAAATGTATGAAACATTTCTCAGATTCATCCTCGAAGTAAGACAGCTAACAGGCAAAGAAGATCAAATTGAGTAAATAAATAGTTTATTTGTTCAATTAAAAATAAATAAATAAATATATAAATACATAAATAAGTCAATAAATAAAGCATAAGTGTCTTCAGTTGGTTTTGGCGGGGATCAAGAGGTCTGCTCTCTGGAGATGCAGTTTGACTTCTCTGCGGATCCATTCCCAGGCTTCTGCATTATGGCCCTAAAATGGAGGAAAACTAAATAAGAACGTTGCCCTAGAATTTATTTAATTTAAGAATTTTTTTAAATGTTCTAGTTGAAGATGCCATACCATTTGCTCGAGCAGAGTTGACAGTCTCTTGAAATACAAGCTCAGCTTCTTGTTCTTTCTTTTAGAGCTCTGGTTTGTCACCTGAACACAAGATTTTGTTTAGTAATTTGCCATGAACAATAGTAAAGACTCAGATTGGTCTTGTATGTTTTAAAATAACCTCGAACTTGAAAATGTTAAAGAAGTTGATCCACTTACGCATGATCGGAGTCCATCTGCTTGCTGCGTAATGACGTTGAGAAAGTCATCCACGGCGCTCTCGTGCCAGGACGCAGCGCTCTGGTCCTCCTCAAACAGGGACACAATCTCATCCAGAAGCTGAGCCATGAATCTGAGTCTCTCCTCGGTCTAAAATGAAAACAGTCCGTCATTATTTGTTCTGAAACGTTTCGTGTTTTGTATAGTGGTTACGTTTTACGCACAGTCCTATCATTTTTCACTGGTCTACTTACAATTGCGTTAGATGCATGATTATAGAGTTCATTTGGGAAGGCTACGGTATCCTGAAGATCCGCGTCTTCAGTGGAGTTGAAAGAACTGATGGAGTTGTTCCCCTGGAATAGAAATGTGCGCCCAATCACACATCCATCAAAACATACTTGTAGATACAAAATAGAAACACAATACGCATCGTTTGGAGACTCACCACTGCGCTGAGAAGAACCAGAGAGTTGTCTCTGTAGTCTCCATAGTTGTGCTCAATCCACCTGCAGCTCAGCGCGGAGCCAGCCCCAACCAAAGCGCAGAGGAGTATCATCCTGAACATCATCATTGTGCTGATAAAGTTGTTCTGCTAATTGTTCACTCTTGTATTGTTCATAAAGTGAAGGTTTGCTGTGACTGTGACTGAACGAGCCATGGTCCAATTTATGGAGAGGATCATTTTCAGTTTCCGATCACCTGCGGGTCCGAAGTGAATGACTGAAGCCACTTTTCTCATGCGTCCAAAACCTCAGCATTTCACATTGGACTTCTGATGAAAACTGTCGTGTTCCATGCAAAATGAAAAATCAATCTAATATGATATCAACTGTTTATAGTTTTACTAGTTTATTGGACTATTCATTTGTCAGAGTAGTTTTTATTTTTTATGATACTGATGTGAACTGACTGAACAATCAAATTAAAAACTTTTATCTTTCCACTTCTTGTTTGATAAAATAATTTATGTTGTGTCAGTATGTTTACTATCAGCACTGGACTTATTCTGAATTGATTCAAGTGAAGTAAGAAATACATTTTATTAACCAAGGCTATTAGCTGAGAATTAGTTGGAAGCAGAATAGTTTCTGAGTTGAAAATTAAAGTGTCGGTGTGCGCAGAGGCTGACGCAGCGCGGCCTGGTTCCTCTGAAGTGGAAAGCGCTGAGTGACATTTCACTTGTTGTCCACAACGCGGAGAAAAGAGAACTGCATTTCAAACACGTTCAGGTCTGCAGGCTAATATTAAGTATGTTTCAATGTTTTTTTAATAGAGTATGGTTTAAATTGTTGTAAAATGGGAATAACAGCCTAAGGTATAAGTGAACAGCTCTGTCAGTCGTGTAGTTGGTACAGCAAAATGTATGCAGAAAAGTCACTTTATTGTTCGGTCAAATAATCTCGGTTATATATCTACAGTGGATAAACGCAAAGTACAAATTTCGAGTTCATAATTCATAGAAAACTGCACTGAAAAAAACAAACAAACAAACAATAAAACTTAATACTTGTCAGTGTTAAGTAAAATGCACCTACAGGGACTTGTGGCCGTTCCGGTTTGTCAAAGCCTGATCTCGCCAGATCTCAGAAACTGAACAAGGCCGGGCCTGGTTAGTACTTGGATGGGAGACTACTGGGAATATCAGGTTCCACAGTTTGAGCAAAGACTGTCGTTGTGTCCTTAGGCAAAGCACTTCACCCACATTGCTTAGTATGAAAGTGGTGGCTGGAGGGGCTGATGGCACAGATTAACAGCCTCGCCTCCGTCAGTCTGCCCCAGGGCAGCTGTGGCTACAACAGTAGTTTACCACCACAGGGTCTAGAGTGAATGAATAATGAACTGTGAAGCTTGTCCAGAAAAGCTGGGTTGATGGGGTAAACTGGAGCGCCGAGAGGAAACCCAGCCAGACAATCATGCAAAATTCACACAGAAAGGCCCAGGAGACCCAGGGATCGAATCCAGAACCTTTTTGCTGTGAGGCATGCGTGTGTGCTGCCTATATAGTAGAACGTACTCATTAAACACAATACTTCTACTACACGAGTAAAATAAATACATTTTGTCCATTGCTATTAAATAAGTTGTAGTTCTCACAGAATTATGTTATTTCAGTGTAAAAATTACCCCAGTTGATTATTGATAATTTGAGAGGAGCCAGTTGAGGTGGCTCGGGCATCTGTTCTGGATGCCTCCTGGGCGCCTCCCTCGGGAGGTGTTCCGGGCATGTCCCACCGGGAGGAGGCCCCGGGGAAGACCCAGGACACGCTGGAGGGACTATGCCTCTCTGCTGGCCTGGGAACGCCTCGGGATTCCCCCGGAGGAGCTGGAGGACGTGTCTGGGGTGAGGGAAGTCTGGGAGTCCCTGCTTAGGCTGCTGCCTCCGCGAACCGGCCCCGGATAAGCGGACGAAAATGGATGGATGGATGGATGGATGGATGATTTAATGTATTTTACTACCCCCAGAAATGATTTTATCAGTGTGAAGTCAGACCTATGACTTTCAACAATTGCAACGTTACATAATAGATCCCTTCATTGTCACTTTGCATGGTATTTGCAACAAATACACAGCTAATTGTGAAAATGTTTCCCTGAAACTCAAGGAACCCTCCAAAAGAAATGTGCTTATAGTCTCTGTTTAAGCACTGCTCACAATGTTTATTAAAGATCTTTCATTGGACTTCTTGTTCTTTTTTCCCCCATCATTTATGCCTTTGAATTTAAAACACTATAGGCATAAAGGTGCATTGCGTAACTTTTCTGGTGGAGGGTCAGCCATCTGCTTTTCTCCATAGATGTAATTGCTTTGTCTGAAATGTTTCACAGTATGGCATTAAACCTTTCCATCACTGTGGAGACCAAACCAGGCCAAGTTACAGGTCAGATCTGTGGAGAGGCGACCCTGCTTACAGTCAAAATACCTGTTTTTCAAGTATTTCTGAGCAATGAAAACATGTGTAATTGAATAAATGTAAATCTGTTTAATGTCATACTGTGGAATATTTGAATCACAGCAGTGACACCCAAAGAATAATGCATTTTTAACTGGCCTGAATAATATTAAGGACAAAATCATAGTTATAGCGTTCAGCTTATTTATAGGATTTTTAATAGTTGATTATCAAGTGATTAATTAAGAACATTTCAAATTGTGATACAAAAACACAAACATCTTAAAATTCAATAAATATTTTTATTAGTTTGTGTAAAATACAGTACAAAAATGTGCAAAACATCACTTCAAGTCAAGTTAATTATAAATATTCTTCTTAATAAATATAATAAATATATAAATATGAGGTCAGTTATATAATTAAAAAGAGAAATTATGGTCAGAGGATTCTGATGTTTTTGTGGTTCAAGAGGAAGCCAGCAGGTGCACTTTATGGAGATGTATTCGGACTTTCTCCCGGACAAATTCCCAGGCATCAGCGCTGTAGTCCTGTAGGAAACAATTATACAGTTTAATCAACATTCAACAGCAACAGTGTAGAATAATTATCTTTTTTCCCCCCTAAAGCTTACCATGTGCTCCAGGACGTGTCGTGAAAGTCTCTTAAAATACAGGCTCATCTTCCTGTGATTCTTCTTGTGGTGATTTGTGGTTTGTTTTCCAGCCTGGACAAAGACAGAACAGTCAGTCAAGCTCCATTTCACGACTCTTACTGATGCGTATTCACTTTTGATCTTTGGATATGACACTTACACAACGTCTCACGCCGTTTGCCTGCTGCGAAATAATGTCCAAAAAGTCATCCACTGTGTTCTCTGGCCAGAACGCACGTGTTTGGTTCTCCTCAAACAGGGCATAAATCTCATCCAAGACATGTGCCACAAAACTCAGGCGCTCTTCCCGCTAAAACTGCATCAGACCAGGCAGTGCGCACAACTGGTTAAAAATAAGTGTGTTTTCTAGTTTTATTTATTTTTCTTCAGTTTTGCCTTACTGATAATTTGCTTGGCTTTATAACTGTGACAATTTAAGGCAAGGCAAGTTGATTGGATATTGCACAATTTGCGCTCGAAGATTATAAATCTGAAATTCAGATTACAACTAAACAATATTTCTAAGTGAAACAAACACAACAAACAAAATACACAATATTGTTTTATACAGTCAGGGTATGTGGGAAAGGTGAGCAAACATGCCTGGAGAAGACAAGCAGAGTGCAAAGCACACATGATTTTATTTGATTAGTTTTGGTTTTAGTATTATAGAATATAGATATAAAATACAGCCTATGACGATATGATATGATATGTCGTGATATAAAGAACGAGTTGAAATTTTAAAATGTGCGGGTTTCAAAAGCTTGTAGAGTAACAAACTGTAAAATAACAGAATGTTGACCAAGTTGCAAGGTAGGGCACTTTTTCCTCACAGTTCAACTGTCACTGAATTAAAGTTTAATCCCACTAAAAGGCTGTAAATCAGTGTCAACAAACTATTGATAGCAAAGAATACAATTTATAAATTATTTCTATCTTTTGAATGTTTAGATTATCAATATATAACAGTAGCTAACTTTAACAAGCGGTTTCACTAATCGTCAATATGACCATAAATGATCAGAATATTGCTTTGCATATTTACTTGAAGACTGCTTAAAAAATAAATAAAAAAATCCCGACATGGATATACTCTATTGGTGTCTCCGCATTTAATATTGACTCAGTTCACGGGCCCTGAGCCAGCAACGTCAAAGGCAGGCTCACTTCCGCGTACCCGCTGTACGGTTCGCTCCCCGCTCCAGACGGTTCGAAGTCCTTCTTTTTTCTTTTTCTCTCTCTTTTCTGTGTTTTTCTTTCTTTTTTCTTTCCTTGGCTCCAGACCCCGGGGGCGGGATTCGAACCCAGAGCGGAGAAACAGTTGCCCTGGGAGACCGAACTCGGGTCTGGAAAGCTGTAATGTGCGAGCCAAACAAGACCTGAAATCACAGACAGCTGGGGGCATTTCTTAAACTTTCTGCATTTATACACCTCTGGACCTCTTATGTTTTGATGAAAGTTGAGCCCTGCAGGCTGCGACCCTCCCTCCTCTCTCTTCCTTTCTCATCTATCTACTTTTATATCATCACAGATGCTTAAAACGAGACAGAAAAGAGGCCTGGTGTTGTACAACACACACATGATGGAGTCGTTTTCACCACAGGTCAGGCCTGAGCGTGTCAACTTTATTGTGAGCTCTGTGCTCTTTGCTCTGGTTATGTGACGTCAGCCCGTGGTGTGGGAAACAGGAGGATGGATTCACAAAATTTGATGTCGTTTTATTCAGTGCAACACTTGAACTGAACGCGAGATGTGTCCTGTCACCGGGACTCTGGTCTGAGGCGCCCCCCAACCGGCTGCTCTCGCGGACGATAAAAGCGAGGATTTCAGCATCTTAAACGCACCTAATTTCCTTACAGAGTACTAATCCTTTGAACTTAATTATAGGATTTTTAATTGTTGATTATCAGGCTACTAATTAAGAACATTTCAATTTGTGATACAACAACACAAACGTCTGAAAATTCAATTAAAAAAATTACATTTTATTTAACAGTGTAAAAATACAGTACAAAAATGTGTATTCCATTTTAAATATTCTTCATAAATACCAATAAATAAATACATAAATATATATATAAATATGAGGTCAGTTATACAATTAAAAAGAGAAATTATGGTCAGAGGATTCTGATGTTTTTGTGGTTCAAGAGGAAGCCAGCAGGTGCACTTTATGGAGATGAATTCGGACTTCCTCCCGGACAAATTCCCAGGCATCAGCGCTGTAGTCCTGTAGGAAACAATTATACAGTTTAATCAACATTCAGCAACAGTCAAAAGTGTAGAATAATTATCTTTTTTTCCCCCCTAAAGCTTACCATGTGCTCCAGGACGTGCCGTGAAAGTCTCTTAAAAATACAGACTCATCTTCCTGTGATTCTTCTTGTGGTGATTTGTGGTTTGTTTTCCAGCCTGGACAAAGACAGAACAGTCAGTCAAGCTCCATTTCACGACTCTTACTGATGCGTATTCACTTTTGATCTTTGGATATGACACTTACACAACACCTCACGCCGTTTGCCTGCTGCGAAATAATGTCCAAAAAGTCATCCACTGTGTTCTCTGGCCAGAACGCACGTGTTTGGTTCTCCTCAAACAGGGCATAAATCTCATCCAAGACATGTGCCACAAAACTCAGGCGCTCTTCCCGCTAAACAAACAAACAAACAAACAAACAAACAAACAAACAAACAAACAAACAAACAAAAATGACAAAAATAGTAGTTATAATTGTAATATTTATTATTTAGGGTTTCATTGTGCCAAACATTTCCATAAATCTTCACTTACCGACTCTTTGGAGGCATGTTTGTACAACTCATTTGGGAAGGCCACAGCATCATCCACCTCAATATCATCAATGGAGTTTGTGGAGTTTGTTTTCTAGATAAAAAGACTTATTAATTGTAAATAAACACGTAATATCGGCTGCACCTCCAGTGCGTAATTGTCCTGAACTTACCATTGTTTTGAGAAGAGCCAATGCGCTTTCGCTGTATTGTTTAAAATCCCTGTCCATCCATTTGCAGGTCAGCGAGGAGCCTGCACTGAAAAGGAGGCACACCAACAGGATCTTGTTCAGCATTTTGTTCAGGAGTTTATCAAACCAAATGTGTTGATAGTTGCTCAGTAAAAATCCGCTGTTTTGTGATATGGATCCAGTACAGATTTATTCTCGGGCTGATAGTTTCTGTCATGACCATAACCTCAAGCCTCCATTTATGTAGGTCTACCTGAGTTCTTTGACTCCACCTGTTTTCGTTTTCTTCTCGGGGAATCACGGTCAGGGAGAGTGATTTTCAAGGTGCAAGGTTTTCCCACATTCTCTGGTAACATTGGATTGCATCAGCGACAAGACAATAAAGTGTAAGCTATAGCTCTCTAAAATACAGAAGTAGGCTATTAAAACATTACAGACAAAGGTGAAAACCTGTGCGTAATTGTGCGTAAACGCATAATCAGGGCCAAATCTTGGTGCGTAATGACGCTTATAGTGCGTAATTGTACTATAATAATGTTATAGGCTTTTACATCCAGGTCTTTATTGAATAGGATATTTGTGAATCATCCTTTAAAGTTAAATATACCCTTAAATGTATAGATATTTTTACAGTTATTTACCTAATTTAATCTATTTTATTTGAACTATTATTCAGATTTAATACGTTTATGTGTCATATTCTGGCAAAGACTAAATTGTTCAATTTTCTTTCTGTTTACTTACATTATTTACATTGAGATAATTTACTTTGACGTGGTTTCGTCACCTGTTGCGGTTTATAACCTGGATAATTGCTTTTGCATTTCTCACGGGGACGTCCCTGTGCACGCGCGCCTTACCTGTGTATCCGAAAATGAAAGTGGATTGCGTCACTGAATGAGGCAACATGCACAGCATACCTGCACTTCACCTGACGTTTACGCGGAGGGAATTCTGTTTATTTTTACACTACATTGTTGATGTTTATTGACACAAAATACACAAAATAAAAATAAAACATTTTTATACAAGTTTAGACTAATGTAAGTTTCATTTTCTCCCTATAACGAAATAAGACAATAAAACTTACTTTGGCTGACTCAATTGTGACGCTTGGTGCCAGACGCGTGTACTGCATCAGACCAGGCAGTGCGCACAACTGGTTAAAAATAAGTGTGTTTTCTTGTTTTATTTATTTTTCTTCAGTTTTGCCTTACCGATAATTTGCTTGGCTTTATAACTGTGACAATTTAAGGCAAGGCAAGTTGATTGGATATCGCACAATTTGCGCTCGAAGATTATAAATCTGAAGTTCAGATTACAACTAAACAATATTTCTAAGTGAAACAAACACAACAAACAAAATACACAATATTGTTTTATACAGTCAGGGTATGTGGGAAAGGTGAGCAAACATGCCTGGAGAAGACAAGCAGAGTGCAAAGCACACATGATTTTATTTGATTAGTTTTGGTTTTAGTATTATAGAATATAGATATAAAATACAGCCTATGACGATATGATATGATATGATATGTCGTGATATAAGGAACGAGTTGAAATTTTAAAATGTGCGGGTTTCAAAAGCTTGTAGAGTAACAAACTGTAAAATAACAGAATGTTGCCCAAGTTGCAAGGTAGGGCACTTTTTCCTCACAATTCAACTGTCACTGAATTAAAGTTTAATCCCACTAAAAGGCTGTAAATCAGTGTCAACAAACTATTGATAGCAAAGAATACAATTTATAAATTATTTCTATCTTTTGAATGTTTAGATTATCAATATATAACAGTAGCTAACTTTAACAAGCGGTTTCACTAATCGTCAATATGACCATAAATGATCAGAATATTGCTTTGCATATTTACTTGATGACTGCTTAAAAAAAAAAAAAAAATCCCGACATGGATATACTCTATTGGTGTCTCCGCATTTAATATTGACTCAGTTCACGGGCCCTGAGCCAGCAACGTCAAAGGCAGGCTCACTTCCGCGTACCCGCTGTACGGTTCGCTCCCCGCTCCAGACGGTTCGAAGTCCTTCTTTTTTCTTTCTCTCTCTCTTTTTTCTGTGTTTTTCTTTCTTTTTTCTTTCCTTGGCTCCAGACCCCGGGGGCGGGATTCGAACCCAGAGCGGAGAAACAGTTGCCCTGGGAGACCGAACTCGGGTCTGGAAAGCTGTAATGTGCGAGTCAAACAAGACCTGAAATCACAGACAGCTGGGGGCATTTCTTAAACTTTCTGCATTTATACACCTCTGGACCTCTTATGTTTTGATGAAAGTTGAGCCCTGCAGGCTGCGACCCTCCCTCCTCTCTCTTCCTTTCTCATCTATCTACTTTTATATCATCACAGATGCTTAAAACGAGACAGAAAAGAGGCCTGGTGTTGTACAACACACACATGATGGAGTCGTTTTCACCACAGGTCAGGCCTGAGCGTGTCAACTTTATTGTGAGCTCTGTGCTCTTTGCTCTGGTTATGTGACGTCAGCCCGTGGTGTGGGAAACAGGAGGATGGATTCACAAAATTTGATGTCGTTTTATTCAGTGCAACACTTGAACTGAACGCGAGATGTGTCCTGTCACCGGGACTCTGGTCTGAGGCGCCCCCCAACCGGCTGCTCTCGCGGACGATAAAAGCGAGGATTTCAGCATCTTAAACGCACCTAATTTCCTTACAGAGTACTAATCCTTTGAACTTAATTATAGGATTTTTAATTGTTGATTATCAGGCTACTAATTAAGAACATTTCAATTTGTGATACAACAACACAAACGTCTGAAAATTCAATTTAAAAAATTACATTTTATTTAACAGTGTAAAAATACAGTACAAAAATGTGTATTCCATTTTAAATATTCTTCATAAATACCAATAAATAAATACATAAATAAATAAATATATAAATATGAGGTCAGTTATACAATTAATAAGAGAAATTATGGTCAGAGGATTCTGATGTTTTTGTGGTTCAAGAGGAAGCCAGCAGGTGCACTTTATGGAGATGTATTCGGACTTCCTCCCGGACAAATTCCCAGGCATCAGCGCTGTAGTCCTGTAGGAAACAATTATACAGTTTAATCAACATTCAGCAACAGTCAAAAGTGTAGAATAATTATCTTTTTTTCCCCCTAAAGCTTACCATGTGCTCCAGGACGTGCCGTGAAAGTCTCTTAAAATACAGACTCATCTTCCTGTGATTCTTCTTGTGGTGATTTGTGGTTTGTTTTCCAGCCTGGACAAAGACAGAACAGTCAGTCAAGCTCCATTTCACGACTCTTACTGATGCGTATTCACTTTTGATCTTTGGATATGACACTTACACAACGCCTCACGCCGTTTGCCTGCTGCGAAATAATGTCCAAAAAGTCATCCACTGTGTTCTCTGGCCAGGACGCACGTGTTTGGTTCTCCTCAAACAGGGCATAAATCTCATCCAAGACATGTGCCACAAAACTCAGGCGCTCTTCCCGCTAAACAAACAAACAAATAAACAAACAAAAACGACAAAAATAGTAGTTATAATTGTAATACTTATTATTTAGGGTTTCATTGTGCCAAACATTTCCATAAATCTTCACTTACCGACTCTTTGGAGGCATGTTTGTACAACTCATTTGGGAAGGCCACAGCATCATCCACCTCAATATCATCAATGGAGTTTGTGGAGTTTGTTTTCTAGATAAAAAGACGTATTCATTGTAAATAAACACGTAATATCGGCTGCACCTCCAGTGCGTAATTGTCCTGAACTTACCATTGTTTTGAGAAGAGCCAATGCGCTTTCGCTGTATTGTTTAAAATCCCTGTCCATCCATTTGCAGGTCAGCGAGGAGCCTGCACTGAAAAGGAGGCACACCAACAGGATCTTGTTCAGCATTTTGTTCAGGAGTTTATCAAACCAAATGTCTCAATAGCTGCTCAGTAAAAATCCGCTGTTTTGTGATATGGATCCAGTACAGATTTATTCTCGGGCTGATTGTTTCTGTCATGACCATAACCTCAAGCCTCCATTTATGTAGGTCTACCTGAGTTCTTTGACTCCACCTGTTTTCGTTTTCTTCTCGGGGACTCACGGTCAGGGAGAGTGATTTTCAAGGTGCAAGGTTTTCCCACATTCTCTGGTAACATTGGATTGCATCAGCGACAAGACAATAAAGTGTAAGCTATAGCTCTCTAAAATACAGAAGTAGGCTATTAAAACATTACAGACAATGGCGAAAACCTGTGCGTAATTGTCAGGACCAAATCTTGGTGCGTAATGACACTTATAGTGCTTAATTGTATTATAATAATGCTATAGGTCTTTTTTGAATAAGATATTTGTGGATCATTCTTTAAAGCTAAATTTACACTTAAGTTTATATATTTTTAATGTTATTTACCTAATTTAATCTATTTTATTTGAACTATTATTCAGATTTGTGTCATATTCTGGCAAAGACTAAATTGTTCAATTTTCTTTCTGTTTACTTACATTATTTACATTGAGATAATTCACTTTGTCATGGTTTTGTCACCTGTTGTGGTTTCTAACCTGGATAATTTCTTTTGCATTTCTCACGGGGACGTCCCTGTGCTCGCGCGCCTTACCTGTGTATCCGAAAATGAAAGTAGATTGCGTCACTGAATGAGGCAACATGCACAGCATACCTGCACTTCACCTGATGTTTACGCGGAGGGAATTCTGTTTATTTTTACACTACATTGTTGATATTTATTGACACAAAATACACAAAATAAAAATAATTTTTTTTTAATACAAGTTTAGACTAATTTAAGTTTCATTTTCTCCCTATAACGAAATAAGACAATAAAACTTACTTTGGCTGACTCAATTGTGACGCTTGGTGCCAGACGCGTGTACTGCATCAGACCAGGCAGTGCGCACAACTGGTTAAAAACAAGTGTGCTGTTAAATATCTTTGCTTTCTTGTTTTCTTCTTCTTTTTTTCAGTTTTGCCTTATTTAGGATTTGTAGGCTTGGCTTGAATAAATGAAAGAACAAGAATCATAATTGGTGTATGGACTACAAAGCCCAAACGTATGATGGGAAATAGAGTGCTGTCAAACACGTGAGCTGCTATCTGCTCTACTGCACTGTTGCTTTAATTGTTCACATTGCCAGGATGGACAATGGAAATAAAACTTTTTTGATTCTGAAGGGGAAAAAAATCTAAAATTGCACCAACCAAATGACCAGTTGTAAGTTTGTAGCTACAAACTGTGACAATTTTCGGCAGGGCAAGCTGATTTGTATCGCAGTAATTCAAAGTGCTTTACAGATCTAAGAAAGACATTCAAATCACAATACAAACAAATAAAAATGTAATCATCACAAAATTAACATTAAAAGAGAAGAGAGTTGAGTCCAGAATAAAAACATTTCAGTATGCAGCTAAACAGAACCGTTTTGAGCCTAGATTTAACCATAGTCAAAGCAGAGGCCTGTCTCACATGTTCAGGAAGACTTCCTGGTTTTAGCTGCATAAAACTGAAACTCTGACTCCCCGTGTTTGGTACCGACTCTGGGCACCAGCAGGAGGCCGGTCCCTGGGCTCCTCAGAGTGTGAGATGGTTCATATGGCACTAACATGTCACAGATGTACTTTGGTGCTCGGTCATGGAGAGACTTATACACAAGCAGAGCTGCTTTAAAGTCTATTCTCTGAGCCACAGGAAGCCAGTGCAGAGACCTGAGCACAGGACGCATGTGCTCAAACTTCTTGGTTTGAGCAAGGACCCGAGCTGCAGAGTTCTGGATGTACTGCAGCTGACTCACAGTGAGCAGGCCGTTACAGTATCTAACCTACTGGAGACAAACGCATGGGTAAGTCTCTCCAAGTCTGCTTTAGACAGTGTACCTTTGAATTTTGTTTTTTAAGTAAACAGCTGCATGTGTTATTAATTTGATGTGGCGGTTAAAGTTCAAGTCTGAGTCCATTATTATCCCTAGAGTTCTAGCTTGATTTGAAGGTTTTAGAGAAACAGGCTGGAGGTGACAACTAACATTTTCTGTTTCTGTGGGTCAAAGACAATGACTGCCCTCGTGTCTGACCTCCAATTTATAATAGCATTAAATATTTTCATTGACAAACCAGAAAGGAAACTGTTAAAGGATAATTACCGCACATGACACTGTCTCCCCCCAGTGGTCATTCACCCTCATAGTCACAGTCGTGACTGTTGCAGTGCAAGTCTTTACAAACTCAATGTAGAACAATAAATAATCACGTTATTTATTGCAAAAGTGCTTCATTTTTTCTGTGACATAAAGTGCTACAAGGTATGTAAACACAAAGATAATGTAAAGGGAAGTAGATCTGCAAAACACAAATTAACACTGACAAATGTACACAAAAAATCTTAAGAGCAGAAATTTAAGGCTATGGGTTAAAGGGCCCATATTACACTATTTTCTAATCTAGGTTATAATGTTGTTTCCTCATCAAAAACATGTACATTCAAACATGTCTAAGACACAAAATTCTGCATTTAGGCTGAAATCTTCTCTCCAATAGATAACACTCTGTTCCACCCACCTACAACTACCACTATCTGACATCACAAGGTGGAACAGAGCATTTTGAGAATTGGAGATATAGTCAGACTAATAATAAGGGATTACTCAAACACAATGCCACGTATGTTTTCTAACATGGTTTAAAGCTCACAAAAGTAAATTTTGTATAATATAGAATCATACCAGACATAGTTAACATACCAGACTTATTTTTGTTGAATTTTTCCTCATCTATGACAGAGATGTAAAATAACATGAATCCTTCTTTAGACATAAGCTGTAAAACGTACCATGAGCAGAATAATGCCCGATAGTGCTAACAAAACAAGCTGAAAATTACCTTCAATTGTATTCACATTATAAACCGTATGGGAGAGAACTCATTATCCCACTGTAGTGATAGCACATAACAGATTTATTTGATTCCATTTATAATTAGTTTTTATTTGATGACGTCTGCACTGATGGGGTGAGGGACAGTGGAGTTGGTGCCACAATCGACATATTCATAGGTCTCCAGTGAGAGCTGCTCCATGTGTGAGAGATATGAGATGTTCAGGGTCATTCTGGAAAAAAGAAACCATTGTCAAAGTCAAATCAATGGAAGATATATGATCAAAGGCATCGTTTCCCGAAGGCTGGGTCGCAACCCTCAGGTGGGTCGCAAGAGATTTTTTTTGTGTTGCCTTGTCATGATCTGCATCTAGGTCTGAAATATACAGTTCTGGCACATGCTGAAATGTTAAGACATGTTTTGTATAATTTCTAATCTTTTTGTAATTATTTTATTGACTATTTTGTTCCAAAATTGCTGCTTCAATTGAATGTTGAAAAGAAAAAAAAATAGGCTACATTTAATGTCCAAATAGGCGACTTATGGATCCTTTTACTGCTGCTTCAATGAATTCATTGTTTAAAACTTGAGTAATAACAATTGTTCAGAGACACGATCACTCAGACAACAATAAAATATCCTCATTAATGTTTAGTAATGGTCAAATCTACCTTTATTTTGTGATTTATGAATAATGTCTATTGACTTGGGTCACGAAAGTTTGTGACTTTTAAAATATGTATCCCCAGAAAAAAAGTTTGGAAAACACTGACCAAAGGTATCGCTGCACAAAAATTCTATAACCATTCTTGCAATTACAATATTCATAGGATCTTTTTTATTTTAATTAATCTCTTGTAAAACCTTATAAAGAATTTAGTGTATAACAATTTAGTGGCTCTAAACACTTTGGATAGAGAAAAACCTACAAAACTTGTACACCTAAGTATTCACAACTTCAAAGGTGCAAGGTGTGGGAATTTCCACTACTATAAAAACAGTCAAGTAGTTTCTAGTTGGACAGCTGTTCATTTGAGGACCTTGAAACTTGTAACAATAATTTCAGCATAACAAACATTTCCTGAGTTTTTTTTCCCTGTGGAATTTGTGTTTGTGCTGGACTTACTGTAGTGCCACAAATATGGTGTGAATCCTGAAGCTGGTCTTGCAGTAGGTGCTAAAAAAAAAAATACAAAACCAGGTGTTGACATGAGACTGGTGCCTGTGTTGTTTGGTTTTGATTTGACAAATAATTCACTTACTTTAGGCCTGGATCTTTGATGGACAGGTTGGTTAAGATTTTGTACTGTGGGGATAGAAAAAATGATTTGGTTATAGATAAAATGATGGCATGGCTCTTTAATTATTATTTTATTATAAGTGCACAAGGTAGAAGCATTTATTTACACTGTAGATCAGGGGTGGGCAAACTTTCTGGCTCGCGGGCCACATAGGGTTCTAAAGTTTGACTGAAGGGCCGGACAGAAGACAGGACATAACGTGTTAAGAGCTCAGATTCATTACATTCTTATTCACATTTATCTAGAACTTCAGAAGCAGGCTACACATTTCATCACTGCTGTGAAAGATTCAGAATACATAAAACTGTTGAGACCTGTTCCACTTCACACCACGAGTGAATGTATATCGTGAGTTCACCATTTTCAAACATGACTGGTAACAGCTCAAAAACAAAGCTCACGCCAAACAACTACAAATATACACCTGTAAGTGTGATAAAACCTGACTCCAAACTGATGTACACATTAATAATTACAACTCAGAATCCATAGGTTTTCTTGATTGACTTTTACCAACTCAAAATGGAAGCAGTGCAGTCTTATATCTTAAGCACCAACTACTTCAACTCATGGTCCGAATAACTCCTGTAAGAACACTTTCCCATAAAGCATTGCGGCCAACATAATACGCCGCAACTCAATGTATATATAGTGCGCCATCTACTGGGAAACGCTGACAAATAAAACATCAACAAGGTTTATTATTGAAATTTATTCCAGTTCGGCAGGCCGGATTAAAAGGTTTAAAGGGCCGTAGTTTGCCCACCCCTGCTGTAGATACTTAACCCGTTTATTTTTTAGAATTATCTCAAAACTGAGTTGCAATTTTAGTATGGCGACTCGGCCTGTCACGATAACACATTTTGAAGTGCAATAACTTGTTGAAGAAAATATAGCCAATAAGATAAACGATAATGTTGAAACTCATTTATGCCACTGACACAATAATAACTGAAGAGCAGATTTAAACACAAAAACTATTATAAATGTACAATATTGTTAAAAAATCATGAGCGGCAATAAATAAACAGCAGAAGGAAACACTTAAGTACTCAAGTTTGAATCTGGATTGAGTCATAGAAGTTATCAATTCTATCTTTTATGGCTTAAACCTCATCATATAACCAAAAAAGATAATAAATAGAAATAAGATAGAAATAAAAAATTCCAGTGTAACGAAAATGTACACACGATAAATACTGATCCAAAGAAATATTGTGTGACCTTTCAAAGAACGAACGATAAGTTGATATAGAAATGATCGTGACAGCACTATTTAATACTGCACTTACTGATTTCTGTGACTGGGAGTTGATGAGGGTAGAGTTTTTTAAAGTTGTATTGCCCACTATGGTGTCCAGTATGAGCCCTTTAAGTTTGAGCTCTACGATATGAACTGGCACAAAGTTTCCATTGGTGATGTTAAAAACGTTCTGTGAAGGAAAAAAAAAAAAACTGTCATAAAAGTGAAAAAGTGACGTGCATTTAATCTTAAACTTAAATGTAGACTTAAACAGACTTTATTGATCCAAAAGGGAAATTATTTGGCCACAGCAGTATAGTAGTATAACAAAGAGCAACAATATGAATGATAATTATCAATTATAAACAAGAAGCAAAAACATCAAGAGACAGGTGTCAAATAAGGCAGAATTATAAAAATGTATATGTACAAGCAAACATAAACCTGACAGACTTTGAACTTTACTGCGGTGAAAAGATAACAGTCATGTGAATGAAGGCGTTTTATTGGTTCATGACCCAGTTTTACCATGTAGAAAACTGAAAATCATATTAGTTTGCATGTGTTTTCTTTTTATAAAACGATATACCAAGTTATAATTTATGTTTCTGTTGGATTATACATCACAGTAAAGAGGCTTAAGAGCGCGTCTAATAGCCCGGAAAATACGGTAATACAAACCATGTAATTGAGAATATGCAAGACTAATATATTAAATAACACACTGTGAAATATTTCAGGAGAAACAATAGCATCTCCATGGAAGAAAAACACAAGAAAAGTTACATAGTGGACCTTTAAACTTAAAAATCACCAGTAATTGTGGCCATAAATTTCAGATTTAAATACTACTGATGCATTTGACTGGCTCCTCTTTACTTACTGTGATTTCCATTTCAACAGTTTTGTTGGTAAAGAACACGGTGGCGGACAGCAAAGACACGGGGGTCAAAGTGACGCTCCGAGGAAACAGGAAGAAGAGAACCAAACAAGAAATCAACAAGCAAAGAGTCGTGGATATACAGACGTACAGTTTTCTGCAACAACAAACAACACCAATGAGATTCTATTAGTTTAAAGGTCCTGTATTACACAAAATTGACTCGTGTGAGCTTCAAGCCATGTTGTAATGCTGTTTCCTCCTCAAAAACAAACCTGGAGCTGTGTTTGGTTTCATTCACATGTTTGAGTTAGGGGTGGGTGAAATCTTGATATTTTAAATACATTGAGATATTTTTTAAAGATAAAATGGATTCTGACATATCGTTTATATCGATATGATATCCTTGATTTTGTGACCCCTCTCCTCGCGTGTGTCTCATTCACTCCTCACTACTGCCATGAATGCAGAAAGTTGGTGCCAACCAAAGCTTCTAGCACCACAAACCTTTTCCACCATTTACAGACTCAGCATCAGCAACACATCCTCAGAGAACACTCATATTCCACTGAGCCGTGTCCTTTAGTCCGACAGAAACTGACCGCATCAGCGCACATGGAAAGAGTTTTTTTCAGCACTTATATTTTATGGAAATGAGCCATGTGGTTTTAGGTTTTGTTTTTGTAAAATGTAAACAAATGTGTCAAAGCTGCATTAAACACATTATAATGTCAAACGGGCTGATGTGGCTCTAGAGTGGTTATGGTTTATATGTTGTAAAGTTTATTTATGATGAATATTAGGATCTATTAAAATAAGGAACCTCCTGAGCTTCTTCTGCTAGAGGAGCTCATGGTTATGGGATTAGGGATGGTTAGGGATTTTTTTTATGTCGCAGAAGCACTTTGTTCCTACATGAACTGCCCACCACTTTGCACTTCAATAAAAAAAGACCTTGTGTAATTTGGAAATATTTGTTTTTGCTGTAGTTTTTGGGGGGTTATTTTTCCTTTACATATATTGAGATATTATCGAAATATATTTTTTGCTCCATATCACCCAGCCCTAGTTTAAGTAATCCTTTATTATTAGTCTGTCTACATCTCCAAAGCTCAAAATACTCTGTTCCACCTTGTGATGTCATGAAGTGGTATTTGACAAGTTAACAGCTATCTTTTACCTTCAGTTCAGTAGAGACTGACAATTCCAGGGCTGAAATTATCCAAATGATTCTAGGGAAAATGTATAAAAACACATTGGAGCACTTACTGTATTGCCACATGACATCACAAGGTGGAGTCTTTTGTGTTAGAATAAGTCAGCCTAAATACGCACGGTTTGTGTGTTATACATGTGTGAATTAAACAAAACACAACTCCAGGTCTGTTTGTGATGAGGAAATGACATTATAACTAAGATCAGTGATATATTATTTATAGCGTGGACTCATCATTACAGTTAGAGAGTATCGGGGATTTATTTGTACATTTTTGTCTCAGTATGTCCACCAAATAAATCAGATCAAATTTTTTTAGATAATGTTGTAGATAATATTTCCCATCTCTGATTACAAACAAATCGGTAAACATGTGCAAAATTAGTAATAAGTATTAATAATGTACACCACCATAGCCTTAAAGTTACCGTTTGGCAGACCCCAGCACCACTAGATGCTATTTACAAAGGCCAGGGGAGGGGCAACAGGTTTCACATCTACCATCTACTGGTGAAGAAAATCTAATAAAGTTACAGGCACAAAAAAAGTGTTAGAAAATGTTTCTTTCTTACGTGCGACTTGGTTTCAAGCGTTTGTCATTGCACGGTATTACAGCAACAAGCTGGTCTTCGTGACCTGGGTGAAATAAAAGGAAGAAATAAGAAGTCCAACCACATGGATTTAATGTTACACAAATGCAGAACCAAGAAAATGAAATGAAACCTTAAGAGAAAAGTACACAGGAAAAAGTAGTGATATAAAGGAAGGCTGGAAGTGAAACAAACATCCCCTGATGAAGCAAAAACTGCACCTTTCACATGAAACAGAGTCCCATTAACATCGTGGTTAGGCATAAACCTACTTCACCTGTTTAGACCTGAGATGGTTTAAGTATATTATTGGTTAAAGGAGATTATAAATTATGCAAATTCACTCGACTTTAACTGTGCTTTTATATTGCTCTCACCAAAAACATAGCAGGAGTTGAGTCTTCACAGTAATGTATTACTGTTTGCTAGTGCAATATTGTAAAAAGTTTATTGCAATGTTTTTGATTTGTTGTTATTAATCGAACAATATTTCAATAATCAATACAACAATATATCTACAATATGTCTGAATGTCTGCAAATGCCTTTGTTAAAGTTGGTGTATTAAACTGCGACATGAAAGGAGCACAAAATAAAAAAGGACAGAAATATCACATTATACTTCTTTTAGCTTCATGTGTCCATCTTGTATTAATCAGTGACAGGGGTATTTATTGGTAAGGAGTCACAAACTGTAACTTGACCTAGTGGTGTCACCTGCTTGTTTCCATTGAGATAGATATGTTTAATGTCATTATGTGGAACATTCCAGGCACAGCAATAACATCTCTATGTTTACAAGCAGACCCTCCACCAGAAGAGTTAGTCCATCTTTAAAGATTATATGTCCAGTTTTTCATATTTTATATGCAGCCTTTTAAATTGTTTTTATTACTATACACATAATATGTACTTGATATTCAGATTCAGTTGTGATATAAGTGTTTTCTTGATGTATCTCCCAGCTCTACTGTTTAAACACCGTGACAATAGCCTCTCTCACCTCTGGGTATGCGGCCTGTGCCTCTGCAGGTGGGGCAGGTGATGTCTCCAGAGCAGGGTTCATCCATGGTGCCATACGATGGAGGATACTGCATCAACCCTCTCACTTTATCCACAGTGCGCCTCAGAGCTGAGTTCTCCACGGCAGATGTCACCATTTCTGAAGATTTAACAACCATTTACTGTTCACATTTCTGCTTGCACGATTACTCAGGCATTCTTGTAGGGGAGTTTAAGTTGGTATAAAGTTAATACATTTTATAGTTAAATCCTCAATGTAACTTTTTAGCCACAAAACAGATGAAAATAAAAACATGTTTTTTTCACTGTGGCTGTGAATAAACATGTTTTTGGCCTGGAGAAGGCCTCCTTCCTGCTTGTTTCCATAGAAATGTTGTTTCATTGGCTATAATATTCCACAGTGTGGCATAATACTCCTCTGTCTCCATGGAGCATGTTCCAAAGAATTTTAACTTTCCATTTCCACGGAATCATGCAGATGAACCCCGGAAAGATACACCTTCAGAAACCAGCATGTAACTTTTCTAACTGCATTCTTTTCTCTCCACAGCAAAATAACCGACAGAAGTTTAATGCAATACTGTGGAAAATTTTTCTAATAGCATCTCCATGGACACAAGCCAGTGGCATATCCTCGACCACAAAAAGGAACATACCATTTTAGTATAAAAAGAAAATCACAATTTTCACGAGTCTGGTAAGTTTCGATACCCTTGAAGTTAAAACAGGTCTAGAGTTGTGAGTCAGTTGAGTTATTTTTGAGGATATTTAGCCAATCGCAACGTGTAATGCGTTGTTAAAAATTGTTTAGTCATCCCGTAAATGCAAATCAAAGCTGCTCACCTTACACTTTACTGCTCCAAGATCTGCTACGTTTAGTCCCGCAGTCTAAAGGCAGCGTGTTTTTAGGCAAATAAAGTGTTGTCGCAGAAAAGTGCGCATGTTTGAGCAAACAGCGCGAGCGCACTTCCTTGTTCTGAAGTGTGACAGGAGGCGTCAGTCACGTGCTGTGTCCATCAGCCTTTGGACAGAGGTGAGCCAAAAGCACAAACACATCATTAACCTATTTATACTGTACTGAGCATCATTTATCCGGACAACTTGACAGTCTATTTAAGGCTACTGGCTTAAACATCCCGGACACTAATTGGAAATCGCCAGTTTAAGTTAAAGGAACAGTATGTAACTTTCTGGAAGAGGCGTGTCACCTTGATTTCTATAACATGTCACGAAATAGAAAGCTAAAACTGTATGTTGGAGCATTCTCTGTCGATAGAGATTTTATATACCACACAGTGAACTATTATAGCCAAAGGAACAACACTTATATGGAAACATTAACAAGCAGATGGAGACCCTAAACATGCACTCTAACTGTGAGCAGGCTTGCCCCTCCAAAGATCTGATATGTAACTTGTCATGGTAGCGTCAGGAGGTGGATGTTTCATGCTAGTCTGTGGAGCAGCGTCTCTTTTTTTTTTTTTTTTTTTTTTTTGGCAAATATTGGTTGCTTTAACTATTGGCTTTTGTGGCAAATTAGTTGAGGAATTCAGACTGAACTATTCACTAAACAAGTGCATGTTTTTAGATATTACCACTTCACGGGTTTCAGGACTTTTGCCCATTCAAAAGATCTAACATTTTGTTTTGAATTGTTAATTGTTATGGCAAAAGTGTCATTCTGAAACCCATGGACAGCAGCTCAAGCACTGAACCCACAACCTCTCAGCTTAAAGGAACAAGAACACATTACATAACTTGTGAATTTTTTTCCAGTGTTCTGAGTTGCACGAGACACAACTTTGAGAAATGTAGTTCAGAGCAGGTTAATAGAATGTAGTGTAGCTAGTCTTTTAACCTCTGTACTTTTTATAGGCACAGTTGCATAAAATGAGCGTAGCATGAATACAGACTTAAGTTACTGATGTGCAAATAGTTTATTGGCCATTTCTTAAACAGCAAAATGGTTTTCATGTTCACATCTGTAGAAGGCATCACGCAAATAATGTATCTACTATTCAGAAGTATTTTAGAGAAGATATTTAAACATGAGGAACAAAACATAAAAAATATGAAAACGTCAATCACCATGAATTAAACCACACAAACATAGTAGGAAAGTAACTTAATACAAATGTTGATCTCAGTAAATCGTCAAAGGCATTCAAGGAAAAAGTAAAAGGGGATAGTTTCACCAATACATTTTTGACTTATCTGCAACAAACAAACTGGCCTATTTAAAAACTCAGATTTAAGACCATTGAAAAGTACACTTGCTTCCGCTTGTTTCAATCATCTCCATGGAGATTTTGTTGCTTTGGAATGTTTCACAGTATGGCATTAAACTTATAAATTTATTTTTCAATATAAAACCAAAAATAAGAAAACAAAAAACAACAGTTTTCTTCATTATTTGTCTCCAAAACCAAAATGAAAAAACAGATAATGATTTGTTTTTTCATTTTTTTGATTTTGTGTTTAAATGAATAATGGAAAAAACAGATAACGGCCATTTCCTGTTTTCATGACTTAAACTGCGATTCCGGACTAAAACAGGACTGAACCAGGAATAAAACAGGACTGAACAGGTCTAAATCTGCTTTAAACCACAACTGAACCAAGATTAAACCAGGTCTCAATCCTGGTCCCAGTCTGGTCCCGGTTTCCTGATCACCCAACAGTCTACGCTGGTGCACATCCGGGCTATTCCTGACACTCCTGGTTCAGTCTTGGTTCAGTCCTGGTTCAGTTCCAGTTTAGTCCTGGTTTAGGACTGAGGCCGGGACTGGACAAGGACTGGGACTGAGACTAGGACTGAGACCGGTTTAGAGCTGGTTTAGAGCTGGTTTAGTCCTAGTTTAGTCCTGGTTTAGTCTTGGTTCAGTCCTAGTTCAGTCCGGCATCACAGTTTAAGTCACAGAAATGTAAAATCCATTATTCATTTAAACACAAAGTCGAAAAATAAAAAAACAAATCGTTATCTGTTTTTTTCATTTTGATTTTGGAGACAAATAATGAATTTTTTTGTTTTGTTTTCTTATTTTTGATTTTATATTGAAAAACAAATGAACGGATACATGGATTCTTCCTGATCTTGCCATCTATCTTATCTTTTTTCACTACATTTTTACTGTGAGTGGATTTGCCTCTTCACAGATCTGACCTCTAACTTTGCTAGTGGTGTCACATGCTTCTCTGCGTGATACGTATAGATTTAATGCCATACTGTAGAACATTTCAGGTAATGCAGTAACAGCTCCATGGAGACAAGCATGTGACAAACCCTTCAGCCCAAAAGTACATAGGTTAGCTTTAAAATATACAAAAAAAGATGTAATTTAAGTTGATTTATCCATAAAATCAAAATAAATGTCTAAACACCTATAAATATTGTCTTCTTCTCGTTTAAAACATGTTGGATGGCTTTGTAAAGCGGTCTTGAAGTTACAGACAGGTCTAAAACATGGTGAAAATGTCCCTTGGTTCCTTAAGTTGGAGGAATGTGATGTTGGTGATATTTTAAGATCCGTGATGAACTGAGCTGTGGCTTGGTTTGAACTGGAAAGACATGACATAGCAGAAAAGGGTGTGGACCATGACACAAAGCATAACATTTATCCACTATGACGTTGCTAAAATTCACGAGAAATTCACGTCTATAGCCTCTACCTGTCATGGCTCGTGCAGAAAGCGGTAGAAAAACTAAAATGTGTCTTAACAGTGATTCATCTGAACTGTTTTTGAATACATTCCACATGTCAACATCATAATATTATTAACAGTACTCTTGATACAGGAAAAAAGATTGCATTGTTTAGGCAGATTTTCACTACAATGTTTAAGAATTGTCTTAAAGGTGCACTGCGTAACATTTCTAGTAGAAGATCTGACACTTCCTTGTTTTCATGGAGATGTTATTGCTTTTCCTGAAATGTTTTACATTAAGTGTTATGGCATTAAGCATATCACTCTTTAAATCAAATACAGCCGTTTTTATTGCTCACAAATCTAACTAGGACTGGGCCCTCCTTAGTCAGACTGGTGCCTCCTAGTGCCTCCATTCAATTTCATTTCTCCTCAGTGACTAGGTGAGGAATCAGAATACACTAGACAGTTTGCAAGAACCCCAGAAATGCGAGTTCGGGCACCAGCCAATCAACAAAGAGCTATACATTCTGTGTTGGCAACAATTCCCAAGATCGAGGATTTAAGCTGGAACAAAGTGAATGTTTGATGAATTTTATCAAGGGGAAAGACGTTATTGCCCTTCTTCCTACGGGATTTGGGAAAAGCTTAATATACCAGTTAGCCCTGTTTGTGGTGCATTACATACATCATGACCAAATAGCAGCGTTTGGTTAAATAAAAAAGTACACGCCTCCCATCAAGCGAACGAATCCTGATGCTGTGAGGTCAGATGGTTTCTACAAAGTGAAACCATCTTTGTATCATATCTACAAACTGAAACCGTCTGATGAATCAGGCTAGGCCCTCCTCTCCACAGATCTGCTTTATGAATTGGTTTAAAAAATTATGAAAAATAAGGACTGCTGCCATAGCAATAAATAATTTAAAACAAAATATCCCATCTTTTGAATAGTAAAAAGTTCTCAAATTGTTGCCTATAATCATTCCTGAAACCCATGAATAACTTCACCTAGTGGACTCTTCAGCTCGTTTCTATGGATACAGCTAAATCTAATGCCATACTGTGAATCATTCCAGGCAAAAACGATAACATCTCCATGGAGACAAACAGGTGATGGACTCTCAACCGGAAATGTTATATAATGCACCTTTTTACTGCACTGCTGACTCTGAAATTAAACTTGCCCCAGTAGCATCCACATGTATAACTTTGTATAACATTCAATAATTATCATCTTAATTTCTAGCTATGCTCCTCAAAATGACAGCGTTTTACCAGACCAAGAAGCAGCTACAAGCCATACAAACACTATGAAGAAGCTTATACACAGTTCAGTCCCTCTCCACCACACCACCACACATATATAAAGCTCTTATGTCCAAGTAAATCAGGAATATGGCAAAGCTTAATCTGCCATGTTAACTCATCTTAAGTGCTTCTTTAGGGATAATAATAATTCTTAACTTTTTCAAAAACTAATCTATTATTTCTTACATCTGTGCCATGTTTATGTTCCTTCATTCTCAAAAGTAGGCTATCCTAAAAATAGAATACACCAATCAGGCAAAATATTGTAACCACATGTTTTCTTGATTTTGATAATCTCGTAATCTAAGATCGAGAATACGGGCCAATAATTCTATATCTAAACACAAAATCCAAGAATATTTGTATTATTATTACTTTGTCCAGGTATTGCGCCCACATATGTTAGGCCCTTTCTACTTTCTGAATTGAGCAAGTTTGATTGGATAATACTACAACATTATGAAGTTAAAGTGAAGCTATAATTTTACCTGATTTAATTTGCACTGACAGAGTTGACATCAGGCTAGTTTTATTTCTGAATAGATCCAGTAATTATGGATATTGGCCATAAACCAGGGCAAAATATCTGCAATAAACAGTTTTAAGGTGTTAAAGAGTTGCCCTCTGCTTCAATATTTAACTCTAAGTTCTTTATAATGTTATGAAATCTTGTGAACCCAACCAACTTCACTGTCATCACATTTTATCTGAATCATGGTTGGCTCTCCTCACATGCATCACCAGTCAATAATACAACATTATGTTCCTTCCCTTCTCTCATTTTAAAGGTGCTCTATAAATAAAATAAACTGACTGTACAAGAGTTACCATTTAGAGATACATGTTCTGCAAGATTGAAATTTGATCAAAATTTTAGTGAATACAGCTGCCAAATTGCAAACTGCAATTTTCTACCAGTACCATTCTTTTCCTCCACAAACAACACAACGGCATGTTTTAGTCTGTCGAAAACTGGTAGCCCTGTAGAAATATATTCTAAAATGTAATTCTTGTATTAGCTTAAGTTCTATTTTAGTCTTTCTGGACACATTTAAATTGTGAACTTTACAAAATCCATTATTAAAACCTAAACTCTAATAGCAATTGCAATATATACTGCAATCTGTATTCATCTGACATCTAACATTGATTTGAATGAGAAAATGTTCACTTGTCTAACAGGTTATTTGACATAGTTTAAGTTAATTAAATGTTAACCTCCCTTATCTGTGGTTATAATGTTATGCCTGATTGGTGTAAAAAAAAAAAGACACATTTTAAATATTCTTTCCCACAAAATTTAAAAAGATAATTTTATATTTTCCTTTTTAGCTTTTAAACCCCAAGCTCCTCTCTTATTGGTGGGTGTCTCCTGCTTCGTTTTGGCTTTCTTCGGCCATTTGAACCAGTTCGTTGACCGTATGTAGCAGGCTGTATCCATGCTTCCTTAATAAACGCTGATTCAAACGGTGGTCTCTAAATCCCATTTCCAGCAGCATGGCCATCATCGACGGGTCCTGTCTCGTGGCTGGGTCGATGCCGCGCTAAAAAAAAAAAATATATATATGTAAAAAGGATGTGCAGTACAAAGGTGAGAGAAACAACTGTGTAGGTGTAAACTAACACCTACGCAGTTGTTAAAATGTTTTTATCAAAAGTGAGAGAGGGTGATAGAGCAGTGAGTCATGGTTTAAAATGTATCACTTCCTGTATTAGATATTATTAATAACCACATGTTGACATCAACCTCTCAATAGAGGTGAATGATACTGACCATAAAGTCCAACATCAATTATTTTTATTCTGGTGATGATTTTTAGTCAGTATTACGCAAATCCATCAGAAATCTGCCAAATGTGCCAGCAAATGTCTTAGTTCAAGCATAGTTCAACAAAAGGAGAANCTTGGGGAAAATAAGACTCAGATTCTGCCCTGTATTTTGTCTCAGAAATATCGACATTGGTTTTGGCATTAGCCATGGAAAAAAACTCTAATCTAAATCTCTAGTTTGAAGCACCCAGAAAACCTTCAACAGTCTAAACCCTCAACCCAAATAAATAAGACGTGGTCTAAATAAGAGATGTATTCAGCTGCTAGATTCCTCAGCCTCATAGATTATTGGCCTAGTCATTTTCAAGGCATTCAGGAGAAAATAACCTGCCAATGTCAATAAGACCAGAACACCTACAGATGTAGTGGGGACTGGAGAGAAGAATGAAACAAAAACACGATTTGGCGAAAAAAGCAGTTATATAATGAGACTAATGTTATATTTCTTGTCCCTAAACCTCTGCATTTGTAATCTAAGATAATGTTAAAACTTGATGCAGAAAACAAATATTTGTAAAGATATTGTCAAAAGGTGAGATTAGGTATGTGAAAAACTTCAGAAACAAGTGAAAGGAGATAAGGATTGCTCTGGGGTATAGAGTATGGTTGAGGAAAAAAAAATGGTCAGATAAAACTTGAAAAGGAAAGTTTGAAGTTAGTTAATCAGGCATATCTTTATGACCCTGCTTCTCTCTGTATTGCATGGAGTGTAGCATTATTTCACCTGAAATTATTTTGTTGTATAATAAGGGTTTTCTTTTTCCAAGCATAAAAGAAGGCCAAAAATAATGAAAAAATTGCCTCTTCAAAATGGGAACACCATATCTCACTTGATTCTCAGTTGGGACAATGGACTAAACCACTTGAATTAACCCATGACCTGAGTCAAATTCACTTGGATCCATGTTGCTCCTTTCATCATCTCACTTTGGGTCGGTCATGATACATAAGATATTGACTTATCATTCAATATATTATAAATGAAACAATAATTTTTGGAGATGAATATTTATCATGGCTACTTTTTTTTTGTAATAGTGGGGCAATTTAATTTTATTTTTTTTTTCTGCAATATGATAAGATTTGATCTGTAGAAGAATGAATTATGAACAAAAATTACACAAGTTACATGTTGTATTCTGTTATTTATATAGCCCAACAATATTTAACTTAATCTTATATTAGAATACTGTTTTATTGTTTATCATCTATACAGACTTTATCAATATACCGCACAACAAAATGTGTTATCGTGACAGGCCTATTGGCAGAGGCGGTGCTACCATAAGGCAAAGTAGGCAGGTGCCTAGTGCCCCCAAACCTGGAGGAGCCCTGAGTGCCACTAATGGCCAAGCCCTCAGAGCAATTTGTTTTTCTCCCAATATGACATTAAATGAGAGTATTTTACTTTTAAACAATAATCATAAGAAAAATAATAATCATCATATGTATTGGATGTAAACAAAAATGTAATTGCACTAGCAAAAAAAAAAAAAACTATTTTCAGTTCTGGTTATCTAGTAGGCTACCTAATCAATAAGACAAGTTTCCAATCCACCATAATTCAAAGAAATAGAGACGTGCATGTCTCGAGAACAATAAGGAAAAACAGACAATGAATATATTAAAACAAAACCTAGGGCCCCCCAAATTGCTAACTCCGCCACTGCCTAGTGGGGAGAATATATTAATATCAGTGTCCCTGCCATCTATCACACAGTAAAGACTATTTACTTATCACCTGTCAGCATTGTAATGCCTTTATAAGTGGCCAGTAAATCTAGTGTTTAGTTAAATATATTCATTAGTCTTTTTTTTTTTTTTTCAGTAAGACAAATTAACACACACCAGAGGGCTTCTTCATCTTCCTCTGTCCTCCGTGTCCCAAAGCATGCTGAACAAATTGGACTTTAAGGTGTAATTTTGTTATCAGCTCTACTCGGCTGTGGAAACAGTTTAAATAGACACGCCATTACAACGGTAGCGTGTCAAAATGCTACACCCGTAAATGCAAATCAAAGCTGCTCACCTTACACTTTACTGCTCCAAGATCTGCTACGTTTAGTCCCGCAGTCTAAAGGCAGCGTGTTTTTAGGCAAATAAAGTGTTGTCGCAGAAAAGTGCGCATGTTTGAGCAAACAGCGCGAGCGCACTTCCTTGTTCTGAAGTGTGACAGGAGGCGTCAGTCACGTGCTGTGTCCATCAGCCTTTGGACAGAGGTGAGCCAAAAGCACAAAACACATCATTAACCTATTTATACTGTACTGAGCATCATTTATCCGGACAACTTGACAGTCTATTTAAGGCTACTGGCTTAAACATCCCGGACACTAATTGGAAATCGCCAGTTTAAGTTAAAGGAACAGTATGTAACTTTCTGGAAGAGGCGTGTCACCTTGATTTCTATAACATGTCACGAAATAGAAAGCTAAAACTGTATGTTGGAGCATTCTCTGTCGATAGAGATTTTATACCACACAGTGAACTATTATAGCCAAAGGAACAACACTTATATGGAAACATTAACAAGCAGATGGAGACCCTAAACATGCACTCTAACTGTGAGCAGGCTTGCCCCTCCAAAGATCTGATATGTAACTTGTCATGGTGGCGTCAGGAGGTGGATGTTTCATGCTAGTCTGTGGAGCAGCGTCTCTTTTTTTTTTTTTTTTTTTTTTTTTTTTGGCAAATATTGGTTGCTTTAACTATTGGCTTTTGTGGCAAATTAGTTGAGGAATTCAGACTGAACTATTCACTAAACAAGTGCATGTTTTTAGATATTACCACTTCACGGGTTTCAGGACTTTTGCCCATTCAAAAGATCTAACATTTTGTTTTGAATTGTTAATTGTTATGGCAAAAGTGTCATTCTGAAACCCATGGACAGCAGCTCAAGCACTGAACCCACAACCTCTCAGCTTAAAGGAACAAGAACACATTACATAACTTGTGAATTTTTTTCCAGTGTTCTGAGTTGCACGAGACACAACTTTGAGAAATGTAGTTCAGAGCAGGTTAATAGAATGTAGTGTAGCTAGTCTTTTAACCTCTGTACTTTTTATAGGCACAGTTGCATAAAATGAGCATAGCATGAATACAGACTTAAGTTACTGATGTGCAAATAGTTTATTGGCCATTTCTTAAACAGCAAAATGGTTTTCATGTTCACATCTGTAGAAGGCATCACGCAAATAATGTATCTACTATTCAGAAGTATTTTAGAGAAGATATTTAAACATGAGGAACAAAACATAAAAAATATGAAAACGTCAATCACCATGAATTAAACCACACAAACATAGTAGGAAAGTAACTTAATACAAATGTTGATCTCAGTAAATCGTCAAAGGCATTCAAGGAAAAAGTAAAAGGGGATAGTTTCACCAATACATTTTTGACTTATCTGCAACAAACAAACTGGCCTATTTAAAAACTCAGATTTAAGACCATTGAAAAGTACACTTGCTTCCGCTTGTTTCAATCATCTCCATGGAGATTTTGTTGCTTTGGAATGTTTCACAGTATGGCATTAAACTTATAAATTTATTTTTCAATATAAAACCAAAAATAAGAAAACAAAAAGCAACAGTTTTCTTCATTATTTGTCTCCAAAACCAAAATGAAAAAACAGATAATGATTTGTTTTTTCATTTTTTTGATTTTGTGTTTAAATGAATAATGGAAAAAACAGATAACGGCCATTTCCTGTTTTCATGACTTAAACTGCGATTCCGGACTAAAACAGGACTGAACCAGGAATAAAACAGGACTGAACAGGTCTAAATCTGCTTTAAACCACAACTGAACCAAGATTAAACCAGGTCTCAATCCTGGTCCCAGTCTGGTCCCGGTTTCCTGATCACCCAACAGTCTACGCTGGTGCACATCCGGGCTATTCCTGACACTCCTGGTTCAGTCTTGGTTCAGTCCTGGTTCAGTTCCAGTTTAGTCCTGGTTTAGGACTGAGGCCGGGACTGGACAAGGACTGGGACTGAGACTAGGACTGAGACCGGTTTAGAGCTGGTTTAGAGCTGGTTTAGTCCTTGTTTAGTCCTGGTTTAGTCTTGGTTCAGTCCTAGTTCAGTCCGGCATCACAGTTTAAGTCACAGAAATGTAAAATCCATTATTCATTTAAACACAAAGTCGAAAAATAAAAAAACAAATCGTTATCTGTTTTTTTCATTTTGATTTTGGAGACAAATAATGAATTTTTTTGTTTTGTTTTCTTATTTTTGATTTTATTTTATATTGAAAAACAAATGAACGGATACATGGATTCTTCCTGATCTTGCCATCTATCTTATCTTTTTTCACTACATTTTTACTGTGAGTGGATTTGCCTCTTCACAGATCTGACCTCTAACTTTGCTAGTGGTGTCACATGCTTCTCTGCGTGATACGTATAGATTTAATGCCATACTGTAGAACATTTCAGGTAATGCAGTAACAGCTCCATGGAGACAAGCATGTGACAAACCCTTCAGCCCAAAAGTACATAGGTTAGCTTTAAAATATACAAAAAAAGATGTAATTTAAGTTGATTTATCCATAAAATCAAAATAAATGTCTAAACACCTATAAATATTGTCTTCTTCTCGTTTAAAACATGTTGGATGGCTTTGTAAAGCTGTCTTGAAGTTACAGACAGGTCTAAAACATGGTGAAAATGTCCCTTGGTTCCTTAAGTTGGAGGAATGTGTGATGTTGGTGATATTTTAAGATCCGTGATGAACTGAGCTGTGGCTTGGTTTGAACTGGAAAGACATGACATAGCAGAAAAGGGGTGTGGACCATGACACAAAGCATAACATTTATCCACTATGACGTTGCTAAAATTCACGAGAAATTCACGTCTATAGCCTCTACCTGTCATGGCTCGTGCAGAAAGCGGTAGAAAAACTAAAATGTGTCTTAACAGTGATTCATCTGAACTGTTTTTGAATACATTCCACATGTCAACATCATAATATTATTAACAGTACTCTTGATACAGGAAAAAAGATTGCATTGTTTAGGCAGATTTTCACTACAATGTTTAAGAATTGTCTTAAAGGTGCACTGCGTAACATTTCTAGTAGAAGATCTGACACTTCCTTGTTTTCATGGAGATGTTATTGCTTTTCCTGAAATGTTTTACATTAAGTGTTATGGCATTAAGCATATCACTCTTTAAATCAAATACAGCCGTTTTTATTGCTCACAAATCTAACTGGGACTGGGCCCTCCTTAGTCAGACTGGTGCCTCCTAGTGCCTCCATTCAATTTCATTTCTCCTCAGTGACTAGGTGAGGAATCAGAATACACTAGACAGTTTGCAAGAACCCCAGAAATGCGAGTTCGGGCACCAGCCAATCAACAAAGAGCTATACATTCTGTGTTGGCAACAATTCCCAAGATCGAGGATTTAAGCTGGAACAAAGTGAATGTTTGATGAATTTTATCAAGGGGAAAGACGTTATTGCCCTTCTTCCTACGGGATTTGGGAAAAGCTTAATATACCAGTTAGCCCTGTTTGTGGTGCATTACATACATCATGACCAAATAGCAGCGTTTGGTTAAATAAAAAAGTACACGCCTCCCATCAAGCGAACGAATCCTGATGCTGTGAGGTCAGATGGTTTCTACAAAGTGAAACCATCTTTGTATCATATCTACAAACTGAAACCGTCTGATGAATCAGGCTAGGCCCTCCTCTCCACAGATCTGCTTTATGAATTGGTTTAAAAATTATGAAAAATAAGGACTGCTGCCATAGCAATAAATAATTTAAAACAAAATATCCCATCTTTTGAATAGTAAAAAGTTCTCAAATTGTTGCCTATAATCATTCCTGAAACCCATGAATAACTTCACCTAGTGGACTCTTCAGCTCGTTTCTATGGATACAGCTAAATCTAATGCCATACTGCCATACTGTGAATCATTCCAGGCAAAAACGATAACATCTCCATGGAGACAAACAGGTGATGGACTCTCAACCGGAAATGTTATATAATGCACCTTTTTACTGCACTGCTGACTCTGAAATTAAACTTGCCCCAGTAGCATCCACATGTATAACTTTGTATAACATTCAATAATTATCATCTTAATTTCTAGCTATGCTCCTGAAAATGACAGCGTTTTACCAGACCAAGAAGCAGCTACAAGCCATACAAACACTATGAAGAAGCTTATACACAGTTCAGTCCCTCTCCACCACACCACCACATATATAAAGCTCTTATGTCCAAGTAAATCAGGAATATGGCAAAGCTTAATCTGCCATGTTAACTCATCTTAAGTGCTTCTTTAGGGATAATAATAATTCTTAACTTTTTCAAAAACTAATCTATTATTTCTTACATCTGTGCCATGTTTATGTTCCTTCATTCTCAAAAGTAGGCTATCCTAAAAATAGAATACACCAATCAGGCAAAATATTGTAACCACATGTTTTCTTGATTTTGATAATCTCGTAATCTAAGATCGAGAATACGGGCCAATAATTCTATATCTAAACACAAAATCCAAGAATATTTGTATTATTATTACTTTGTCCAGGTATTGCGCCCACATATGTTAGGCCCTTTCTACTTTCTGAATTGAGCAAGTTTGATTGGATAATACTACAACATTATGAAGTTAAAGTGAAGCTATAATTTTACCTGATTTAATTTGCACTGACAGAGTTGACATCAGGCTAGTTTTATTTCTGAATAGATCCAGTAATTATGGATATTGGCCATAAACCAGGGCAAAATATCTGCAATAAACAGTTTTAAGGTGTTAAAGAGTTGCCCTCTGCTTCAATATTTAACTCTAAGTTCTTTATAATGTTATGAAATCTTGTGAACCCAACCAACTTCACTGTCATCACATTTTATCTGAATCATGGTTGGCTCTCCTCACATGCATCACCAGTCAATAATACAACATTATGTTCCTTCCCTTCTCTCATTTTAAAGGTGCTCTATAAATAAAATAAACTGACTGTACAAGAGTTACCATTTAGAGATACATGTTCTGCAAGATTGAAATTTGATCAAAATTTTAGTGAATACAGCTGCCAAATTGCAAACTGCAATTTTCTACCAGTACCATTCTTTTCCTCCACAAACAACACAACGGCATGTTTTAGTCTGTCGAAAACTGGTAGCCCTGTAGAAATATATTCTAAAATGTAATTCTTGTATTAGCTTAAGTTCTATTTTAGTCTTTCTGGACACATTTAAATTGTGAACTTTACAAAATCCATTATTAAAACCTAAACTCTAATAGCAATTGCAATATATACTGCAATCTGTATTCATCTGACATCTAACATTGATTTGAATGAGAAAATGTTCACTTGTCTAACAGGTTATTTGACATAGTTTAAGTTAATTAAATGTTAACCTCCCTTATCTGTGGTTATAATGTTATGCCTGATTGGTGTAAAAAAAAAAAAGACACATTTTAAATATTCTTTCCCACAAAATTTAAAAAGATAATTTTATATTTTCCTTTTTAGCTTTTAAACCCCAAGCTCCTCTCTTATTGGTGGGTGTCTCCTGCTTCGTTTTGGCTTTCTTCGGCCATTTGAACCAGTTCGTTGACCGTATGTAGCAGGCTGTATCCATGCTTCCTTAATAAACGCTGATTCAAACGGTGGTCTCTAAATCCCATTTCCAGCAGCATGGCCATCATCGACGGGTCCTGTCTCGTGGCTGGGTCGATGCCGCGCTAAAAAAAAATATATATATATGTAAAAAGGATGTGCAGTACAAAGGTGAGAGAAACAACTGTGTAGGTGTAAACTAACACCTACGCAGTTGTTAAAATGTTTTTATCAAAAGTGAGAGAGGGTGATAGAGCAGTGAGTCATGGTTTAAAATGTATCACTTCCTGTATTAGATATTATTAATAACCACATGTTGACATCAACCTCTCAATAGAGGTGAATGATACTGACCATAAAGTCCAACATCAATTATTTTTATTCTGGTGATGATTTTTAGTCAGTATTACGCAAATCCATCAGAAATCTGCCAAATGTGCCAGCAAATGTCTTAGTTCAAGCATAGTTCAACAAAAGGAGAAAAAAAAACTATTATAATATCACTTTATGCAGTGCAAGTTGGTTTATTTTGGATGAACTTTAGACCATGAACTTAATGGTCCTATATTACGCAAAATTAACTTGTGAACTTTAAGCCATGTTAGAATGTTGTTATCTCATAAAAATCTACCCAGACTTGTGCTTGTTTCATTCACACATGTGGAATAATCCTTTATTATTAGTCTGTCTACATCCCCAAAGCTCAAAATGCTCTGTTCCACCGTGTGATGTCATGAAGTGGTGGTAGTTTTCAAGCTACCTTTTCATTTCAGCAGAGATTCCAGGACTGAAATCATCCAAATGATTGTTATGAAGGTGTATGGAGTTTAAAGCACTTTCTGTATTACCACATGGCATCACAAGTTGGAACAAAGTGCTTTCTGTTTGAGATAAGAATTCAGCCTAAATATGCAAAGTTTGCGTGTTAAACATGTGTGAATGAAACAAAACACAACTTCAGGTCTGTTTGTGATGAGGAAACAACATTATAACATAGAGCGAAAAAAAAAAAAAAGGCATAACATAAGACCTTTAAAGGTACACTTTATTCTCTGCATTTCACCCATCCTTCAATTCAACAGAGGCAACTTGTCAGGAGTAGGACTTGCCTTTAAAATGTTGCATATGTTTAAAAAAGAAAAGAAAACAGTTATGATATTTTCTATCTCTATATATCTCCCTTCACTAACATGCCAGATTAGCACTCCGAGCATTATCACATCTTACAGTATTATACTACACAAAACACAGGACTAGTTCAGCATTGTGTGTTTTACCTGTATGGTGCAGTTTGGTCCAGTGAACAGAGCTTTATACGCAGAAGCTGCCACAGATAGAGCACCCTTTACCAGGCCCTCTGTGATGCCACCTTGACCCCTACTGTTAAAAAAAAAAAAAGACATTAATCAACAGAATAAATAAATCACACACAACACAAATCTATCAATATATAGATTTAGATCATTTATGAGTAGTCTTAATAAAGGTAATGACCAATCTGCTATTAAAATAATCAGTCAATAATTTCATATTTGATACTCATCATTTGAAATATAAAACTAAAAAAGAAGGTTTTATTACAAAACAGCAACACTTTTATCCCCTGGTTTTTAATTCCACGTGAGTTGTGTGGTCCTCTGTGTCTTATATATATATTTTTTTTTTAAGTAAAATGTGTTACATTGCTATGTGAAGCACTTTGGAGACTGTCTTGTTTATAAAAAGTGCTATACAAATAAAATTGGATTGGATTGAAACGTTGCAAACTATATACATCTTTTGTGATTTTTATGAAAGTAACATCATCAGGGTTTCCCATTAATAGAGGAGACTATGGTGAGCTCCTATAGTAATTTTCAAACCCATAATGTAAGTGGAAACTAGCTGAGCAAAAACAAAAAAGGTAAAACAAATTATACTTTATGTTTGTAGTGTTACTGTTAACATATAGAGGCAATAATGTTTACTCTGTAATCAATGATTTTTGTTCAGTAGAGGCAATAAGTGACATGTATACAACTAAATATTGTATTAAATGAAATTATTTAAAATGAATCACTTGTGCCACTATAGTCCATAAACTTGTAGGAAACACTGCATGTGAAAACAAAACCATCAATCAAACCACAAACCACACACACAATAAAATAACTACAGTCATCGTAATAAATTAATCATGCAATTGTCTCCTCTCCTTTACCTTGGCTGCAGTGCATTGCTGGGTCTGGGGTTGTATGTCTCAAAGGCACTGGAAGCAGAGCCAGCTGATCTTGACAAACCAGATGAAACTGCAGATTCAAAAACAAAAATAACTCTTTATCAGTAATAGTTAATCTCAAAATCAACGGGGCAACAAAAGCACCACTTGTTTCCTCTTAAGTTTTCATAGTGTCTTTCAAAACTTAAAGCTAAAACAACACAGACTTTTTAAAAAAATATTTAGTAATTTGATTAAAACTTTAAACGAGTTTTAACTTTTTTGTTACAACACACAAAAACATAAATGAAAAAACAAACTAACCCAAAAGCTTTCAGATATTTTTCATTCAAACTTCTTTTAAATTATTTACCATTGAGGTGGACTCTTGGTTGAGGTTCATATGGCTCACAAGCTGGTGGACTGGGGTCCTCAGCTAAATACAGTGCCTCTGACCTAAAACAGACACATATAACACCATATAAGAGTCGTTTTGGTGACAGCTAATGGAGATTGAATAAATAAACACTCAAAAGAATTACCAAAAGATATAAGACTGTATGTAGAAGTAAAGTTACAATTTTGATTGACTGAAGACTTGACTTGGTCTTGAAACTCAATGATCCTGGGTTCTTTGACTCGGGCCGTCTTGGTTGACTTCTTCACCACATTTAAATGTTATTTGACTGATTTATACCAGATGTCTTTAATGTATTCAAACAAATCCTTGAATGGGCCTGTTGCATTTAGTGTTGGCAGGTCTCACTAGTCTTTCTACCTAAAACTCTTCTTATTCTTGAGTTTAGATTGTTATCTTACATGTGGATTAATCTATCAGAAGTGCATGGTTCCAACTTCCTAGTATATTCCACCTCGGACAACAATAATAAATGCTGTTGCTAAAGGTTGTTGCAGTTTGCTTTGACTGACAGAAGCGATAACTTCCTTATTTGAATGACACAATGCAAATCAACTATGTCCACAAATATGAGGAAGCAAGACCATTTGTTGTGAGAGAGCTCCAAATTGTGCTCCGTTCTAAAAGTGCTGACTTCCTGTTCAAAATAGGACAACTCATTCTCTGCTGCTGACCTCACCTCTTTAAAGTGATATAATTTAAAAAATGACCACTCAGTATTTTTAATCCTGTGTGTAGGAGGAGGAGGATTTTTTTTTTCAAAGAATATGTCGAGATAATGCCTATATAATGATTAATATTATTCATTATTATATTATTAATGACTGATATCCAATAAAGGATAGCTGAAACTCAATATTTATCATGTGTGCAATTTCTGTGGGGAGATTTGGGGTATTTTTATTGTAATACAGTAAGATTTGAACCGTAAATGGTTGAATAAGTGACTTCTATGGCTAATTACTGGTTAATTATGTTACGTATTTGTTGCAGCTTATGCCTTTTAATGATACTTTTGATTTAGAAATACTTCAATGGGATTTACTTGCATTATTGTTATTGTATCCGTGGCATAAAGGGTTAGGGTTTCAATATTTCTATTTACCACAATCTCTCTCTGTAGCAATATATCGCACTTCAAAATCTGCTATCATGACAGGCCTTTGAGGAGCTGACCTTGGTGAGTAGAGGGTGGGTGGGGGGAGCAGGGGGTCCGCACGTGCCGGGGGCGGGACCACTTCAGGCGTCAGAGTGACCGCGTCCAGAGTTTGGGAGGCGCACAGCATCTGATTCACGCTGCTCTGGACAGGGGGACAGGACACGGGGGACACTTCAGCTACTGTCCCACCGTCCTCTGGCTCCACCCTCTCTGTTAGCGATGCCGCCCTGCTCAGTTTGGAGGCGGGCTCTTCTTTATCCTTGTCTTGTTCTACGTCCAGATTGGCTGCAGTCTCGCTTGCTGCATTGTCATTGGCTGCAGGGTCGTTGGGGGTCGTGGTTGTGTCTGGCTGGGACAGGGCGGAGCTGTACATGGACTGTCCCAGAGGGCGGCTCGTGTCAAAGCAGTCGGGGAGAACGATGATGTAGTCGTCACAAGAGGAGACTGAGGAGGTCTGGCTGCTCACCTGTGAAAGAAAGAGAAATTTTGTCAATAAAGGTAATACAAAGGTAATTCAAAGTGATATAACTACCTGGTTGCAACTCATCAAAAACATGTTTGGAGTTGCGTTTTGTTTCATTCATAAATGCTTAACACACAAAACCTACATATTTAGACTGAATTCGTTTCTCAAACTTGGAAACACTCTGGTCCACCTTGTGATGACATATGGTAAAACAAGAAGTGCAGGAACTTTTACACTTTCACTAGAATCATTTGGATCATTTCAGCCCTGGAACTTTACTAAATAAAAGGTAAACCGTTGCTGTTGTTTTGAAAACTACAGTACATGACATGACAAGGTGGAACAGAGCATTTTGAGCTCTGAAGATGTAGACAGCCTAATAATAAAGGATTACTCAAGCATGTGCAAACAAAACAAACACAACTTCAGGTATGTTTTGATGACATAACAACATCATGACATGGCTTAAAGCTCACAAGAGTCCATTTTGTGTAATATAAAAAAAATAAAAAAAACTAATAATACTGAACAATTAACTATGGCATTAGACACACATCAGACAACACAGAATTAGGGACACTCCAGGAAGTAAAACTGGACTGGACCACTGCTGAACCAGGACCAAACCAAGTCTAAATTAGGAACAAACTGGGCTCTAAAGTATTGTTCAATGAGGTAGGTGTTCTAGATTTTGATGGTTGGATACTGTATACCTGTTGGGATGATTTTGTTCATTTTTGCACATTCAGCACATCAAAACTGGGATTAAACTAGAACTAAACCCAAACCTAAACCTGGACTAGATCAGAACTAAACCAGGACTAGATCATTGCCAAACTGAGTCCACATCAGCTCAATTTAGGAACAAATAACATTTTTTTTGGTCCAGTTGACAAAATTCTTTTCTTTTGCTTTGGACCCTACCTGGACGACTGAGGGATTAGATAGACCCACCCTTGATTAATGATCTATTTCTTGACCCTTATCACTCTCATAAAAATCCAATTATTGTTGTTTATGGTACATTACTCACTTCATGTTGACTTTAAAGAATCTGTGGTACATTTTACTTGTAATAATATCAATGACACAAGTCGCTTACCTCGTCCCAGTCTTCCGCCCTGTTTGCCCGTTCCTCCTTCTCATCTTCATTTACTTCATTGCCATTCAAAACAACAGCTTCATCGTCTTTGTCGTCATGCAAAATAACATTTTGTTTTTCTGGTTCCAACAGGAGAGCTGCATGCAAGTACAACAAAACAGACATTAATATAAATCAACAAGGGACTAAATAAGGTTAGGGTTTTTTTAATGTACCTGTAGTAGTTTCCTCATCTTGTGTGACAGATATATTTGGGAGTGGAGCCAGACTCTCAACTCTTCTAGGGTTCATTTCTTTAGTTGTCATTTCAACATCTGTATTTCTGTCAAGGCAAATGCTAGGACCTCTAGAAACCACTGAAATGAATGAATCAATATTAGTATATTATTAATGTAGCTTTAACTATGTAGAGTGGATAAGTTATTTTGTAGCACTTTATAATAACTACACCTTAATTAGTCTTAATAAAGCATGAATTATACATATGAAGAATAACTCAGGCTTAGAAATTACTTAAAGGGGTAAGAGGTTAGAAGTTGGGGTATTAATAAAGTTATTTCTTTGTCCATGCTTTAATAGGGCTAATTAATATACAGTTATTATAAAGAGTGAACAATACTTCTGCATTACATTGTGGTTTGTGGCTGCTATGTAGAATCCTGCGCATTGGTCTGTGGTCTGGTGGTTCGTCCAAAGTGAGTGAACGAATAATAGTTTCACACAAAAACTGAGCGCCACTGATTTCTTCTTCTCTCTCCTCCTCCTGTGTTACTGACTCCAGCATCTCTCTATGGGGCTTTAGTTTTGCCCCTTTTGAAAAAATGTAGAAGAAAATGTTTATAACATAATCACCAAAGTTGACCTGTATAGGATTTATTGTTAATCTTACCAAAAAGTGTTCTGACTCCTGTAACCTCAACATCCTCATTTGTTTCTGATTTTATTTGTGAAGTTGTGGTCTTTTCCAGCATAGGTATGTCATGTGGCAAAGGGGAGATGCAAGGAGTCAAGTCTGAGGGATCAGAAATGACAGGATTAAATTGCATTAAACTGAACAATTAATTTTTTTAAAAAAATCTGTAATATTTATTATCTTACCAACAGGAGTATTGTTGGGCACTTTTTCCAATTCTTGAACTATATTTATATCAAGCAACTCAAATGAGAGTAAATCCTAAAAAAAAAAAAAAAAACAACACAAAAAATCATTAGGACTAAACTGGAAAACTTTGCCTGTTGGTTTAATGCAGTGAGAAAGTGCACCTGGGCCGTGAGCAGGTCCACTGAAGGGAAGTACAAGTCGTCATGGCTGATGTCCATTGCCAGGACTGGACCAGTGTCTTTTGGTCTTACCTCCTTCTCTTTTTCCACACACTTAAAGTCGTCTTTCTGAGGTGAAACATCAAATATTAAATCTCATATTAACCACATGCTCAGTTAGTTGGTAATGTAAACTTGCCAGTGTTTTCTTTTGAAGAGAAGGGTCACTGCGACTGTTGCTGGGGTCGACCACGATGCTGCACCAGACGCGTGGGCCAAACTGGCAGCCGCAGTGGGCGAGCCGCCAGTGGGACGTGTAGGTGCCCTCCATCACAGGAGCCACAAACACCACACTGACAACGCCCATTTGTCCGGGCAGCAGTAAGGGCACTGGCACCTCCCTCTTCTCCTCTGACGCCAGGCCAAGGTTGCCCCACATGAACACTAGCTGTGTGCACCCACACATACACAAAACACAAAATAGGAATACACATGCGAAAAGGAACCAAGACAGGAGCATGCAACTAAAAAGAAAGAGCCAAAGGTTTAAGGGATGAAAGCTCAGACACAAAGAGAAGACAATCAAACTAAATGTCAGACATCCAAATAATAAGACGTTACTTTAAGGGAAAGTAAAAAACTCACACAGGGTAGGAGGGGTAAAGGGTCTTAGCTCAGTATTAGCTGCACTTGTTAAAAGTAGGGAATGAGTTGAGGGGCGCAGAGTGAAGCAGGGCACAGAGAGAGTGGGTCTGTCCTCTCGGCGGTGGAGGTACCTTAGTCTCTGAGGTCCAGCTGATTGTGCCCGAGTTCTTCATCTTCCAGTATTTGATGAACTTGGTACCAGGCTCCAGACGGGTGCCGTCAGGCAGATTTTCATCCAGAAACAAGGCAGCCATTGTGGGCACCAAGGACGTGTGCGAGACCCCAGGACCCCTAGTTTCAAGTGTACAGAGCATTGTTGAAAATAGCCCTGGTTTCTTTAAATACCCATCTCTTTTGTTCTCTATGAATCAAAAAAGCAGGACCCCAGATTTTTTGCAGCTCAAAAGCATTTTTCTTAGAAAATCTATGAAGCAGCAGCAGCAGTTTTCACATTGAGGTAGTTCCAACATTTCCACCACCCCAGCTCAGCCAGCGAAACACTCATACAGACTAGATTACAAAGATGGCATATTTTTGATTTTCTTGGGAAAAAAAGATTTTGCATCCATGCTGGGTTTAGGTACCCAGCATTGAAGGACGCCCCTTCCAAGTTGGCGCTTACTCTGGACTGGAGGTCTGGGGGTCGGGGCCCAGGGCAGAGATGGGGCCTTGGGCAGGGCCTGGACCTGAGGCTGTCTCCGTGGCGACGCTGGGGGGCGCGGCAGGAGCCTGGGTGGAGGCGGATGCCACATTTGTCAGGTTGGCTCGGGCTGAGGTAGAGGGCCCACTCCACTGCAGTCCTCTCTTCTCCAGGCGCAGCTTCTTCTTGATCTCCTTCACTTCAGCTCTGAGCTGCCTCCTTTCCGCTTTGAGGCGCTGTCGCTCGGCCTTGCGCACTGTCCTGTCTCCTCGCCTTGGGAACCTGGTTTGAAATGTTATCAGGAAGACCTATTTGTTCACTATGGACAGATATTTGACCCAGAAAAAAGACATTAACACAATCAATAAATATAGAAGTATCAAATCTACCAATAGCATAAAAGAAATGTTGACTGACAGAATTATTATTTCCATTAGTCTCTACCTTAATTCTCCAGACGGCCCATGCTCAGGGATTGAAAGAGGTGTCTTCGTTCTAATGAGGTTGTGGCTGGGGTCATGGCTATGTCTGCACATCTCACACAGGATGCAGGATGGACATACACTGGAGATGAGGTCATTCACCGTGAGTTTAACACTGTAGATTTGTGATGGAGACAATGTCGTGAAAGTACCTACCTGCATTTGTACGCCCCATCAGAGGTGAGTTTGTTGCAGCTGCTGCAGTTTGGGGTGTAACCCAGGGACTCATTTGAGGTGGATGGGCCTGCGCTGGGGCCCAGAGGAACACCACCACTTGCACCGTTCACCTCAAGGCCTCTGTCTGAAGACTTGTGTGTGCAGCACTGACCAGAGAAATCACTGCACATCCTCTCTACCACTTCTTTAACCACTTCATCTTTAAACTGTGATACAAAAATAAAATAGTTAATAAACCTTTTGAAATCCAATACTTTTTTTAATCCATTTGTTGAGATAGAATTTACCTTCTCCATATAGGATCTAAACCATACAGGAGGGGGCTCATCTTCTGGTTTGTTTGCCTTGCTGTCTTTCACTGCAGCCTAAAACAAAGCAAAAGGATTCCCAATTCATTATTCAGTACATATAAAACCTAGACATTTGACTAAAGTAAAAGACTTCTTACAGCCTCTTTCTCTGGTGTGACTTGAGTGCCTTTGTCCACAGTCTTGACTCTGGAAGGATACGGAGGAGCAGGTCGGAGGTCCCCTTTAAGTTCCTTCACTTCAGTCTTCAATGGTCCACATGCCTGTCCCTTCATTTTGTACACGTTCATGTGTAACTGGTTCCCCTGCTTCTCTGCACTCTACATACCACAAAGACATGGTACTACAAAACATAGTGAAAGTGCAGCGAAAGTGATATTAAAGTGACTTACCTTAATAGCTTCTTCATATTCATCTAAAAACAAACAGTATAAGGTGAATAAAAACATGATCAACAATCTCTTCCATAGTTAAATGTTACAGTCAGAAACATATACACAAGTAGAGTGAATAGAATAATACATAAAACTATAGAATATATATCCACATTCTTCTATCATTTTAGTTAAATATTTTATCTACTACAACAGCACACAATTAAAATTAAAGTTTCTTACCTTGGCTATTTATACAGATCTGAAAAGGAGAAAATACAAATATATTGGTAAATTAAATTCAAATGTGCCACTACGTTGATGTTGTTAATGGATGTAACAAGCCTTATATTATTCAAACGTGTCTATTCATAAATCAGGAATGTATTGGTGGCCACTATTTGTTATAACCTTTTTGAAACTTAATGAATCACTCATTAAACAAAATCTGACTGAGTGAGTCGTTGTGTAAACATTAACTGTATTTCTGAAAGCAATACATAATTCTTACCTCTTCGTTGTCCTCATCAAAATATTTCACTTGAAAATGGTTGATCCCAAATGACGCCTTAATCTGAAATGAAATAGTATAATTAAATATTGTATTTGCATAAAAATGTTTTGAAACAGTGGCACCCAAATTCCTGTCTACAGATGTGTTCGCTTGTCTCTCCGACAGAGCTCACGTATGGGTGAAATGTTGCAAAACGACAACACTAGATTTGTTAGCCCATTTACCGAGGACCCTTTGTTATTTCTAAAAACTGATCTAAACACACACTTTGTAACGATATCGAGAGGTGTTCAGATTGTCTTTTGTTTACGAGCCTAGGCCGTGTCTGGGCCTGCTTTTCGCCAAACTGCGCCAGCGTTTAGCCAGCACGCTTTTAGCTTACCCAGGTTTCCACCGATTCCCACTCCAATTTATCCAGATCTTGAGCAAGGAAACGCTTTACATTCCCCCTGAAATTGACTTTAATAGTAACAGGGAGCCCCATCTCAACCTTTATGGGAATTTTATAGCTATCATTGGTGGTGACACTGGTATCTTTGATCCCTTTTGCCCTCGACCGTCTTTTCTTGTTTACATCGTCAGCTGCGTCGGGAAAAAAAATACAGTGACGTTTCACGCATGCGCACTCAAATAATTAGCGGGTCGCAGTTTTATTCCGTCATCTTTAAGCTCGCAAGTGTGGCTTCAGACAACCGATAAGCCACACGTTTTCGAGTTAAATTAAAGTTTTTAGGAACTTTCTATTATTATTTCACGTCGTACGATGTCTTCGCTTCTTAAGGTGGACAATGAACTCAAAACTAAGGTAAGGGTATGCAGAACTGAAGCACATTTTTGGCTACTTAATGCGATGTTGGCATTTGTGTGCTAATGGTTTGGCTGATTTTAGCGTGATCCAGGCTAATAGATAACAGTGGCTAACCGGCTCGTTTCCCGCCTGCCTTATTACACCTGTCAAATCTCGTTTTCTTTGCTTCGACGGAGCAAATGAAGGCTGGATCTGGAGATTGTGTTCACCACTTTGCTAATAAGCAAATACCAGTCACCAAAATGGCAGACCACATGTGTGAAAACATAGGCCCTGAGTTACCTGTAGCCGTCATACCAGCTTCAAAACAACATACCGGCGTGGGCTATTTATCATGTATTTACTAAAGTATTATGGCTAAGGTTTAATCTTTTCGAAACATAAGATTTTTCATTTGTCTGTCTGGATTTGCTGACACGTGTTTTAATATTTTTAGGTTGATTCTTTTAGGGAACGTATCACAGCAGAGGTAAGTACAATTATTTCACATTTGTTAAAAGTGTTTTAGCCGGAATAATAAACTATAAAGGCTAGATAAATGTCATTATTCTCTTACAGGCAGAGGATCTAGTGGCAAACTTTTTCCCCAAAAAATTACTTGAGCTTGATCACTTTTTAAAGGTATTTAGGCTTTTTTAAAATTCAACAGTTCTTGTCCCCCCCATGCCAGTATTTCACCATTACATTATGTTTGTAGGACCCCATCATCAACGTTACAGAACTGAAGGAGATTCATGCAGAAATAAACATCACAGTGCCAGACCCCATATTGTTGCCAAACCTCCATGACGGCCTCGAGGCGGTAAAGTTCTACCTTTTTTAAAGCCGTTGTTTTCAATGGTGATGGATGAAAACATATCATGATTATGCTTTTTTCTTACAGCAAAATGCTAAAAAGCGAAAGCTGGATGATGGAGGAGGGGATGACATGAGTAAGTACAGCCACATGGATTACCTCAAAAGGTTTTAGAAGAACATGTAACATGATGGGACACATTATGAGAATGGGAGGGCCTGCATTTATTAGTAATTTTTCTTGAACGGTCTACTGTTGTAACAGTTATTTACCTCTGAAATTGTCCTATTTATCTTTCAGTGACTGGCACCAAGGTCTTTGTTATGCCAGGTGGCATGATGAAGAGCAACTCTAACCTTGTTGATCTTATAGAGAAAGTCAAACCTGAAATCAGGACACTCATTGAGAAATGTAACACCGTAAGTTACAACATACATTCATTATGTTAAAATGAATGTGTTCATAGCTTATTATTTAAGTTTTAGAGTTTTGAAAAAAAAAATTAAAATTAAATTTCTTGTTTAGGTCAAAATGTGGGTTCAGCTTCTCATTCCAAGGATAGAAGACGGCAACAACTTTGGAGTGTCAATTCAGGAGGAGACAGTAGCTGAACTCCGAACTGTTGAAGGGGAAGCGGCATCCTACCTCGACCAAATATCAAGGTGATAAATATTCTATACATATAAAACTTTGTGATTGTTATATTAAATTAATATTTATGTTGTTTTATTTTAATGTAACATTTTTCAGATATTACATCACAAGGGCAAAGCTGGTTTCCAAAATAGCAAAATATCCTCATGTTGTGAGTATAGATTGCAATTATACATGTATACAGAGCCTCAACTGGTGTGCAACAGCACCATCTAGTGTCTTGTTGATCTGAACTAACAAACTTGGACTTGGATTAGATTATAACACGTTATATATATATAATTACAGGAGGACTACCGACGCACGGTTACTGAAATTGATGAGAAGGAATACATCAGTCTGAAGATTATAGTATCAGAGCTCAGAAACCAATATGTAAGTTGTTGCTTTCAAATATGCCCTACCTATAGCAGTTTTTTTTTTTTTTTTTTTAACATTGATTTAATTTTATTGTTTTTCTTTTTAGGTAACATTGCACGACATGATTCTGAAAAACATTGAAAAGATCAAGAGGCCTCGGAGCAGTAACACGGATGCGTTGTACTAATGTTGATCGTTGTTCCCCGGACAGCCTCCTACATTTCCCATCATGCCTGTGGAGCTGTTGTCAGTTACCTCTGTTCTTGGCCCGGACCCCCAGTACAATCGGCACTTCCAATGCTGTCAAAAATGGACACATAACTCATTCATGTTTTGTTTTAAATGTAAAATATGTTTCTTTTTAAGCCCTTTAAAGACATAATTATCCTCTTATAAAACAGAGGTTAGGTCATAGACACACAAATGCGCTATGTATTTTTTAATTTTAATTAAACATTTCTCCTCAATCTTTTGTGGTTTGGCCTTTACTTATTGAGGAGGAAACTTAACCAATTTAAGTCTTCACTGATTGATTAATTTTATTGGCTGTTACCTAATACACATGTTATTGCATCATGTCTGATATCTAGTTAGGCTAGTATACACCATCAGATATGAGCTAGGCATTTTCTTATTCTGGAAATATCAGCATTAATTTTTCTGCTATCTTCCAACACAGACGTTCTAATCTAATCCCTTACTCAATAGTTGTATTTCTGCAATTTGTTTCTAATTGTTAGGGTAACTCCTTTACTTCTACTTCTGACTGTAATAATACTTTAACAGTACTCTCAATATCTTTCTTCCACCTTTTTCAAATAGTTTTTAATAAGATATTCTAATTTTATTCATATCTATTTCTCTGGTATTGTATAATGTGGCAGCTTATTCAGTCCTATGCTCTTTTGATCTATCAGTGAAAACAGTTTTAAAAGGACTCACGTGTAGCTCTGAAGGCAGCCTCACTTTTGACCCACTCGGATGCAGGGGTGAAAGTCAGTTGGCGGGACCGCTAAGTGACAAGAGCATGTTTGGGTTAATATTTAAATGGTGTTCCCTGCGTCACCATCAGGACTTTCTCAGAAACTTCAGGACACAACAATCTGTATTCATAGGTTGAAAAAACAATTTTATTAACAATCGACATTATAAGAATATGCTTAAAGGATCAATACACTCATATTCTAACTTTCAAATGTAAAAACAGAGGCCCAGAATGTATAGGCTCGCTAGGGAATGTATAAAAACAATCAGATTTATTGAACACTTAAATATTGTGAAAATGTTATGAAAAATAGTAATTAATTATATTCAGCTCAAAATATTCTCCAGTAAAAAAAAAAAATATTCTGATGCAATTTTTTTGATTGGGAAGGGTATCTGAAGTAAAAAAAAAAAAAATGCAATTATCTCCAATGAAAAAAGGGATTTCATTGACCATTTCATCTTTTAACACGTTTTAAAACTTGATAAAAAAAATTCAACATTAAATGACATTTGTTAATATTATAAAAACTAGATGAACATTTGAAATTACAATTTTTTGTCTGCCCTTTCTGCTGTAAAAATCTTGTACAGCACCCAAGGAACAATAGTGGTGGGAATTAAAATAACCAGTGTACTCTTAACAAACGAGAGGGAATAAAAACTCATATGGTTATCAGAGGAAAAAGTCCATCCATCAAAAACGTAGAGTAGGACTAATGAAGCTGCCACACACCCCATCCTGAAGGTGTAACTCCTCTTTTTAGTGTCTTTATTTAAGGGTGAGTGGAGACCCAATCCCAGTCCACAGATGGTTCCCATGTGACGGAGCAGGGTGGCGAAGGGGCTGGTTTCCAGGTGAATCCACTCCACATGGACACACCATTTTTCAGCTTTCTCCATGGTCCAGAGGAGGTCCACGCCCAGAGCTTCGAGCAGAAGGTAGAATCCCACAACGAACAAGGCGAGGAAGAGTGTGGTGAAGAGATATTTTTTTAGACTGGCGTGGTAGATCCACTTGAACTGAGAAATGACCTCAGCTACAAGAATACCTGCACAGATGTGAAGACATGATTTATGATCAGAGACTGTATACATAAATAGAGATAGCTAATCTCCTAGCCATCCCGTTCCATACAGGAAGTGAGCATGGGGGCGCTTCCGACTCCATCGATGTTGGATCTAATTGACTTTATATTATATGAAAAATTGTCACCTCTCTCTAACTGCTGCAGTGAGCCTCATAATGTTGGTCTTAAAATTTGTATTAACCCACTTGAGATGATCCTGGTGTTTTTATTTTGCTAAAGTTTTGTCTGTAAATAAATTCCTATTCCCTATATGAAACTGACACAAATTTTCCCCACTAGCTAAGGTGCCAGCAGGCCAGGTTATAGGTCAACTCTGTCAAACCCATGCAGAGGAATCCATATTTTTAAGTTCTATGCCATACTGCGGTAGCCTGATTCATTAGCTGGTTTCACTTCATAGAAACCGTCTGACATCACAGCATTAGAATTCGTTTGCTCAACAGTAGGCGGGTACTTTTTAAAAAAAAAATTACCAATCGCTGCTATTTGGTCGTGACATATGTAATGCGCTGCTAATGGGGCTAACTGGTATTTTAAGCTTTTCCCAAATTCTGTAGGAAGAAGGACAATAACGTCTTTCCCCTTGATAAAATTCACCAAACATTCTCTTTGTTCCAACTTTAAATCCTTGATCTTGGGAATCGTTGCCAACACAGAATGTATGGTTCTTCTGATTGGCTGGTGCCCAAACTCGCACTTCTGAGGTTTTTTCGAACCGTCTAGTGTATTCTGATTCCTGATCTAGTTGCTGGAGAGAAATAAAATTGAGTGGAGGCACTAGGTGGCACCAGCCTGACTAATACTGCAGAACATTCCAGGAAAAGCAGAAACATCTCCACGGAGACAAGAATGTGGAACCCTTTCAGAAAAAGTTGGATATTGCACAAAGTAATCTAAAATTTTGTCAAAATTATCTTTAAGTCCTATATTTAGACTATTACTCACTTTACATTTTCGTGACAGTTTCTTGATTCAAAACCCTTTTTTTCCTGTTAGGCAATTTTATTTAGCATCATATCATTCAATATTTTGCATCTTGAATAACTAAGTAAAATAGCAATGATATACTGACCAGTGAGCACTCCAGCGATGACTTGATGAGGGAAATGAGCCGCCATGTAAACACGAGACATGCAAACGACCAACAAGAACGACCCCATTATAGCATTTAGCCCCATCTGCAAGAATCTGACACGAAATTCATGAAACATTATTAAAATTGTGGCATGACCATAGATATAAAATTGAGTTTAAGATGATTGTTTTATCTTTACGTGTATAACAGCGGTGGACATTGCTTCTCAGTTGCCAGTGAGAGGAGAGCTGTAATCATCACATACCAGACCCCAGCCGCACCCATGGCATGACCTGAGGGGCTTCCTACAAGTAAAATAGGTGAGCATTTTGTTGAATACTACTATTAAAAACCAAGGGGTGTGTTCATGTAACAGCACAGCACTATTGTTCAAAACTAGTTTGCATTTAGACTGTTGTAGATTAATGATTTGACCTGGTTAATATCCATAATGAGGTCAATCCATATCATAAAAAATGGCCCAAAATTTAGTTTTCAGACCAAAAAACAAGGGATTATTGATAATGGTGTAACAATATCAAAGTCTCACGATACAATATCCTCACAGTATGAACCCTATGGTACGATATTTATTGCAATATTGTGGGAAAGCTCATGATATGGAGGCTCACGATTAGGGATGTAACAATATCCAAAGCTCTCTGTACGATATTTTCACGATATACATCTTACAGTACGATATTTATTGGGATATTTTGTGGAGGCTAAACAGCTAAAACTGTGAATATGTTACTTTTTCCTCTTAAAATGCCTTGACAAGACTTAATCCAAAGAACTAAGACTTAAAAGTGTTTAGAACTGTTATTTCTTCTTGTAGTCTACACTGAAATGGAGCAGAGGATCATGGTCTATGTATTTCTGTCTTTTTTAGCTATTGCTGCACAATAACTCTTCATTTAAGCAAAGAGACTTGTAATTCGATATATTGTGATGGTCCACGATATTATTGTTAGAACTCTGACAATACGATATCACGATATTTCAGTTATTGTTACATCCCTAATTACCAGTAGTAATATTCTCACATTACCACAAAGTGCCTGCATTTTACAGACATAATTGCTGTTAGGTGAAAAACACAAAATTAGTCCTTAAAGTTATAGAATCATGGTTTGTTTACAGTTTGAATACAGTTTGGCCATAGCTTCCTAAAAGTTTTGTTATTTTAAGGAAATTTATTTTGGTACCTCTTCATTTAATATTATCACTCAAATCAAGTTATAAAATGGATATTCTAACTTTCAAACCATTTTAATTCTGATGCAAAAATATTCAAATGCATTTAATATTATGAATCAAAGGGGAAATCATGTTACAATGGATCATAAATCAGTGGGGGAGTGTTTTGTCACAAATCTAAATCCCTAGTTCAATTGTTTATGTATCTTGGTAAGGTTAAGAACAAAGGTTAAGAGGACATCAGTGAAGCATTATACCTGGCCCAGTCTCACACGTGATGGGAAACTGCCGTAGAGGAGGAGCTGGACCTGTTCCATAGAATCGCGTCTCCTTAACCCACCAATATGGCCGCTCTCCAAACAGGACCCTAATGTGACAAAACACACAGGTTGGGTTTCTGTGCTTTTTTTGGGACATTACATTGACCTACATTCATTTCCTTGAGCCTTAAACATAGTCACTACTCTCCTCACTTTAACCTAAACCCTAAACATAACCCATCACACATATCACATTTACATAACTACAAATCATAAATCATGTTGTTGATCTAATAAGGATTTACGTCATGGGGAAACGTGATAAGAAAAGGCAGGTCAGCAATGTGTAAACAGATTTTAGCACCCACATTCTCAAATATCTGTCCAAATACACTTTTGCTTATTTTCTCATTTTAAAATATGCAAACGTTACCATTTCAGAACTAGGTTGAGCCAATCCCCAATCACAGCCACCCAGAGGAGGCGGATTGCAATGTCCCGTCGGAGGTGAAACCAAATTGGGAAAAATAAGAAAAAAGTCATGTGCAAATCTGCAACTGACGACGCGAGGTTAAACAATCCTTCATAGCTCTGATAGTTTGTTTGCAGGTACACGGCCAGCTCGACCCCCCAGCTGTGCAAGAGATCCATAGTTCCAGATCCAAATCCACTGAGTTGTGCTGTTTAAGTAGAGACCAGCCTTTTGTTGATGTAAGTTTTTGCAATTCAGTGTATATGCTAGCCCCACTGGACTTTAATCAAGGTTAGCACATTTGTTTGCTTTTGGGATGGTGCAGATGGGCTTGGTGACCTTTGACCTGAACATCCCAAAATCTGGATAGTTAAACTTTTCTGAGAAATGTGCTAATTAGTCAAATTGTATCTTAACACCGCAAACAAATCAATCAGTTCAGATTAGAAAGCCAGTGGTTTTGTCCTGGACATGAAAGTACTACTGTTTGAGAGTGAACATTTAAAAACAAAATATGATGAAATTGATTCTGGTTAGGTCATCATTTAGCTTAAATATAAACTTGCCATGAGCCAACCACATGGTCCACAAACAAAGAGGAGGCAGGCCCAATTTTCAGCCATTTTGTAACCTTGAGAAAGGTCAAGGGTCAAGAGCCAAACCATGGAGAAGGAGACGATCTATTTATTCATTTGGGTGTTTAAGATTTTATTTTATTTGTGTAAGGTATTGTCACTTAATAAAATACATGTTATTTTATTCAATGCACATTAACTGAGGGTGCAAAACATTTCAAGTCAGGGAGTGATGTTTTTGCCCCCCTGTATACCAGGGCCTGAATGCACATGAAGATAGATCATGCTTTATATCTCATAAACATTACCTAAAATAAGCCCTTGTTTTGGAAAATAATACATTCAATTAATCAAAGTTGTAAATCATATTTGTTCCATTACTACAAAGAAATGTAAAGGACCTGCATTAAACTTAATGACTTCCACAGTTCCATGTTTATCTCACTCTATCTCCTCAGTTCAGACATGTAATCATTGACCCCCTTATGTAACCTGCAGATGTGTTACTGCTTTTCCAACACATTACCAAAGCTCTCCTGATTTTGGGTGAATAATAGGTGGTTGTTTGCAAAAACAAATACATTGTATAACAAGTCAGACCCTCTCCTTGGCACAGAGCAGAGTTTCACAGTGTAAACAAGTACAACTAGTCAAAGCCAATGATGTGCCAGTGTTGATTGGAATCATTAACCACACAATATATGAATCCAAAGTTATGCATCTCGTGTCAAAAAATAATCTCAAAATGCATAATTACTATAAATCTATATAAACGAGAATATAGCATATATGAAGTTGGATTAGTATGTACCAAACATGTACAAATAACACTTGTCTGCTTTTCCTGAGACTGTATTTAACCTGAAAGCAAAGGGCAACATTTGCTTATACTTATAAAATGTTATATTTGGAATTTAACATGACCACAGGAAGAGTAGTTGATCCCAAGGGGAGCTAAATAAACAATATAGTTTTATTAAAAATCTTATTGCATAGATTTTCCCATTAATGTTTTGACACAAGTATTTCAGTGCAGTTAATTTGAGCTGACAGACAACAAGACTTTTCTAGTTGGCTGTTTCAAATGGATACCCCAATTTTTTAAATTAGATATATTAACCATAAATCAGGTCACAACATTTTCAGTATATGACCCAATAATTCCTACCCTAGAACCCCCCCTGCCCTTCACCTCCTGATTGATTGATCCCTTTGAAAGCTGTTCAATCACGTGCACACAGCCTGCTCACTTTTATCTCTCCATTTCCACATTTCTATTGCGCTTCATGACGTCAAACAAAGTCAGTTCATTCTCCTAACATATGTACAACTTGTTTGTCTGTTGGACGTCCCCGAACTCAGTCCCTGTGTTTTATTAATGTTCAATGTCCAAAGGTCAACGTGAGCATGCGTTTAGGTGGTGGGTCCCTTGTCTATAAAAACAAGCTGCAGTGTCAGGGATAGAACCAGTCTATTTTGCATCTCAATTGGGTTTGGGTTATAGTTTCAACTATTTAAACATGTTTAGTACTGTAATGGACGCTTTGCAGGGTTTTGGGATCACTAGCACCCACTATCTACAAACAAACTATGAAGATGCACAGGGCTTGTTTCTCTGGGTGTCATGGGCAGCCGATTTAAGAAACACATTTTTTATTTTCTTTCCTCTTTGGATTCACCTGCGTGCCTCTGTGGGCATCAAACTCATCTGGGTAGCAGTGATAGGAGACTGGTTGAATTTAGTGTTCAAATGGTAAGAAATGTGAAGAATTTGAAAGTGAAATTTTGTGTGAAACAAATATTAACTTCTTGGTTTTCTTCTAGGATTCTGTTTGGGGAAAGGCCGTACTGGTGGGTGCATGAGGCGTCCTACTATGGCAACGGTGTCCGGCCACATATTGAGCAATATCCAATGACGTGTGAGACTGGTCCAGGTAAGAACAGAACAGAACAGAACAGCTAGTTTGCATTCACACACACACACACTGCATCAAACATGGGACTAAACCTGGACTAGAACAGGACTAAACCAGGACTAGATGAGGATCAAACCAAGTCTAGATCAGAATTAAAGCAGTACTTGATATGGAATAAACAGAATAGTTAGTTTACATTCACACACACACACTGCATCAAAAGCAGGACTAAACTGGTACTAAACCTGGACTAGAACAGGACTAAAACAGGACTAGAAGAGGATCAAACCAAATCTGGACCCGTATTAAAGCAGTACTTGAAGTGAATTAAACAGAACAGTTAGATTACATTCACACACACACGCGCACGCACACACACGCGCACACACGCACACACACACACTGTATCAAAAGTGGGACTAAACTGGTTCTAAACCTGAACTAGAACAGGACTCAACCAGGTCTAGATAAGGATCTACTAATGTGGCAAGTGCACTACCACAGCTGCTACTACTACTACTACTACTACTACTTCTACTACTACTACTACTACTACTACTACTACTACTACTACTACTACTACTACTACTACTACCTGTACTGCATTATAAATCAACTGTTACTTTAATGTTACTACTACAACTGCCACTACAAACTTTAAGTGAACTTTATAAACACTCACAACGTGACAAAATGGGGTGGGAAAAAAGGAAAATGCCTTTAAAATTATGCTTTGAGTTTGTAATTAATAGTAAAAGATGATGAAAGGAAATAGTGATGGTGAAAATAATACTATATAAGTATAGGGAATAAAAATGTTTATTTAAAAAAAAGGCGAAGAAAGAGAGAGAAGAGGATTTTTAATAATAAATTGGCCAAAATGTATCAATGTAAGGGGGCCTAGAGGTGTGTTTATGCGGCACTACCACATTACTTTTGTTTTATTTAACCAAATTTGTGTTGTTATGTAGGTGTGTGTGGTTGGGGGGAATGGGGGGGTACGTTGGTTTATGTTTTTGTGTTTAGTTTTATGTTGTATTTTGTTAAATGTATATCTGTATATATATTGTATTTTATTATATTTCTTATGTATGGACTGTATGTGCTTTCTGTGTCCTTAATAAAGATTATGATTAATAAAATAATTTTTTCTTCCAGGTAGTCCATCAGGCCACGCTATGGGAGCAGCTGGGGTCTACTACACTTTGGTCACCTCCATCTTAGCGATCATGACAAGCAAGAAGAAAATTGGAAGCAAGAAAACCAACAAAAAAGACTGGTAAGAGAGTGTAAACCTTCATGTAATTCAGGCTCTATAGATCTTGGCATTGTGTCTTATTTACTCCTGTTATCAGCACAGACACACTATCTTTGCCTGGAGAGTTGATCATTGACTTAGAGGACAGGAAGAAAGCAACAAAACATGGGTTGTTTTGATGTACATGCACCAGTGTCCCGCAATAGTGTGATAATTGTTATATTGCTTTTTCCAGGGCATAACCTTTAGGTGGAATGGCTACGTAACGGACAGTACTAAATACCTGTGCTCCTTTTGCAGGTATCTTAAGGTCATTTTGTGGAGCATCTTTTGTGGGGTCCAAGTATGCGTGTGTCTGTCGAGGGTCTTCATCGCTGCACATTTTCCTCATCAGGTCATCGCTGGCGTCATCACAGGTTAGTCCTTTTGTCTAGAATAAAATGTGTTTTTCTTCAACCACTCTTTTACATCTGTCCAAAAAGGGAGGTTGTTTAGAGCCATTTGTATCTCATTTCTAGTTTCTTTCTTTCTCCACTCTGCTTATAACTATTGAGTATGAGCAAAGACTGAGGAGTGAATCTGTGTATCATTCGTTCATTTGTTTTTCAATATAAAACCAAAAATAAGAAAATGAAAAAACAACATTTTTCTTCATTATGCATTAAAAAGGTTAACAGCTGTTTCAGGACTAAAACAGGACTAAAACAGGACTAAACTATTTTCAGTCCTGGTCTGATACCAGTTTCAGTCCTGGTCTCAGTCCTGGTCTCGGTCACAGTCTAGTCCTGGTCTGGTCCCGGTCTGGTCCCGGTCTCAGTCTCGGTCTCACTCACGGTCTTGTCCTCGTCTGGTCCCAGCCTCAGTCCTGATCTCAGTCCTGGTATGAGCCTGGTCTCAGTTCCGGTCTCAGTCCTGGTCCTGTTCCTAGTCTCAGTCCTGGTCTCAGTTCTGGTCTGGTCCCAGCCTCAGTCCTAGTCTCAGTCCCGGTCTGGTCCCGGTTTCAGTCCTGGTCTCAATCATGGTCTGGTCCTGGTTTGGTCCCGGCCTCAGTCCTGGTCTCAGTCCTGGTTTGGTCCCGGTCTAAGCGCTGGTCTCAGTCCTGGTCTGGATCCGGTCTGGTCCCGGACCTACTTTAGTCCTGTTTTAGTCCTGGTTCAGTCCAGCATCGCAATTTAAAGTCACAGAAACTGGAAACGGTTATCCGTTTTCCCCCCATTTTTCATTTAAACACAAATTCGAAAACTGAAAAAACTAATCGTTATCCATTTTTTTCATTTTGGTTTTGGAGACAAATAATGAAGAAAATAGTTGTTTTTTAGTTTTCTTATTATTGTTTTTATATTGAAAAACGAATGAACGAATGATACACGGATTGGAGTGAATAAATAATTACTTGAATAATTGTTTTTCTATCAAGTTTCAAGAATAGCACTCTATAATAGTTTTATAGTCTTTTTCTTTTAAGTTCTATACAATTTTTCATAACCTAAACTTGTCCCCATTTAGGCATGATTGTCGCAGAGGCCTTTAACCGCACACAGTGGATCTACAGCGCCAGCATGAAACAGTACTTCTTCACCACGCTCTTCCTCACCTCCTTCGCTGTGGGCTTCTATCTCCTGCTCAAATCTTTGGGCGTGGACCTCCTCTGGACCTTGGAAAAAGCCCAAAAATGGTGCGTCCATCCTGAGTGGGTTCACCTGGACACCACCCCCTTCGCCAGCCTGCTCAGAAACATGGGCACGCTGTTTGGACTGGGCCTCGGTCTTCACTCTCCTCTGTACACTGAAAGTAAAAAGAGCAACACTACGGGGCAGAAGTTGGCGTGCGTCGTGAGTTCTCTGGTTTTGCTTCATCTTTTTGACTCGTTCAAACCTCCCACCCACACCGCGCCGCTCTTCTATCTCCTCTCGTTCTGTAAAAGTGCCACTGTGCCCCTGGTGACGGTCAGTATTGTCCCGTATGTGGTGAATGGGGCGCTCAATCTGCAGGGGAAGAAGAAACTTTGATATGGGACACTCAATAGACTTTATTCATCATCTGGAATTTGGACTGAAATAAGTGAAGAAAACTATTGAACGATTACCGTGTTGTATTCATGGGTTTCTGTGATATCAGTAGATGATTTGAAGGACTTTTTAAGGACTACATCCAAAACATAAAATACCTGAAATTGGAAACCTGTGAATGAAATCTGTGAGCACTATATTGTAATTATGAAATTGTCCAACCATCACCTCAGAAGCTAACAGTTGAACTCTGTGTTTCATGCCATATTTTTATATTAATATATTTTTAAATGTTATTTTTATGGTTTTTTTTATTTTCATTAAAAGTTAAAAATCAAACCATGGTGCCATTTCTTGTTTTAGTACAGCATATATATATAATAGAACAGTATGAATATGTTTACTGTAATGTACACGTCACCACTACACTTGAAGACCAGGGTAAGGTCAGTATTACATTCCAGTTCCTTAGGTGAGGGCTTCCCCAACCTTTACACAGAAAAGCATACATTATATATTCTATTTACATTTTTACAAAGATTAATCATTTCAGAGGGACCTTTGTTCATACTGTCATGTCAATGTCCAGTCAGGTCTTAAAACAGGGTAGTGGCAGAATCTTAAAAGTCTTAAAAAGGTCTTAAATTTCATGTTCCTAAAATATGGCTTTAAAAAGTCTTAAATTAGGTTGTCCAAGTCTTATTTTTTTCACAAAGGTCTTAAATTTAATTAGTCTATTTTCTGTATACTCAACCAGGCTGCAGTGCGATGTTAAATGGAGGAAGAAAAAAAACAACATCGTGAAATCATGTAACACGAATAAACGTCTAATTTGGAGTATGCGCAAACAATACTTTAGTAAACCATCAGTAGAGTGGAGGAAAACGTTGGATGGATCATGGGGAAGTGTAGGCTTAATCCACAGTGGCTCTTAGATTCCACATATAGTAAGGTAGTTGGTTGGTCACTATTAGAATTGGATCTGGTGTTTTTTCACCCACATAATGGGTGCGATGTTGGTCATAATTTTCATGTAAGTGGCCTTAAAAAGGTCTTTAAAAAGTTTTAAATTTGGGGTAGACAAACCTGGAAACACCCTGTAAAGGCTAAGCAGGGTTGAACCTAGTTAGAACTGGATGGGAGACCTCTGGGTGCTGCAATGGGGCAGCAGTGTTGTGTCCTTGGGCAAGACACTTCACCCACCTTGCATCCAGTGTCTATGATGTGTGAATGACAGTAAATATAAAAATATATGGAAATTATTATCCAGCGTTTTACAGCATGCATGTCATGTATGTTCTTTAACACTCGCTGTCCAAACCAAATAAATAATTTTTTCAGATGTGGTGATGTCATATTGTCAGAGAGAGAACAAGAGACAGTTTTGTATTGATTCGTTTGTACTTTGCCATTAATATCCAAAAGGATAATTGACAAATGTTGAACCTGAACATTTCTATTAGAGACTAGAACCTTGAGCTCACTCTATTACAAAACACAATTCTGAATGAGATATTATTGGCCTGTAAAATGTTGTGATGCCACCTGGAACCCAGCAATAAACCAATCCAATAGCCTGCTGTTAATAGTTATAGTATTTGATACACTGATCTGTTTATTACCCAATACTGTTAATAGTTCTTCAGTCTGACCAAAGCTGGCACACTCTCAGACTCCAGTAACCCAGATAACTCATGGCAGTATGCGAAAACGCAACAGGGGTGGGTCCGCCGATATGATTTCAGATAGTAGCTTTAATACATCCACTATTTTTTGTTGTCACATAAGTCTTACATTTAGGGCTGAATGATTTGGGAAAAATATCTAATTGCGATTTTTATGGCAAGCTTTGCAATTGCGATTAAATTTGCTATTTATGTTTTAATAATTCTGGATTCTGTTCAAAGTTCAGGAATAATTGACAAAAGATTGAAATATGAACTGATACAAAATACAAGAATCACATATATAGAGCATTATTGTTGTTGAACAGAGCGGTACAAAAGGGTTACCAGCTTTTAAGTAGAGTAAGACAAGATATTAAGTTGTACTGTTGGTACTTAAAAATGTCTGTCTTTGTTAGTTGTGTCCTTTCAAACTGTATTATGATTTTGATTTGATTGTGATTAATCTTGCAGGTTATTGTAGTGACTTGTGTGTATATATTCTTATTTCAGTGTTAAAAAAAATCTATATCTATCCACGCTTTGACCTTGTGATCCGAGGAGCAGCAACGACACAGACTCTTATGTCACAGAGAGGATGAGGTGAGGGTACAAGTGTGCAAGCTGTACTTTGTCCATTCAGATGCACATGACTCCTGCGTGGTGATGACAATACAAGTTAAAGGGAAAGCATGCTTCAATCTAATCTCTTTATATCTATCCACAAAAAAAAATTCCACTATGATTCAGATAGTCATTCACATAAATTTATATGGGACATTGTCATTTCAAAGTCTGTTTCGTGCATAAGGATCATATTTAATTCCAAGCCCGATTATGTTTAAATCCGGGCTCAAAATGGTTCTGTTTAGCTCTGCGTATGACAGAAAGGTTTTTATTCCACTCCACACTCATCTCTCTTCTCTTTTAATGTTAGTTTTATGATGATTATTTACATTTAGATTTGTTTGTGTTGTGATTTGGTTGTCTTTCTTTTTCCCTAAAGCATGTTGAATTACTCTGTGTACAAACAGTGTTATAAATAAACTTTGCCTTACCATTTCCTGGCTATAAAAGGCTTGTAAACAAACAAAGTGATATAGATTCTGCTAGTGGACTTGTTTCTAATTTGGACTAATCTACTTTTCAATAGCTACAGGGCAGACTGTTAAGGGTTAAATATAAGAGTTTCCATTTGATCTGTTGTATTAGTATTGACCAATAATCAAGATGTCTCTGATTCAATTCTGGATGCCCTTAGCGCTAAATGTCAGTTTGATCTCTCAAAATATAAACTTTCAACTGTAAACAACAACTCTGACCAATGTCGATGTCTGCTGTTCAGTTCTGCATGCCCTTGTTTTTTTTTATTGAAAGACAAATTTGCTCTCTCAGCACATAAACAGGAGGGAGGAGGATTAACCACCATTATGTAGGGTTATCAAAAAGACATAAAGACATAAAGACCTCATTGGATCGCTCTTGAATTGGTGTTAATGTTTCCATTGGTTTGAAAATAGTCTGAAACACTACCAGTATTCGAGAGTACTGTCCATAATTGAAATTAAAGGTGCACCACACAGCCTTTCTGGTAGAGGGTAGTACACCACCAGCTTCTCTGCATTGTTTTGATGTTCCGCAGTATGTCATTAAACTTGTCTATCTCTGTGAAAACAATACGTATGCAGGTTTTTTCAAATAGTACAATGCTTATAACAATATAGTGAGTCTCCTCATCAGTGAATTTAGGTAGAAACAAAAATATCTAGACATCATTAACCAGTGGTGGAACCAAGTTGTTGTTTTGCAAGTCTCAAGTAAGTCTTTGACCTCAAGTCCGAGTCAAGTCCCAAGTCAAATACAGACAAGTCCAAGTCGAGTCTTAAGTCACTGGCCCTTAAGTCCAAGTCAAGTCCAAGTCGTCTACTTTGAGCTTCAAGTCATTTCAAGTCTTTAAACCAAAACAGCAATTACAGCTTAGATTTTTGCAATTTATATGATTTTTAAGCTCATTTGTACTTAAAAAGTCATGGCATATTTATATATGATTATTTATATAAGAGTTGTAGAACTGCAAAGATCTTAGTGTGAATCATTACTGTCAGAATAAAAATAATTCAGATTCAAAAGTGCTAAATAACAGTTTCTTTTTTTTTTTTTTTGTCATGAAGGGTCATGATATATGTAGTTCCATACATTTTACTGTATTGTACTTTATTGTACTGTACATTACTGTAGTACATTTGATGATACCACATCACAACAGTACTTCAGTTTCATCCAAAGTAACAAACAAAGAAGTGGGAGGGACATGTTCCAGTTTGTTCCTGTAAAATTATTTTATCATCATCATTTAATCATTTATCAACTGAAAAAAAAAGCGTTTTCAAAAACCATATATTTTTTTAGGAAAAGTATCAAGTCTTCTCAAGTCACGGGGCTCAAGTCCGAGCCAAGTCCGAAGTCACTGACCTTCAAGTCCAAATTGAATCCCAAGTCTAATTTATCAAGTCTCAAGTCCTAAAAATAGTGACTCAAGTCTGACTCGAGACCAAGTCACGACTCGCAAGTCCCACCTCTGTCATTAACCAAACACTATGATGTACAGTAAGTATGGCTGGGTTTGGGTTCACTCAAACACACAAACATTGAGACTAAAATACAGAACTTAACCAGGACTGAACCAGGACCAAGACACAAGAGGACCAAACCAAGTCTACATCAGGACCGTGATCAAACCAAGTGAACTCAGCTTTTATAGCATTTCACAAACAGACCACAAACTACACACATACTTTTCAATTTAAACACAATTTATTTTCTGCTTAAATAATTATTTTGTTCATCCAGTGTAGGCTATGTCCATACAGGGTTGTACCAGGTTTCGTCATCTTTAGACAGTGGATGCTTCGGTGCTTTTGTATGAAAAAAGACAGACACACAAATGTACACAGGAACAGAAAATCTGATCTTTAACAATACTGTTGATTTAAGTAAAAAGTACAACGTTTTTATCCTATTGGTATTAAAAATGAGATCTTCTGCTCTTGTGTTAAAATACAACCAATTAAATAAAGATTAAAAATCATCAAACCATCAAAATAAAAAGTCCCCTTTAAAAAACACAGCAGATCTAAAAGCAAGTAGAAGCATGAGCATACAGACTATTCGGTGCACATGAGGCAGCTAGCGTTTTGAAGCTAACAAAGTCTACAGTCATTTGTATTGGTGAGTAATTGCAAACTGCTAGCTAGTATTTGTGGAAGCATAAGTATTTGAATGAGCGGAGTGTGTAGAAAGATTATAAAAAAATCAAATAAAAACAGGCATAGATGAGTTACTATGAGTGTCCACACAGAAGTACCATCGTAATAGGAGGATTACAGTGCTTCGTATTAGCAGGAAAATTAGGAAAGTTAAAATAAAGTGACGTTACATGCAGCAAAAATTAGTTTCTCTGAGTCAAATCAAAAAAATATTTCCGGGTAGTAACAACTGGATTCAAGAAACGTCCATTTTGTTAATCATCAAGCACTTTTGTCATTCATGTACATACAGCTTGTTTTGTAGTTTTCAGGAAGAGCAACATTGAGGAGGGACACTGAAGACTTAAGTGCCCATCGCTCCATACAAACTCACTGATTCTGCAAAGCTTTCCCCCCGCTCATCAGTGCATAAACTCTATTGATTTATACAGTGTCAATTATTTACATTAAAATCACCCATTCGCTGCTAGAATTCATTATTTTCAATCTAGGAACCACTCAGTGCACCTGAATACTGTGGCTCCAACAGGAAAAGTCGACCATATAAGGCAAGTGTCTATCAGGAAGTCCGTTTTGTATTCTCGATTTTTTGTCCCAGGAGCGCCATCTTTGGTCACACTCGGTCCCTGCGCTGTGTGTTGTTTGCTGTTCCAACCGTAAAAGTAGTGGTGACATGCTCATGCGAAATCAAATGTATAAATGAAGTTGTTTTGCTTCTGTAAAACCATGCGTTTTTTTAAAAGTGAAAATTTCAGATTTTGGTGTTGTCAACATGGCTCCCGGTGCAGGTGTTTCCAGTTTGAGAATTCCCTCCAGGTGCGCGATGTCACAGGTGGACGACTGTGGATCTGGGAAATAAACAGAGAAAATGATTTATTATACTACTACTACTACTACAACTACTACTTCTACTACTACAACTACTACTTCTACAACTACTACAACTACTACTACTACACTACTACTAACTACTACTACTACTACTACTACTACTACTACTACTTAATTTATAATGACTTGAAATCACTTTAACTTGTAACAACAAATTGCAAAGTTAAAGGCCAAATAATAGTCCAGTCCTCTCTCTGGAAACACTACTACAGCACTGATTATGATGAAAGGTACTGTACAGTATGTGACTTTCTGGAGGAGGTAAGCCACCTGCATGATTCCATAGAAATAGAAAGTTAATAAAGTAACTTTCTTAGTTAGTATGACCATAAACGAAAACAAAAAAAAATCCTTATATTCTTTCATTCTCATTGTGGTTTATTTTGTATGATCATAAACTTTTGTGCCTTTGTTAACATTATTATTAGTTTGTACAACCATAAACGAGAAAAAACAAAAAACAAAAAAACAAAAAACAAACAAATCAAAACTGGCATCTTCAAAAAAAAAAAAATGAAGACAAGAACTAGGAAAAAAAGTGATTGTATTTCTGTTAGAGGGGTTAGTTTATGGAACAAACTGAGTGAGGATTTAAAAAAGTCTAACACTGTAGAAGCCTTAAAAAATAAATAAATAAATAAAAAGTATAAAGTATAAAGCATTATGTTTTGAAAGATATAGAGCTGAATGAATGATGCATTAAATGTTTGTTCTAATTGTTTTACTTTATGTTTTGTCTCTTATATATACAGTAAGTCATTAGTGAAATTGTAAATGCAAACCTGTCGTTCATGAGCTGCTTTCTTTCTTGGAATTCTGTCATTGTTTAATAGGGTTTGGTACTTTTGCTTCAGCTTAGACCCTTTCTGTCGTGATCCATGTAGTTGTGGTCTATGTTTTGTTTTTGTTTTGTAGAGCTGCAAAATGACCCAATTAAAAAAAAAAGGAAAGAGAAAAGTACTTTAACATCGATATATACTTTTCTACTTTTCTGTGGAAGATTATAGCCAAAGGAAGGAGAAATCGGTCCTATTCCAGGCCAATTAAGAGTCAGGTTTGTGCAGATGCAACATTTGTAAGAACATGTGTGTTATTTTATGTTTTCAGTGTAACAAACACAGCAAAAATGAAAAAAAAAAACCAAGCTTTTATTTTAGCCTATTCTTTGGCCTAAAAGGTACATACTGAGGCTTTAAAGAAACAAACAGGTAATTTAGATACATGTACTGAATCTTGATTGTTTATTATATTAGAACCAATTCAAAACACGATAAATCAGGAAACAGAAACTAATGAATAGATAAAGAATAAAGATATAACCAATCTCTTACCAGTTCATGAGCTTCACTGTTACGATTGACCCTTCTTGCCTTGTTTTTTGCTGCCTCCTTCTCCAGACTACGGAAGGAAACCACAATTAGACCAGACAAACTGACACAAATTAAATTGTAATTTCGAGTTCATGAAGTTGAGCAGAAGTTTTCAAGCAGCATGCTGAAAGAGAGAAGACAGTTAAGAAAGAAGAGTGTTAGTTTGTTAGAGCAAATACACGCAAACGAAAATTAGTCTTCTAAGTTAGATATTAGACTCTATTCTGGACTACAAAGATGGCGGCTCTCTGTTGAGTCCAACCTCAGATTTGCCTCGAGAACGCTTGCCCTTCTTCTTGCCCTTTCCCCCTTTTCCTGAAGAAGGGGCAGGGTCAGGGTCAGTGTCAGCGCCCCCTGCAGGTAAGTCATCAGCACCACCACCAACACCACCACCAACATCTACAGCCACAGTGACTGTCTCCCCCTCTTTTAACTCCTCTGAGTTGTACACACGACGCACCACCTTTCTGATCACCTGTAGGGGGCAGAGGTGAGTTAGAAGGACAGGGAGGGAGTTTGAAAGGAATGAAATGAATAATGAAATGAAATGAATATGTTAATGTTTCATTTGTTTAGATGCTAATGCTATGTTGAAACAAAGGCCCAAAACATTTTATGATTGAACTCCAAGTGACCTTCTATTCAAAGTGAAGTTAAGTTGTATTTTATCCTTGTGCCTTATAGGATATTGTGAATTATCTATGTTTTGTTAAGTCATTATTGTATTAGTATTAACATGTATTAGAGCTACAACTAAAAATGATTTTGGTTTTCAATCTGGCAATCTTTTGATAAATTGATTACTTGTTTAGATCTCGAAAAGTCTGTGAATTTGAGGTTTTTAATAAATTTGATGAAGATGAAGCTAAAAAGGTGTTGTTACAGATGTATAAGTTCATACAGTATATTTACAAAAAAATCATTTGTTTATTAAAAACACAAATTTGATGTGTTTCATGAGTCATTTTGGTGTAACTGCTGCTCTGTCTACATCATAAAACTTCTTCTCCCATCACGTGGTTTGGAGTCTGCGTATAGCTCAGAAAAACATTAATCGATTCATAAATTAGTTACTATAACTATTTTAATATTTGATTAGTGCTGATTAATCACTTAACGTTTCAGTCCTATTGTGTATATTATGTCTGTACAAATTATGAAAAGTCTTATATTTATCTTACTGGTTATTTTTTTGTTGAACTTACACAAAAACATCATCGTCATTTAATTTATGCAACTGAAGCAATATTTTTTGTAGGGAAAGAAGAATGTATATTTTATCCCCTTCACCTCAAAATTCAGAAACAGTCTTAGAAGTAATCAAAGTCATGAAAAATGTATTTTGGTAGCTTTTAGTAGCAGACTTCAGGACTCCAAATAAAATCAGTGAGTTAGATTATAGTGAGTGATGATAAAATAAAGTCACTAAATGTGGAGAGGAGGGAGCAGTTACTTTTCTTGTGACCAGATTTCCGTCTTCATCTGTGAACTGCTCCTCTGTCACAGACTCCCCAGGAAGGTTTTTGGCCTCCTCGCCCTGGATTTAGTATAAACAAAAAGGATTGAAATAATGGTAAAATGTAAAACAAAACAGCAGGAATGATATGTATGATGAAAATGTTAATTTGCATGACAATAGCACGGAACTATTACTCGCACATGGAAAAATGCAGCCCAGCTTATGCAGCCAGATCAACCAATAGAAATGCAAAATGAAAACAATGTGCAAGAATGGTATATAATCTTTAAAGGTGCACTATGTAACTTTTTCTGGTGAAGGTTTTGGTACCTGGTTGTCTCTATAATGATTTAAATTCCTAAAATGTTTCACAGAATGGCAATAAACTCCAGAGAGACAAACAGGTAATGGCACCGGGTCAAGTTAGAGGTCAGATCTGTGGAGAGGACATCCCGCTCACTGTATGAATCCATTTTTTTAAATTTATTTTGTTAGGCAGCTACGTTGTAATGCCATACTGTGGACTATTCCCGGCAAATACAGTAAATACAAATGATGGACCCTCCACCAGAAATACATAGTACTCTTTATTTTTAACCATATACATGAGATTTTAGTCCAAATGTCCAACTTTAAACAACTATTTACACTTTACCAGGCATCATCCTACATCCTAGTCTATTACTTTTTCTGCTACTTAAAATGGTCTCTAGCTTCTTTGTCTAATCTACCTGGAGACTGGCAATCTAACAATCCAAGCAAAGCAAAAGAAAACAGAAATAATCATGCTACACTCCAATCAATCACTGTTTACGCCTGTACACACAGACGCCTGACCTTGAGCACGACCCTTCGGCGATACACTCGAGTGGTCACTGTGGCCTCGTCATCGGAGTCAGAGTCTGCAGCTCTGGCCCCTCCCTGACCAAAGCATCCCAACAGCCCCGGGGACACATTGTATCAAGAGAACTTTAATTATAAATGTTGTGATAAAATAAGAATGCGACTTTCTGTAGGCCTGTGACAGGTATCTGTCTATATTTGTTCTAATTCAGGAAAAGCAGCTATTTGTGAAAGAAATTAGACTGAAAGATATTGCTTGTATTCTTTAAAAGGTATTTTGTTGGAAGAGAACCATAATACATTAACCTCCAGTCACAGCTGATTTTATCCAGTCAAAGTTGATGTCTTTGCCTGCCTTTGACTATTCCAGACAGTTGTTTCTCTATCATGGTTTAACATCAGAGATATAGAAGAGACTGAGTGGGCAGGCCTAACAGTTCATTCTGAAAATGTTTCAAAATAAATAAAATTGGCATTAAACTTGCTGACACCATACTCACCATACAAACTCTTAAACTCTAAAGTAACAACAGAGTAAATGTTGACTTGAAGTGACATAATATTATCATCTATATCGATGTTTAAGTCTGACCTGGGCTTTGTTGCTCTCCTCCTTGGATGCCTTCTTCTTCTTGGTCTCTTTCTCGTCTCTCGCAGCGTCACTGTGGCCTCCATTTTGTTTCTCGGTCTTCACTGGCGGCTGCTCAAGGGAATCAGCCAAACTGTCAGGGCTGAACAAAGAGGAGAAAGAGATAGATAAGTTATATTTCTAATATTAAAAATATAACTTGTTGATCAAAACTCGTTCTTGGACTTTTACCTTCACTGAGTGCTTCAGACCTTTTTAACCACATCCATTTTTTTTTCATTTTAAGTTTTTAATACCGCTAGTTATTATTATTTATATTGCAATAATGAGAAATCCAATTAATTTGCTATGTCACAAATAATACAGTACCAGAACCTCCAAAATATACTGACAATATATATAATTTGTATATATTTTCAAATATATCAAAACTGTATATATATTTTAATATATACATATTCCCAACTATGATTAAAAAAAGAAATACATTTGAAAGGTTAGACATTGTGCTGATTTAAGATATTGTTATATGCAATATTGTAAGGTCTTTTTCCCCATTCAAAAGCTTTATATAGAGTTTTAAATTGTTAATTGCTATGGCAATGGCACAAATTTATAATCATTCTGAAAACTACATATAATTTCTTGTAATCACACTCACCTGCCCTCCTCTGGCCCTGCACCGTCCGGTTGCCCCGCAGACTCCGCTGCTGCTCCAGACGCCTCTGCTTCCTGCCAACCTGAAACTGAAGACATGTCCCTCTCTGCTTGCCGTACTTGTTCGAGAATCGCACTGACCCTCTCCTCCGTCATCTCCTGGTCCTCCAAGCCTCCCTCCAGCTTGATGTCCTCCAGTAAACTCTGTATCCGCTCTTGGGTCATCTCCTCTTCCTCCTCCTCTTCCTCTTTTCTGTCGTTTTTGTCCAAAATCACATCGCCGCCATCTTGTTCCAGCTCCAGATCTTTAACTTGTTTCTCTACGGATCTTCTGTCATTTCCCGGGCTCTCGTAGGAGACTGTCACCTCTCTGTGTAGGCTGGATTCAATAATAACGTCCTCTTGGGATGCTAACTGAGGTGCGACTGTGGTGGGGTCACTACTGGAGGTACTTAAAGTTTGATTCAGAGACAAATCTGTTGGCCTAGAAACGGAGGTCCTATTTGGGGACTCTACAAGAGATTCTCCAAAGAAGTCGTCCGATCGGAGAGGGGTGGGGGGCTCATAGTTGAGGGAAGAGGGCGTCTGCAGTTCCAGATCTACATTGTGGTATCCTAAATGGGATGGGAGGACCAAAGGTTTAGACAAGGAAGGATGAAGGAGAGGAGGCAAGGAGGTAGGGAAGGAAGTAGGAAGGAGGGAGGGATACAGTGGAGGTGTGGATGGAATGAGAGGTGACACTTTAGCAAAAAGTGGCTTAAACAACAATATAGAGCTTGTTCAGAAGTACTGAGGTGATTATGTGATCATACAAGTAAGAATTAGTTTAATGTTGTGAAATAGTTAAATGTTTTTTTGCTGCCTTATAATTGTATTTATTTATTTATTTTTTATGTTTTTGTGAATCTTATTTGAACCAGAAAAAGATAGAAGAGTTAGGAGTAGGGTTGTCACAAAAAATGATATTAAGACAAATAATTAGAACTATTATCCTTTTGTTAAAACATTTAATTCTATTATGTAATTATGTGTTTAGATATTATCACTGAGGCACCAAAATCAGTTCCGAGCCTTTTCCATTAAAACCCTAAATGAATCCGTATATCATTCACTCATTTGTTTTTCAATATAAAACCAAAAATAAGAAAACAAAACAACTGTTTTCTTCATTATTTGTCTCCAAAACCAAAATGAAAAAATGGAAAATGATTAGTTTTATTCAGACTTCGATTTTGTGCTTAAATTAATAGTGGATAGACAAAGTGGATAAAGGCCATTTCTCATTTCCTTGACTTAAACTGCGATGCCGGACTTTTGCATCACATACGGACTGAACCAGGACTAAACCAGGACTAAACTGTATTCAGTCCCGGTCTAGTCCCGGTCTGGTCCTGGCCTCAATCAAGGTTTGGTCCTGGTTTGGTCCCGGCCTCAGTCCCGGTCTCAGTCCTGGTCTCAGTCTTGGTCTCAGTCCTGGTCTCAGGCCCGGTCTGGTTCTGGTCTGGTCCTGGACGTGGTTCAGTCCTGGTTCAGTCCGGCATTGCAGTTTAAGTCATGGGGTCTATTATTAATTTAAACACAAAATCAAAAACTGAAAAAAAAAATTTCATTTTGGTTTTGGAGACAAATTTTCAAAAAAAAATTCTTATTTTTGATTTTATACTAAAAAACAAATCAACAAATGATACACAGATTCTAACTGGGATGAAGTTTGCTTTTTAACTTGAGGACTACTGTTAAATGAGTATTAAACACATGAAACATAATAGTATGCCTATCCTCTCATAGACCTATACTTATCTGTATACAGCAGGTCTTATATAAAACTAAATGGGTTTACTTGAAAAAAATGTTTAATCTAAGTCTATGAAAAACCTCAAACTTGTGAACAAGCACTTTCTGCTCAACAAATGTAATGAAAAATACATATTAACACATGAAAAGTCACACGAAAAGATGGAGATGGAAGACAACTTTAAGGAAACAAATCTAAATTTCAGTCGTTTTTTGTTTGTAGGTTATACCAGGCTTTATGCTCTGCTCTATGAAGGACAATTTGGCAAAACTTGACATTTTACATGGGTTAGTGAGTTAGTTCATGTTAGTATAGTTAAATATAGATTTCAGGTACAGAGTGATCCCGCCTGAAGTGTGACGGGACACCAGGGGGCAGGGGGGAGGACGGGGGAGAGGTCAAAGGGCAAGGAGGAAGAGCAGAAAGCTTGAAAGATACAGATTTATCAAGCGAAAAATGAATAGGAAAAAAGAATGAGGATCCAAGCATAGACGGAGGAGAGTAGGAGAGACTGGAAAGACGAGGCAGGACAGGTGCAATAGGGAGGACATAAACAGGAGGAGCTGGGGACGGGGCCTGGAATTGCAAACAGGAAGTTGAACTAGGAAATGGAAAAGCTGCGGGGAATAGACTCGGAATGATAGTCGATATTGAGGATTTAGGAAATAGTGATTTTTTAAGGAATTTAGGGCATGTAGGAGAGCCAAGAGGTTTTACAGATTTGGCTATAACACAATTCACACGAGACAAGAAGACAGCAGTTAGTTAGACAAAACGCACATGGATAAATAGCATGAAAAGACAGACATTTAATGCACAAGATGTTCAAATGAATGTTATTTGAAGCTGCAGAAGCCAGATATTTGCTTATATTAATTGATAAGCAAAACAGCGCTTAGTCCGGAGCAGCGACGACTTGAAAAGATAGAAATTCCCACAAAATAGTTGAAGAATTGTTGTAAAAAAAAGAAGAAGAAGAAGAAGGAAAAAAACAAAATAGATAGCTAATCATGCTTGGTTTCTTGCGTGATTTCCAGGATCAAACTGCAGGGGGCGTTGTTAAGATTATGTCATGTTGTTCTAACTTATGATCACTCCGTTAGTTTAGCATCAAGGTAAATAGGCAGGTTAGTGATTGAAATACTTCTAGTTGATTATTATTAAGGGAAATTTGTGTTAGGAGTTAGAAGAGAGGAGGGAGAGAATCAGGAAGAGGCTGGAACCAAAGCAGGAGAGCGTACAGTGGAGGCTTGGAGCACCTGGAGATGAGAGCTACTAGCTACATGGGAGCTAACAGCAGTATCACACACATAGGAAGTTAGCATTAGCATGATCTATTTTCAACTCATCTATATTAAACTGGCTGAAAACTAGATGTGTTGAAAAGACCACCACATATTAACAACAGTTAGAGCAGGCAGCCTCTGACAACAAAGCAAAAGCCATGCAAATTTGTGATCCTCAAAATAGCTCCCAGAATATTTATTACAGGTTAGTTGTAGTTAAAATATCATTAGTAAACATTAGCATGACTTGTTTCATAGTTGAATCTTAAGCCAGTATAACCACAATGACTAAAAATAGATATGGTTATTACATTGTCATATTCAAACAAGAGAATGCAGGCGATACTCAGTAAATAATGACAAATTAAAACATGTAAAATGTGTCAGTTGCTACCATCTTTGAAACCAAAGAAGAATGATAGGTAGAAGGAGAGGGATAGACTTGCCACACTTAAAGCAACATAACTTGGTTTTTATCATTATGTTTCCATGTATTTAAAAAAGCGTAAAGTGTGTGAGTTTGTGTAGTTACATACACATAAACATAACTAAACCAAATTATGATCCAGTGCCATAGCCATCTGAAACATCAGATGCTACAATGACACATTTGCACAGGTTTTCTTAATAAACTTCATGCTTTTGAACACTTATCAACAGCAGTCACACACACTGAATTGTCTCATAGTCCAAAATTTTACCGAAAAGAATCCTTCCTTTACGACGCTATGATAAAGCATATATTTTATAATACATAGTACATAGGCAGAGGTGGACAGTAGTAAGAATATGTCCTGTAAATAAATGAATGGTTGTAGAAATAGTTTAAGTCGTTAACCATTTCATTCTATCATTGTTGGTAGTAGCAGGTACAGACCTATAGTGCTTATTGTAATGTAGCTGTAGTAATAGTACTAATTATTAACGGTAGTACTAAAAGTAGAAATAGTAGTAATAATCAAAGTCCTCACTGAGTTGTAGTAGCATTATTAGTAAAAAATTAGGCCTGTCACGATACTGAAATAAAGTTTTGCCACTGACACAATAACCAAAGAGCAGATTTAAACCACAAAAACGATCATAAATGTACAATATTGTTACAAAACATCAGCTGCAATAAATAAACACGTGAATGGAACTCTTTAGTACTTATCTTGCATCTATAATGAGTCAAAGACTCTATTAATTCAACTTCTACGGCTCAAATCTTAACTTAGTGCAAAGAAAATGTACACACGATAAATATTTACTTTAAAAATGGTTAATTATTGATCATCTAATATATATTGAACGATACGTCAATATAGTGATTATCGTGACAGGCCTACACAAAAGTATATTTTACTATAGCAGATAAGGAGGCTACTTTTACTTTACTTGTCAAAATTTGAGTACCACCTCTGTCTATTGACTCTCTAAACTTACTCCAGATTTAAATTCCTTGTTTATTGCCTAGTGCCTACAGCTCAGAGTGGGCGAGGTGAGGAGAGATGGAGGGAGAGACTGAAGAGATAGACTGGAGAGGCAGTAGGCTAAGGGTGGGCTACTGTTTACCATCGGACTGATCCGGGAATACTGCGTTATCATCGGCAAAGCAGCGAGTGCCTGAAATGTTACCGTAGTCAAATATGGGCCCTTCCAGCAAAGTCACAATATCCAACCGGTTGATCTTAGTGAGCGCCGTAGTTAAGGCATCCGCTACAACAGAGAAAGATACAAAGTATATTAAACTGAATATTATAGAGTAGAGGTAGGCAAAAGGGGTAAGATATGCACAAGTTTTATTTCTACCAACTTCTTTTAATTTTTTGTTATCTGAACTTTTATTTTATACTTACAAAAAGTAGTTGTTGTAAAAGTATATGCAAAAGTATTAAGCTAATTGTATAAGTATAGTATAGTATAAGAAATATATACTATACTATATAATAGTATAAGAAAACTGTCAGCTAGCTGCAAAAAAGTTGATAAAAATAACAGAAACTTAGTTGAATGTTCCATACATTATATGGTATACGGTGATACAGCAGAATTTTGATGCTTGATGTTTGTTTTCAGTTTGTGCTACTCAACCAAAACACATTTCTGGTAAAAAAACAAAACAAAACAAAAAACCTAATTATCACTAATGGGAGAAATATTTGTTTTCATCAGTATTGCACACCTTTATTCAGAGATTTCAGAGTGATAAGGTAGCAATTCAAAACAAAATATTATGTCTTTTAAATGGTCAAAATGGTCCTCAAAACGTCACCTGTAAACAGGAAGCTGAAACCCACAAATATCATGTAAATTAATGTATTGATGCTCACTTGTGGCATTTTTACCGTCCCTGTGCACCCATTTCTTTAGCAGCATGAAGCTCTGAGCAGTCAGAGAGTTGGGGTTTTCCACACGAATGAAGTTGATCTCGTCCACAGAGAAATTCAACTCCCTGGCCAGCTCTGAAACAAAAAAAAAAAAAGGTTAATTAAGACAAACAGTGGGTTATCTATAGCAGCAAAGACTTTTACTGTCTGAGTTTACTACTGTGTTGTTAAATATGTATGTGAAATATGTTATGCCATTATCCTAACTTTTCAAATTAAATTTCGATAGACAAGACTTGATACTAATTTTGATACCACAGTGATAATAAAAACAGCATAATGCAAATACCAGTACAAAATAACAGCCATTTATATGAGAATGTGGTAAAGCTTTTTAAAATGTAAATTCACTGCCTATTTATGATATTTCATCAGTATCAATACTTGTTGAAATATTAGTTTTTATATTATTTGGGGCTATTGATTTTGTGACACCCCTAATGTTTCATACTTCATAATTTATTTCTCAAATAAAAATAAAAATACTTGCTGTTTTTAATATCCCTTTTAATATTACGTCTTTAGTTGTATGCCTTACTATTTATGGTCTGAACAGATTTGTGAAACTGCATTGTCATGTCATTTGATAAGAGAAGCTTTATTTGTCCCTCAATGGGGGAAACTCCAGCATCTTACACAACTAACCCACAACGTTTGTAGGTGGATTATATTTCATGTCTTGATTTATTCCGTGTCGATGGTAATATGGACAAGGCTCTCAGCTGCCAAACACGGTCAGAATATGTTGAAAGCAGCACTTGATGTAAGATGTCGTGTGCTGTGTGCAGAGAGGCCCAATCTGTGCCCATAAATTCTCCCTCGGAGAACATAATGTGCGTTACATCTGCAGCTTTGCCACGGTAACAAGCATTAAATATGAATCAGGGCTTTTTCCTTGAAGGCCACTCACTCAGTCACCGCAGAGACTAACAACAACGCGGCTCCTGACATACTTCTAATGCAACTCGCTCACTTTCATAAATACAAGCAGAGCCACACCCAATGGGAGACACGTACAAGACGCCAGGGCAATGCTGCAGTGCAGGTGGGCCGGGACAGACTGCAGTGACCACACCCTATACTTGAAAATAATGTTGTGTTCAAAAATAATGATAATCTATGTGTACAGTTTGAAGTCACTGTTTTTGCATTGACAGTAAATATACAGACAAATAATCAAATCTTCTAATCTAATAAATGTTGTGTGCAATGCTACAAGTTATATACATACATGATCAGTTATATTTATGTTTTAATTAATGTTGATTATTGCTTTGTTTTAAAATGAGTTTAAATTGATTACCTAACAAATACATTTATTATGATGTCTGAAAAGATTAACCTAGATATTTTTTGATACAAACAATTATCAAGAATTCAGAACTGCATTTTTGCATTTGTTACTTTTTATTCAATTAAACAAATCAATTGCTATACACGTGAATACTTATTGTGTTCTAATCTGTTTAAGCTTAGACATGGTGAATAAATTCCTCTGCAGTGCTGCACAAACGTGTGGCATTATTTGTCCACCAGGGGGCAGTAGACACCACAAAACATATTGCTTTGAAGCTAGTTCAAATTATTCACATGTGGGTGGGTCGGATACCGAGAACTCCTCATTGCAGTGCAGTCTGTTTGGCAGAGCACTAACCCATGCTTAAAGAGATATGAATCTAGCAGATTTTACATCTATTGACAAACTGAAATGATTAGGAGGTTTCAATAATAGGTAGTACTGATTGTAGTTTTTGATCAAATAAGGATAGTAGAGCAACAAAACTGACATAGATTAGTAAATAAAGCCTATATTAAATCATTATCTTATGTTATATTAAACATAAGGTAAAAGTGCATTGGCTCACCAGTCCAGCTGAGTCCAAGGTGGTCTGCTACAATGGCCATGCGGAGGTCAGTCCTCTCACATGGGCTTTGTGGACCTAGATATTCACAGCATCCAGGAGGCAGGGAGGAGCAAGACAAATATTGATTATTTAAAAGCAAATAAACAACAATAATATAATAAAATGACTCTTTATCTATTCTATATGTAGGCCTAGAGTAAAGTGTAATTTTGGCTTTGGTACCATCAGGATCTAGTGTACCTCTTAGTAGTGTGCACTGACTTGTGTTTTGATTGAGTTTTGTGCAACTTACTAACGGTTACTGATCTTGTTTGGTTGGACATAGTCATGTTAAAAGGTAAACTTTTTAAACTGGCTCATATTCTGAATCATACTGTGTAATGTAGGCTACTGGTACCAAACATATCCAGTATTATCTGTTTTAATAAACTTCAGCTAGACTAGAACTGTTTAACAGACCCCAATAGACCTCACTTACACAGTTCCAAAAGTTATTCAGTTAGTATTAGTGTTAGTTAAAGTTCACAGCACTTCAAAGCTACTTTCTACCATCAAGCAACATTCCCTCCCACTGAAGAAAGCAATTCATTGTCTTAACTTAAAATCACCAGCTGTATTGGTCTTCAGCATCTTACATCTTGTTAGCTAGTACGGACTGTAGCCGGTGGTATGCAGATACAGTGATTTTCAAGTTTAGCTGATGAATTGTTTTCCCTGTGAGCAAAAGGACGGCGATCACCACAAAGAAACTACCTCTATACGTCAAGCAAACAGACCAATCAAGCACAACACTGCACTGTACCTACGCCTATGGAAATTTGGTTGAGCGTGTGTCCCTCTAAAACATCTTTGCTTGAGTAAATAGAAATGAACAGTTGAAACTACAATTACAACAAAAGACATCCCAAATCACTAAACTCTTGACATGTAAAGCAATTCATTGACAAACTGTAAAGCTGGATTTGTTTTTTGTGACTTGTGTTCACTATCAATCTCTGTCTGTATTTCCTAGTGGTCTCATCTGCCCCATTTATTTGCCAGTCTATTCCATGTCTGTCATAACTGCCACTGTAATGCATAAATATTACACCTGATTGAGCGTCAAGTATTACATGGTTGCAACAAATGATCAGAATAATAGTGACTAATTGGCTAATAAAATCATTGTAATCGTATTTGATAAACGTTAATCATTACATGAACTACACAGACTCTAAAACACATTCCAAAAGAATCTTTATAAACACAGTGGCATTATTAAACTGATTTTGATCAAAAATACACTTAAATATATCTAGACTAGCTGCCAGTCATTATATTTTCACTTCCAAAAATCTCAATGTCTCAAATCTCAAAAATGAACAAATCATTGGACTAGTCAGCTGATCAAAATAAATAAGGAATCACTGACTAGTCGATCACTTAATTTATTATTTTTACCTCCGCCAAGGAGGTTATGTTTTTGCCAGCGTTTGTCTGTTTGTTTGTTTGTCTGTTAGCAACATAACTCAAAAAGTTATGGACCGATTTTGATGAAAGTTTCAGGATTTGTTGGAAATGTGAAAAGGAAGAACTGATTTCATTTTGGGGGTGATCCGGAAGAAATCCTGGATTCTGGATCACTTTGAAATTTTAGTTAACATTGTGGTAAATGGGGCCAAAAATTTTGTTTCTCAATATCTCGGTTAATTATTGACCAAACCCCATGAAATTTGACTGAGGGATGGACAATGGGATCCTCTTTCATATTCCAAATTGAAAGATACGAGACAAATATTTATGGAAAACACAATTAATATGAGGGGGACTGTAGTCCTTGGCGGAGGTCTGCGCTTTCTGAGTGCTTTTCTAGTTTGTAAATCTTGTGCTAAGGGAAAAAACAAAACACTAAAAATAACGCAACTGTCCAAACTATTCTAAAAGTTAAACATATAATAGTTATGTAATCACTGTCTGGTACAGTATCTGTTCGCCCTGCCATACTGAGACAGCACAGGACAAGAAGAGGGACTAGAGACAAATACATCACATCACAGATCACCCACAATCCACCACAACAACACCTGCATGCATCTCCTCACATAGAGAGAAAGTAGAGTTCATAATAAGAAGGGTTTAAAAGAGTTTACAAACTCTCTGTGACAGGGGCAGCCATGAGTGGAGCATCAGCCTGACTCTCTGGCCTCTTCTGTCCTTCTCGTGTCCACCTACACATCCTGGCTGCTGGCTCAACCTCAGCTGACACAAGGCTAGGTGGGGCAGGCGGAGGTGTAGTGGTGGTGATGGTGCGTTGGGTGCAGGTGGGTGGAGGGCTGGATCTCTTCTCTGACAGGGAAGTGTTCCTGCTTCGAAGCTTCGTGTCCTCAGTGGCCAGTGACTTTTCCGCTAATAAGTGTGAGGATCTTGGCTTGCCCCTAGTTTGGTCCTCCTGGCAATTTGACTTTTTCTGACATACTTCACTATTGGATTTACTTGTGGAGTTTTTACTATGGCTATCTATAAATATTTGGTTAACCTTGACTGTTTTAACACCCTGCTTTTTGAGAACAGATTTTGTTTCAATCTCTTTCCTATTTAGTGAGCTTTCCTCTAATGTGTGTGAAGATCCTGGCTTGCCCCTGGCTTGGTTCTCCTTAAAATTTGACTTCTTCTGACAAGCTTCAGTACTGATTTTCTGTTTTTCTGTAATTTGTGTTGTGGATTTTCTACTATGGCTATCTTTAAGTATTTGGTTAACCTCGACTGTTACAATACCCTGCTTTTTAACCACAGATTTAGTTTCAATCACGTTCCTTTTCAGTGATTTTTTCTCTAAGGAGTGGGAGGATACTGGTTTTCCCCTAGCTTTGTCATCCTTGCTATTACAAGTTTTAAAATTGGCTTTTTTCCTACATATTTCACTATTACTTTTTTCTAATTTGGATTTTCTGCTATGGCTATCTTTAATGATTTGGTTAAGGTTAATACCTTGCTTTTTAACCACAGATTTAGCCTCTTTCCTTTTTAGTGAATTCCAAATAGGAATTTTGCTTTTCTGAAATGAATTTTTAGACCTGTCACATCTTTTACTAACTATGTGCATTGCATTATCCTTCCCTGTTGCTTGCTTGTGAGTAAGTTGTGCTTCTGAAGACATCTGAATGCATAGCTTGTGATTAGGAACCCTGACTGGTAACCTAGACTTGCATATCTTAGTGTTTACCTCTTTGGCTGCAGTGTGTGTAATTGCTACATGAATGGCATCCCTGTCTCCCGTGATATTGTGTACTTCCACTATATTGTCCTCTTGTAGTGCAGGACCTATAGTCAAGTCAGATACAACTTTGTCCACCTGAGTAGACTCACATGAACTGTTATGAGAATCTGCATTGCTACTATGGATGTTGTGTGTTGAGTCCATGTTTTCCTCTACCCCACCCAAAGTGTAATAATTTATAATACCTAATGATATATTGCTCCAGTAATCTGCCATACTTGATGTGCTATAGTTAGAATGGGCTGAATAATTTGAGGTTTCAGAGGCTGTAGTTATGTAATGAGATGAATCAAAAGTGCTTGTTTTAGATTTGGAAGTGCTATTTGAAACATCAAAGTTATTGTCACTTGAAAACTTTGATCCTGTTCTAAAAGTGGAAAACGTGGGCTCAGTGTGAGAAGTAAAGTCGTGACATGTGCTGCTGCAGCCTGCACCATTTGAGATCTCTAGCTGCACTGTGGTTGTGGGTATAGGTATTTGTGGGAAGCTCTCTGTGGACTCCTGACTGTCCTCCTCCTCATCATCATCATCATGTAAGTCTAACTCTAAATCCCTGACTCGGTACCTGCCCGCTAAAGGGTAATGCTCACCAATCTGAAAAAACTGCAGCCTCTCCTCCACCATGTCCCTCTTGCTCATGTCAATTGCACCACTGCGCGTCATCTCAAACATCTTCCCTTCATGGAAGGGGAATGGGTTAGGCTCGCTTGTGGGCGTGCTATCGTCCGTCGGGGTTCGGGCCGGAGTGGTGTCCGGCGTTGTGGCCTGGGACTGCTCATCCACAGCCAGGCCAAACGGTTTAGGCTCACCGTTGCCCCCCTTGGTCCCGCCCATGTCAACTTCATCTCCACTTTTACTTGGCCACGGGTCAAAGTCCAGCCCTTTAGTGGCAACAGTCTTAAAAGTGGAATTAAATTCTTCCTCTAATTTGTAACTAAAATAAGTGTCTGAAAACCCTTCATTATCCAAGGGCTTTGGATCAGTTTTACCATTGTCTTTTTTCACACCATTTGTTTTTCCATTTGTGTCTTTTTTGCAAATATCCTTCTGGTATTCCTCTGGCGTTTTCTCCTCCTCGATCACCTCCAGTTTAGTTGGAGGAAAAGACCGGTCAGTTGTCCTAAAAGACTCAGATGCCCACACATCCCTCCTGCTGTCTGGATACCCATACAGTTTTAGATCAGCCTGCTCACTTAGTCCATCATCCTCATCCTGAAGTTCATATCCATCTAATGAGTCTATCTCTGTTGCATCAGTGTCATGGGAAAACTCTGCTGTTGTTGCTATGGAACAGTCAGTAATAGACTGATCATTACCATTCTGTTCATAGTCATAGTCCTCTCCTTTACCATTGGACCCTTTTGAACCATTGGATCCATTGGTACCATTTGCTTCTTTGTTATTCCCATTTTTATCATGCTTTTTAGATTTCTTCTCTTTCTTCTTGTCCTCCTCCTCCTCTTTAGGTTTAGACGTTAACTTTTTACAAGGGATTGGCTGGAAGATAGACTCATCATCTTGCTCCTCCTCAGTCTGGCCATCTTCACCCCCGGATGGTATAGGAGTTGGGGGTTGGATGCATATTATTGGCTCTTTAAGAAGATGTTTATCATGTTCCTCTTGTAAATTCACCTCCATCATTTCAGTTTCTGTTTCTGAAGATGCACAAGACCCTTTCCTCTCTGTATCGGACTTATCTGAGGATGAATCTAATGGAGGTGGGGGTGGAAACTCTATGTATGCAATACCTTTATCTTTTGGGATATCTTTTCTTTCTTGCACTATTTCAACCTGTCTATCATCGCCTGTTGATTGCAATCTATTCAGCGCATTCAACTCCTTTTCATTATCATTAGTTTCTTGTTTATTTGCATTGACCACATCTGTGTCTGGACTATCTTTGCTTTCTGGAGTCACTTCTTTGAATGTGAATACTGCTTTCTCCTCTCCCTCCGATTCTTCAGATACCTCCATTATCGGACTTGGTTTTCCGGGCATAAATCCCATAAAACCATCTAGAGTTCGTGTGGTGAGATCGTAGCTAATCTCTTCCGAACTAGGAGTCTCTGGGGTTATTGGACTTTTCCCTGAACTATCTATAAAAGAAACCTGCTCCAGTGTATCTTCATCAGGGCTAATAATAGGGCTAAGACCATTTGACTTTTGCTTAACATTAAATGATCCCTTGGCATCCCTCTCTGCCTGCCTACCAACCTGCACACCTACATATACTGGTAGTGTCTTAATACCTTTAAAATTTTCTTTGGCGGTTGCCGTGGTAGGGGATGTGATAACTTTCTCAAGCACCTCTCTGGGACTAGGAAGGTTGTTTGAGTTTGAATCTTTTGGAGCATTGTCCAAAATTTCAAAAGTCAAATCTGTCTTTCTTTGGGCTACGTCAGCGCTTGGCCCTTTCTTAATTAACGTTGGTATTTGTGAAGGCCTTGGGGTTGTTGGTGATTTGGGAACTGGAATTTGAGATTCTGACTTTTTCCGAAGATTTTTGTTCAACTGTTGTTCTGTTTCTACCTTTGATACTTCATTTGTTGTTTCTTTCATCTTTGCAACCTTTCTTACTTCATTTACATTATCTACAACTTTCTTACTGCTATCTTTGGCTTGTGTATCTATAACACTCTTAGTTTGTTCACTACATTTCTGAATTGAAACAATATTTTGGTTTGTCTGACTGTCATCTGCCAACTTGGGAGATTTTGGTGGTGATGTTGTTTTACTGCTTTCCTTTTCAACATCTTTATCAGCAGAGCCTTTTTCTGCCCCTTTTGTAAATACTGGAAGTTTACTCTCTTGCATCTTTTTAACTGACGGCTTTGGTTGGACTGGTGGGGGTACTTTGGAGGGACTAGCTTGACTGGCCTGCTTTTGGGCTGCAGCTTCAAACTTCATTCTCACTGCACTGACTCTAGACGTGGATCTCACTGGAGAAGATGGTTCAGACTCACTAGATATAGCTGGCTCAGTTACATGGGATGTGGCACTTTTCTGAGGACTGCTTGGTAAACTTGAACTTTTCTTTTCAGTTGTTGTGCTAGTAAATGTTTTACCAGTAGAAGACTCCTTAAATTGGCTTTTGTCTTGCGTGTCTATACCTGCCTTAGACTTTTGCTGTATTTTTTCAGGACTACTGCAAACTGAAGTTGGCCACGATCTTGGTTCTTTTATTTGCCGTTTCATTGGCTTTCGCTCTGGTGACTGCAACTCATCATTCAACTTTTCAGTTTTGTCACGGAAGAACTGAGAAACTTCACTCAGTTTTTCCTCAGCCTCCTTAACTGTCTGGTCCACCCTGTCTTCGTAAAGTAAATTCTCCCTGCTTTTGCTATCATGTTTCTCTTCTGTAAATCTCATCCACACTGCATGTTTAGGGCTACCTGGTTCAGTGGTGTAATGGAGAACTGTAACTTTATCAAACTGCGCTGATTCATCCCTGTGTGAAAATTTGCCTGATTTGGGGGAATCCTCTTTAGATGACCCCCTTTTGGGACTACTATCTTTTTGTGGGCTAGCATCAGTGCTCCTACCAGATTCAGGACTTTGGTGTCGCTTTTTCTCAATCACTGTCTCTTCTGTGTCTGACTGAGAAGCTGAAGACACATCAAGCTTCTCGGAAAGTAACATTTTTTCAGCAAAATTATATGACTCACCTCTTACCTCTGAGAGCTCATCATCACAGTATTCAATTGAATGTTGGCTCAATAGTTTAAGTGCTTTGTATGAGTCATCGGCTATGAGCTGTGCAGAGCTAGGTCGACTGTCCTCCTCTTGAGATACAGGAGTGTTGACCCGGGAAGTTTCTAAGAAGGACGGGAGTGTTTCCTCTGCAATAAGCTCCTCCTCTTCCTGTTGAACATCCTCATAATCCAAAAACTCCCTAAAACCACGATCCCCTTTATAAACATACAATTCTGGGTGTTTCTTGGTCTCTCTAATGATAACTTCTGTTGGTTCTGCAGTGCTATGCCCTTTCTCAATGTGCACCTCAATTATTCTTTCAACTTTAGGTTTAGACTTATCTAGAAACCTTGGCGTTAGCTCGTCACCTTTAACTGAATCCTGGCTAGCTTTGTGTTCAAAAAGTCCCGCTAGTTCCTTAGATGGATCCCTTCCTGACTGAAAAGCTTTCATTAGATCTCGCACCGACATTCCCTCCTCTATCATCTCTGCGCTGTCTGAAAACTGGGGTTTATGATACACCATTCTAGTTGTTGTGGTGATTTGAGTTTCCTCTTTAAGACACACACTTTTACTCATCATTGAATCATCTTGTAGCATGTCTAATGCTTGTGCCGAGCTACTTGGTTCAAAGTCTATGGCAGGAATAGCAGATGCTGCCTCCTCCATGGATACAAAATCAGCTCTAGCTTCACTAACACAGGGGGGAATGGGTGAGTCTGTAAACAAAGGCTTAGGCCCTGTACTTTCTGCACTTTGGGGGGCTGATGGGGTCTTTTCACTTCTCGTCTCAAAGCCACTGTCTGACAAAGGGCTCTTATCCTGTTCGTGGGACAAATCTTCAGGTGATTCTAAAATACTTTCTGCCCCTTCTGCGAGTTTGCTCAAATCTTTCTCAGATGGCGAAGTGTGCATTGCCGAAGCTGGGGGAGGCATTTTAAGCTTGTTCTCTTGTAGTGTCATTGATGGCTTAAGGATACGCTTTTGTTTTTCCTCACCCTCCCTCCTCACCTCCTCTTCATAACGACTTTTTAACTCTGCCATTTTGGAAAGCGAGCTCGCACCAATTTCATTTGTCAAGTAATCTACGACCTTGGCCAATTCAATGTCTTTACTTGACAATGCTTGGTGTTTGAACAAAAGCTTGCTTTCTTCAAAAGGAGAAAACTCAGATAGTCTTTGTGCCTCTTCAATCTCATCTTTAGAAAACTCCTCCCACTCCTCTTCTTTGCCATCACTAAAGATATCTTTCTGCAAGATCTGACTAACCTTAACTAAGTCCTCCTTTACCCTTTCCACTAAAGTATATGGCTCCTCATCTTCTAGTTTCTCTTTGGGTGTCCCTGTATTTGATGTCTGCACTGTCTTAACTGCAGTTGGCGTGTCTGTTTGTAAAATTGCTGTCATCCTCATCAAATCCTCTTTCATGTCCGCTACATCTCTTAGTATCTCCTGATTGGAAGCAGCTGCCGGGTGGAATAATGGGAGGTGTAATGAATGGAGGAGATTTCAACTGGGATTTTAATTTGGTAGCAGTAACACAAGTCGACAGTAAAGGAGATGGAGAGGAGGTGACAGAATCAGGAATTGCCATTTTGAGAGAACCTGGTCCAGGTTTGGGTGGGGAATCTGGGATGACATTTATTAATGAATAAACGGGTAATGTTATTTTATTTGTGCAAACTGTTGAAGTGGACGGAGGCACTGCAGATCTGAGGGACCCATAGCCTGAGCTAACTGGTGCGGCTCTATGCGATGAGGAAATTGATTTGAGAGTCCCATATCCGGACACTGAACAGGAGTCTATGGCTTCATTAATCGCTGCGCTGAGAGTGGAAGTTGCAGCTTGTGTAGTGGCTTGGATCCTTTCCTGAAGACTAGTGCTTCTTTCGGATACAAGTCGTGACGAAGGCGAGGAGGGCGTGGAGGAAGAGGAGGGGTACTTGACCGGGGACAGTGAACCATTCATTAATTCGGATGATGCAACTGTGGTCTGTCCCATTGTGGAGAGTGACGAAAGTGGAGACCACCCGATCCGTGATGACAATGTTGAATCTACTGAGGTTTTTATTGGTGAGATGTTTTTGACCGACTTGATTGGGGATCCTGTTTCTGATTTATAAGGCAGATTGTACATGTTTAAGGATGTTTTTGGTGATGGTGGTGCAGAAATTGAAGACCCATTGGTGAGTGAATGAAGTGGGGAAGTTCTTGAGGTGTAAGCTGATGCAAGATTTTTGATTGAGGCTGGATCTGTCGCATATCTGGAGGGGCTTCCTGGAGAGGCATAACTAGTTGAGCTCTGAAGTGGATATTGGCCTTGCTGTACAACAGTTTTGATTGGGGAAGCAACTCCTCTACACCGGACAGGGGAAGACGCCACAATTTCAACGGCAGCTGCTTTTACTGGAGATGGTAAGGTAGTCGGTTGGGTTGTTCTGAGAGTGGGGGAAGTTGGGGACAGAGACCAGGGGGATTTTAGTGGAGAACCAGCTGGTGGTGAGTGGGGCGGTGAAGTGGAAGAGGCGATTGGACCCCCCAGTCCTGCTGTCCTTGCTTGGACAGGGACGGTAATAGGAGCAGCCGTCCATGGTGGGTAAGGTCGGGTTGGAAAGACAGGTTTGTGAGGGTAACCAGCAGGCAGTGTTCTTGCTGGTGTGCTTCGCTCGACTGCTGTTTCTTCAAATGAATTGTTTTGGGAAATAATGGTGTGGGACAAATGACAAAGGGGAGTACAAAAATGTGTGGAGGAACGTAAAATTATGTGGGGCAAGAAAAAAGAACAACAAAACATGAAAGAGGAAAAGACCAGAGGAGGAAGAGTTGATCAGTGACACTGGTATCAGGTATCAGTATAATTAGTTTTACAACACTGACAGAAGAGGAATATTTACAGATGTTTGTGTGAGGATATAAACAAACCAGAAGCAACACAAATAAAGTGAAAGGCACATAGAGCACGGAAAGGAAAGTTCAAATGAAAATGATGAAACACTTGACAGCGAAAGAATGGCAAGACAAATGCACCAGGAAAACACAAAAAAACCCTCTCTTTAAATGTTGTTAACATGGGCTCCTTTATGTACATAAAATCCGCTTTTGAGTGCCTTTTATCTGTTTGATTGAAAGAAATTTACTGTAGTTCTTTAATCCTAAAACAAAGCCATGGGCTGCAGAAAATAGGCCGCTACTATAAATAATATAACAGAATTTTTGACAAAACGCACATTAAAGTGCAGGGTAGTTTCAGGTCCATTTTGTCATGCGGTTTTGTGTCAAGCAGTTTGCCAAAAACTGAAAAATGAAGCCAAACTTAAGACCTTAAAACATGCTTTTTTGTCCCAATGAAGATCCCAAAAGGCTCTTCAAATTCAAACTGGGACAAATGCCATTTCAAAATATCCAAATTTTGCTTTAACTTCCTGATAAACCTTTAAAACATTGTGTCAGAAAGTCAAAGGAAAATTTCTGGTGTTGCTCAAATCAAACATTTGAAAACTCTGCAATGAAAATCAACCCAGAAGAAGTTCCACTCACAATATGGGGCAAGCACAGCACAAAACTGAAAACCACTGATTGACCCATGCAAAAATACCATGTACCATGTTGTAAACAAGCGTGTGGACAGAGCATGTATATGTGGGTGAGGAATATGCATCCAGTACATTCATATTATCACAACTAACTCCATATGGATCATCAAATAAAGTTAATATTTAACTGAGTTGGTTAATAATCTACAGTATTATTCTACCAAGGGGTTGTTAGTAAAATATCACACTCACTCTGTGCAGGCTCGGCCAGATAGCTGTAGCGCTTACGTAAGGCTAGGGAAGCAAAGGTATGACGTCTCTCTGTCTTTTCAGTCTGCAACAATAGCAAACAACACAACACCTTTCAGTTCTGGGTCACCCTAGATTAGTATAAAGTGGTGCCAAATCAACAATATTTGGCTTAAATACTATAATGATATTAGTAAAGAGTGACTTTATATGATTCAACACAGCAGCATATTCTTATTTATGAAACTGTGCTGCTATGTTTCAAAGTGGGTTAGTTCACAGAAATGTAGAAAACAGTCAACTTATTTTTTATGTGCATTATATACGTCAAGAACTAACTTATATTTATGTACATATATGGTTCAAAAACTTAAAATCTGATGCATTATCTCTTACCAAATGCTACACTATGAAACTGATAAGATGTAGTATATCATATGACGTGCAAACACCTGCTATATAGAAAAATCAGCAAGGATAAGGCTATAATATGCAAAGCAAGGGCCGCGTAGCGCAGGAAAATGGACAGCACGCAGTGGGAATGGTGTAGTTTACCTCTTCCTCTGGATCTGACTCCACATCCTGGTTCCCAAGATGCATTGCAGGAACAAGGGTAGTAGTAACATAATGGAGAAGCAGGGGGAAAAATATCAGGCCGTGAAATAGGATAAGCCTCTTAAGCAAAAACTGAGCAAAGCAATAACAAAATAATAAATGCACCAAAAATAAATAAATAAAAATAAAGCGCGAGAAGCAGTAAAACAGCAAATAAGGTCAAGCCACAGTAGCAGCCGCAAAGGGCCCACAAGCCATAAACATGTCACCCAAATAAAAAAGTAGATAAATTAAACAGCCAATGACAAGAACCCACTGCATATATAATTATATTTACACAGAAAAGCTTTAAACAGATAAAAGACACAGTGGCGGCAGATTGGCCATAGTCTTTCTCTGTCTTGAATTATTATCAATGAGGTGGTATTTTCCCTATCCGTGAGAATGGTGATGAGGTGAGGACAGAAATGGTGCTGAATAGATCGTACCTTCTTCACAGCAGGAAGTGTGATGTTGAGATTGCAAACAGCGGTCTGAGGAAGTCCTTTTATGGTCTTACATTCTTTGAGGAAAGTGAGACGACCACATGGCTCCTGGCTGGGATCGCGCACCTGAACACAGAGATAACAATTTAAAATGGGCAGCAGACTTCTTTTGTGAATGTGTGATGAGTTTGTGTTCAGTTTTAAATAGATTCTTCCAACACAGTGACAACTGAGTGAATTACAAGCACACAGTTTGATTTATAGGCTAACACATGGTTGAAAAGTCCCCAAATAAGAGAGTAGGCTGGTCGTTTCTATAAGCAAACTGATTGAAAAAACTGCACTATTATCATTATATTTTTCTAATTAATAGGGATGTAACAATAACCGAAATATCATAATATCATATCATCAAAAATCTCACAATTATATCGTGGACCATCACAATATATCGAATTAGAAGAAGTCTTTTATGGTGCAGCAATAGAGTCAATAAAACTACATAGACCATGATGCTTTGCACTATTTCAGTCCAGTCCGCTGAAATAATGGTTATTAATCACTTTTAAATCTTAATTATATGAATTATGACGAGAGAAAAGTAGCACATTCCCAATTTTGTCAGCCTACAATATTGCAATAAATATCGTGCTGTGAGATGCATGTCGTGAAAATATCGTCTTGAGAGAATTGGATTTCGTTACCTCCCTTCTAATTAACTATCTATCTATTATCTATAAATTATGTTAACGTAAAGTTTAGCTGCTGTTCATGCATCACATGAAAGGTATTTAGCTGGTACTACTGTTTGGATGCAGAATATGTCCTGTTATGCATGATTAGTCTATACAAAAAGTAAAATAGGGCCAATCGATAGGATTTGGCATTGGAAGTAGGTTACAGCCTGCTGGTGTGGTGCTGTGTTTTAAGCTTGGTCAAACAGAGTTTAGTTTAGTACTGTATAAGGGAAGAGTGAAAATATGTAGTAGTTGTAGTTTGAGCCAGTATTTTGTACCTTGACACAGAAGGGCAATCGATTCTCCTTAAAGGCATAGAAGTTAAGCACTAGCTGCTGACCAGCTTTAGTCAAAGGCGTCAAGTTTCCATAGCAGTCCACATAAATCGGACGACCCTCAAGAACCTAAAAAGAATACACAATTACTATAAACAAAAGTGGATTCACCATTAAAAATTAGACAAAACTAGGCAACAAGTATTTTTGTACTCAACTCGTCAGTGATTAATTTTTTGATTATTGTACATTAAGACTTTTCAATATATTGTCATCCAAATTAACGTTGAAATATGGTGACTTACAAATAAAGAGTATTAATAATGAAAATGAGAAATTGTTTATTATTTTTTGACATTTTGCTTTAATAAAGCTTTGTCAGTTTGTCATAAAAAGTTCTATGATTATTTTTAAAGTTGACTAGTCATGATTAGTTGAGTAATCTTTGCAGCTCTATTATAAATATACTGTATAGGCACATAATTTAAAACATACCTCTATGTCTTTGCTTCGTGCCACTTCTTCAAAGTTTTCCTGCTGTTCTAGCGTTTTGTCCACCTTGTCGTCAGTCATGCAAAAGCACCTGAGCCTGGACTCCACCGGGTCGTTCATTTTGGCAAACACCACAAACTTCGCCATATACGGCACACATATAAGCTCCCGGTACAGCTGAGTGGCCAAGCCAACTGTCTCTGGGATCTGGTGACAGTCTGCTAACCAGAACCTGCACCAAAATATTATACATATTGGAGAACATAAACTTGTCATAAATTATAGAAAACAAGAGGATTTTGTTGAGTAGTTTTCATTACCTGGCTGAAACATTGGTAGTAAAGGACACGCAGTCGTTGACAAAAGTGAGAGGAGTCGTGCCAGTAATGTCCTCCCATTGTGCTGGAGATGTACCACCTGAAAGAAAACAGAATTATGAAGTTAATTTACAAAGTATATTGATATATGTGATTGATATGATATAGGTTTTGTGCAAAGTTTTTGGTGTGTGATCCTGAGTTAGAGTATTCAATTTATAAATACAAATACAATTTTAAGTATACAGTATTTTTGATAATCCAGAAACCTCCATGACAGGTATGTGATGGAAGTGACTAGAAGTACAAATTGCTTATATTTTATGTTTTTAACCATATTTGTTTTGCCAGTAGTGGATCTCAGTGTTAAGTACCTGTGATGCTGCAGAGGAGGCGGAGGCAGGGCGTGGAGTCTCCCTTGTACCCATTGGTGAGTCCTTCTCCGGACAGAGGTGGCACCGGGATCGTCATGGTGATGGGCTTGTGGAACTTCCTCCTTCTTGGCTCCACAGTAACGATGGGGCTGAAGGTCGCCCGGTTACCAAGGATCTTCTGCACCAGCTCCTCAGGGACAGGCTGGGCCTAGGACAAAGAGAAAATACAGAATGAAGGAACATGAATTTGAAGTGTTTTAACAAGGCAGACAGTATATTTAAGTTGCTAGAGAACATTTGAGTAGAATAATTGTATAATTATTTCATTATTATTTATTACTACAGTGTCACTGTGCTAAAATTATATCTTTATTTCGATACAAAAGAATGGACAATGATACACAATAATATTTTTTTTTTAAAAAACATCAATAAACCAAAAAAAAAAAAAAAAAAAAGTACTATCTTTTTTACCACTAGTTCTTATTAAGCTCCAAATCATTCTAAAACTATTCAGAAAAGGTCAAGATGACTTTATTTGTATTGAGTCTTGCTCAAATGGGTATCTAGTTTTGGTATTGATTTAAAATGTAATTTTCATTTGACAGTCCCAGTACTTGTCAACAAAGTGATGGGTCCAAATAATTTCCATCATGAATTAATCAAGTTTGAATTGGCCACAGCAGAGTAAAATTATCTGAATTGTTTTTATCATGGACTGGGCCTAAAGACCAGTGCACAATTCTTATTTTTTGTTAAGAAAGATTTTTGGATGTCACACAGTGTAGGCTGTGGCGCATGAAATTGTAATCCACCACACTATGCAATGTTATATAAGACTAATTTGCAATCATAGTCTGTATCCATGTCTTTGTTAGATCAATTGAAATACTGAATAGCCCTTGTAGGTTTTAAAAGTTACATTCAAATCTACAAAAAAAGAAGGCCATGTACCTGCAGTCCCACTTTAATTTTCTTGGTCAGTGCGCCCTCTGGGAAAGAAGCTTGGACCAATGGGAGGCTGCGGCTGTACAAAGTCCCGCCCTCTGGTCCCATGTGATTTGTCTCCTGCCTGATCCGTGACACAACAGCGAAGTATTGTGGGAAGTCCTTGGTTACAATACGGCATATTCGTTTCTTCTCCAGTTCATCTGCACTGTCCAATTCTAAAAACAAGAAAAGGCAAGTCATATATTTTCCCCAAATTCAATAGGTTGTTGCTATGGGAATATGTGTAGAGCAAGACAACTGCTGTATGCTGATAATTTATTTGAACTACAGACACAGCATTGTAAGCTAACCAGCCCACAATTCATTCTATATGGAAGAATTAAACCACATTTGTTCAACCTAGAAAGTATCAAGCAAGTTTCAAGACTGGCAAGGGTAAAAGAACAATTGATTTAAAATTCAATTTGTCAACTGGACAAAGTGTATTTGGTCAAATATGTTTCACAGCTCATCCATGCGGCTTCCTCAGTTCTGGTCAGAATTCTGGTGGGTAATTGATTAAATCTGTCTGCAGGGAGGAGCTAACTACAATGAAACTACTCTGAAACTAACACGCCTACTTGTGTAGAGTTTCTGTTAGTTGGGCCTATTGAAATGCACTGAGTGTAGGGTCATATTAGCATAACTATTCAGGGTCATAATGATAGCTTTCACACCTCTGGACCTGACCTGGCTACAGCTATTGTTCTCTTGTTTGTTTTGATTTAGGTTTGAGAATGGAGTTGTAAATAGGAGACAGATGGTGTCTGAGTCCCCCATTTCTGTTTACAGAAGGATTCTCTTTAAATAAAAACAGCTTCTTTCAAACTCCCCTTTCAAACCAATTCTTTTCTCTGGCTAAGATCTGTACCTTACTATCCTCAAAGGAGTGGCCTGTGGCTTTTAGGTGGAGAAGAACAGCAGACCGAGGACCACTACTGCTCTCTCGTCTCTGTTGGTACATCCTCTTGTGAAGTGTACCAACACAGACGAGAGAGCAGCAGTGGTCCTCAGTTTGCTGTACATCTCCACCTAAAAGCCATGGGCCACTCCATTGAGTTAACAAACTGAATTTCTCCTTTGCCATGGATTCTGAGGGATTTTTCACACAACTTTGGCTTAAGAATCTGCCAATACGCGATATCATTAGATACCAGTGCAGAGGCAGAAAATATAATTCATTGCCTTTAAACACAAACGACATATGGTAAAACATGATCCAAATGTGGTTTCTAACTGTTAGTATATTATGAGGTGTTTTGGATCAACATCGATCAGTAAAAGTTTCAATATCAGTGCTTAATATCCAACAGCAGTTCAGTGCCTAAGACTGACTTTACTTATTGTAGTAATTAGTCCTATATTAAAACAAGTACCTTCATCCATCCCATTGAGAATCTGGTTGAGGTCATCTGTTTTACAATCGTACAAATGTTCCTTCCAGATTTCTCCGTTCTCGCTCCTCAGCAGAATCAGCTCCCTCTCCTGGCCCCGCAATGAGCCAAAATGGGGGATCTCCACTATCACAGGCCTGCCAATTCACACACACCTCATAAATTAGCAAAAACCTCTACTAGTGCACTGTATAATGCATATTAAAGGAACTGTACCCGATTTAAAAACTTGAAAAAAAGAACTAGTTCATTTTGAACTATTTGCAATCGTCTAAAGTTATTCATCACTTACCTTATGCAATCTGAGCATCCCAGTTATTGTATGTGTTGAGTTTATATGTGTTTTCACACTAATTGCTAATATGACTGAAAGGTTTTTATTCCTCATTCTTCACTTTTATTGCAAATTTTATAACAATTTTTAAACAATTATTTATGTTTTGATTTTTGTTTGTCCTGAGATTTTAATGTCTTCTTCTTCTTCTTTCATTCTGTAAAGCACTTTGAATTATTTTGTGCTATACAAATCAACTTGCCTTGCCTAATTGCGCTCTTCCTGATACCGGAAGAGTAAAATGTTTTATAATTAGACAGTACATACAAGAGCTGCTTATACAATATATCTATATATCTAAACAAGGACAAGACAAACTCTGCTCAAATAGATGGAAAATCAATCAAACAAAATCAGGTACAAGGCCTTTAAGTAAGAACAGATCATATACAAACTGTGAGGGGAGTCATGGCAAATGCTTCCTCCATGCACAATATATGCCATGTAAATTTGGTCAAGCAAAACGAGACAGATGAGATGGTTTGAGGGGAAGGAGGAGAAAGCTGCACAGCCCTTTTTAGCTACAGGTAAGCACTACAATTCATTAGAGTTGAACCATCATTAGATAAGGCCATAATGTTTAAGCTATTAACAGTTTTTTGAGACACCTTAAAAATATTAACAGTATTGCTAATACTGTTGTAATACTGTATTTAATGTGATTTGTGCTTATTCTCCACCTCAATTCCTCATCGCTGCCCCAACATAAGAAAACAGTGCTATTTATAGTTCTGTGGAAAAAATCAGGAACATAAAATTTCATACATTGCACATTGTTGAAGGAAATAAAATTTAAATTTAAAAGGTGAAGTAACTTAATCATGAGAAGCAGGATGGTGTGTACTCGAGGAAAATAACTCATGCCCAAAGAAGCGCAAGTCAATTCCACACAGCCAATAAAACAATAGCTTCAGTGACCTTCAAACGTCACCGCAAAAAATCTAAAAGAAAGTTTGTAGTTTTAGGAAGAGGCTAAGTTACTATTGTGAATGCTGATATGTGAATACTGCTTGTAGAGATAATATATATGAATTACAAAGTTATTTATACGTGTTTTAAAAGACAACACAAATTAGAAATTGAAATATTGGAAATGCATAAATAAAATTACATTACACTGTTTTCTGATCTATGTTATAATGTTGTTTCATTGTCACAAACATACCTGGAGTTATGGTTGTTTTATTCACATGTTAAACAGAGAAAACCTGCATATTTAGGCTCTCATATTGAAAACACTCTGTTCCAAGTTGTAATGTCATGTAGTAACACAGAAAGTGCTCTACTGTGTTTTCTACATACACATTCACTAGAATCATTTGGATTATTTCAGCCCTGGAATTGCCAATCTCTACTGAACAAAAGGTAAAATTTAGCTGTAAACTTGAAAACTACCACTTCATGGCATCACAAAGTGGAATAGAGCATTTTAAGCTTTGGAAATGTAGACAGATTCATTATAAAGGATTACTCAAACATGTGTGAATAAAACAAAACATAATTCTAGGTATGTTTTTGATGAGGTAGCATCATTATAACATGGTTTAAAGCTCTCAAGAATCCATTTTGTGCAATATAGGACCTTTATAAATATTATGGTCTTTGGTCTCATCGGTTTGAAATTTGCTTTATGTGGTCACCAGCCAGAATAGTCAGAGTTAAATGCCAGTAAGGGCATCTGGCTTAATATCTAAATCAAATCAATATGGAACTGAGAGCTGAAAGCAAAGAGAAAATATACTACTGAAGGGATTTCTTTGTCATGCATTGCTTTTTAAATATGATTTCTTCCCAAGACTACACAGGCTAGCATAGCTAACAAAAGTCAACAAAGATGATTAAAATAATATCAAAATTAAAATCTTCAGCATGGATCGGCCTTAGTCGTGTGACCCTGAGGAGGTGGATGGGTACACAGGACGGGGGCTGGGAGTGGGTGCTTGGTTTTGGTTCGTACCCCACAAATTTAGTTCCTCTGGGTCCGAGCTGAAGCACTGGACTAACCAGACTCTCGCCTTCGTTTAGGGCTGGCAGCTTTCGGGGCAGATGGAGTTTACTGTGTCCACACCACACACACAGGGCACAAAGCACACACTCACAAGTTAGTAGAGGTATACACTCAAACTTATGATGTAGTTTGTTATAGGTAAGGAGACTTGGTTAATACATTTTTCATTTTCATTGCTGTTGATTTGAAGTTGTATTTTTGTGGTTGAAGTCAACATTTTCATTGTAAAGGGAATAGGAAATACGTAGTGTTATATAGCAAAGGTTCAATAATTCAAAAAGTAAAAAAATCCCCAGAAAAGAAAGTAATATACTGTCTCCACGGGGTCTTAAAAATGCTAACCCTGCAGTTTAGATCTCTGCCAGTTATTATATTCTGAAAAGCAGTCTTTAGTTTAGCAGTTCATGTTTGGGTCTTCTCTCAGATGTTTTAGCACCTGGGAATCGGTAAAACTCTTTGAACTGAATCTTAATTTTAGACTATATTTCAAGCTTCAGTTACATAATTTTCGAAAATTTTCAGCTCTAGATAAAATAAAAGCAATTTATTTACTAAATAAACACCACGTTTGCAGGTGTATGTTTATGGATTGCAAAAAAATCTGAAAAAAGTATTTTTTTGTAAATATTTTTCAAGACTATACTGTGGGCTCTATAGGGAATTTGCATCAAAAACTACAATTTGGGATTACAATGATATAATATATACCTGATACAAAAGTAGCCAAGGCAAATATTTATTTATACATTTATATCAAACTCATTCACTCACACACTCAGATACAATTTAAAGCCAGATGGTTGGAAAAGGTGATGACCAAAAGCTGCGTGTTGATGTCAAGTCAACATAATCAAAGTGCTTCAAAGCAAATAGCAAAATATAAGTGACTTTAAACGGTTCTTACCCCAAAAACTGTGCTCCCGCTGGCCCCACCTCCACCAGCCGACTGGCCAGCCCCTCCCCCTCCACCATGGGGGGAGGAGACGCCAGCTTGTGCCTCTTGACCAATCGGCACGTGATCCTGGTGGGTGCGGTGCACTTCCTGGGTGGGATGATGATGCGCATTCCGTTATGGCGACTTCCTCTCATAGACCCGCCCCTTGCATCGACCATGAAACTGACCAGGAACCTGTATTTGATCAAAATGGATAGAAATATACACAAAAATGAAAACAGGTGAGGAATACATTTTTTTTTATTATTTAAGGGAACTGATGAAGTTTTAGTTGAGGTGGGGTCCCTTCTCATGCTGTGGTCTTCAAAACACAAGTGGTAGATAAAATATAAAAATAAAAAAATTCAACAAAATTTTGAGAATTCTCAGTTGGTATTGCCCATTGTAATTAAAAATAAGGTCATCATATTTATTATGAATTATCAGTGCTTAAAAGAGCAACATACCAGCTCAGGATTCTTAAACCTGTATTGTGTTAGATTAAAAAAATATTTAAAATTCTTGGAAAACAAAATAAACTCACAAAAATCTTCACACACACAACCACACCATGCAAAAACAGACTTGTTAGTTCGCTGAAAGAGAGTATACAGAATGAGGAGTTGCAAAACAGATTACTGCCATAACAATCATCTTAAATTCTGTATTATATTTTTATGCATATTCATTTCAATATTTATTATATTGTGCATGGAATAAATGTTACACAATACAATGCTTTACTTTAAGTTTAGAATAAAATAGTAGCAATTATCTGCTTTGCAACTTAACAATTAGAAATGCCTACATGAAAGTGTCTGCAGTAAAACTTCAAATGTAACAAACTGCACTGAGCAATATTACAGTAACATCCAGGGTTTTAACTCCTGTGGCCTGTGGTGCAAGTAGCTTCTAACATTGTTTGGCTGTGTTAAATAAATGTTATAATGACTAATTTTATTGTTGGTCAAAACCAATATTAGGGCTTTCTAACTGGATCATTGCCAGTTAGAAGCTTGGGTCTTTTTAATTGAGAGGTTTACAACCAATCAGTAAACACATGTGGTTTGGAGCAGAGTTCAGACGAATTTGACAATTTATTGTTTATATTCAGGGAATTAATATTGAAAGCCAATGTGATTTGTTTTTTTTTATTGACAAAACAAAACAGACAAAAAATAGCAAAATTTTCAGACTCATATTGCCCAGCCCAAACCTAAATAACTACACATTAAAGCCAAAATCCTGGAATAATAATCATTTTAAATCAATAACTAACAATACTTTTCACTGCAACGTATGTCACTAAATAAGTAAATAAACAAAAAAACAATTTAAAAAAGTCAACTGCTCAAACTTTCAAATTGCTGTCTCTAGGCCTGTCACGATAACACTTTCTAAAGTGCAATAAATAGTCCTAAAGCAGGATTATCCTTAAAAAACAATTCTAACTGTACAATATTGTCAGCTAAATTACATGCTAAATGCTAAATTAAATGCTAAATTACATTAAGAACATTTAAGCAATTAATTAGACTAGAGTCATAGAAATTATTTATTTCAACCCCCTATAGCTCAAATCTTATTGTAATACAAAGAAATAACAAAAAACTCCACATTTGTAAAAAGAAAAAGGACTCAGAATAAATAAAATTATTATCATATTCATTAACGATATGAAGCGATATGATATCGTTTGTATCGTGACAGGCCTAGCGGTCACAATTGAGTTGAAGTGCAGCAAAGTCAAACACAAATGTCATGAAAATGAGTTGTGTATAAAAAATCTAAACTGGTGTGGTTGTGTAATCAAACTGAAAACCAAAAGTGAAAAGTGTTGAAGGGAGAAACCACAGGGAAACCATCACAGTCACCTGCTGTCGTACTGCGGGAGCGGAGAGGAAAAACTGCAAAATGGAGGACAAAGCAACGCAGGAGGGACAGGTCAACAAACAGGAGCCACTCAGCACATGGTAAACAAGAACTATATGAAAAAATTACATGTCCTCCATTTTCACACTGTCATGGAGGAAAATGGGGAAGTGTAATTTTTCAAACTTTTGGAGCTGAGGATAAAAGCAACAGCGAAGACAATGAGACAATATGCAAACTTCATCATCCTTTGAATCTTGGTAAGAGGACATCCCAAAAACTATGGAGAGATGTATCCTGGGAAAATATGGCAAGTTGCACAGACACAGAAGGGATATATACAGTCATACAACCATTCACTCTACAAGAATGAATTGATTAAATTCAGTTTCATCAATTTCTTTCTCAGTTCAGTGTTTCAGATTGCTGTTATTCATCCTGAAACTCACGGATAGTTGCCTCTGGAAGGACAAAAGTGATGACGTACGGCCAGTTTCTATGGTAATAGCAATTTCTGTTGCTATGAACAGGCCTTGTGTTTTTTGTTTTTCTTTTATAATGAAGTTTGAGATGAGGCTACTTGGTCATACATTTTGTCTTAATGTTACTGCTAATAAGTAAACTCATTTTAAAACCATGTTTTTGAAAACCTTGATCTTGAACTTTTTCTAAACATCATCACTTTGAATGACCAATCAAAGTAGACCATTCCTGTGAAGCCTACTATTTAGCTCCAGACATCTAAAAACAACTGAATAAAGCCGGAGATAGCCTTCATTAAAAGTGGGACTTAATCCACAACCTCTATACTGAAAGTAGAAAAGATAACAACTCTCCAAAAATGAACCCAAAAAACAATATCAAACATTTGTATCCTCACTTTACAATGGAGGTGATCACTCTCCTTGTGTTACTTACCCGGAGTGGATCGGTGAAGAAACCAGATTAACATTATCCAGGGCGTCCGCAGTCCAGCTATATCTCCTCAGTGAGTCGTTGTCACAGTCCTTAGCCACAGACAAATGCTGCGAGCAAGAGAAACATATAAATAGATGTAAAATGGTAATATGATGTCTAGTTTTTCAATCACAATCAAGAATATGTATGTCCAAATGATGGATTATTAATGGAAATAACCACATAAATAAAAATGGACAGTATAACCAATGCACTGTAGTCATGGGTTTCAGCTTCCTGTACAGACATTTTGAGGACTTCACAATTCAAATGATATAATATTTTGCTTTAAATTGCCAAGTCCTATAGCAAAGGTCCCTTTTTTCACGAATCTGAAACCCATGTACAACAAAAAACATTGTAACTAAAAAAACAAACATGTTATATGTGTCACCTCATTTTACAGTACGCTTGAGAATTATTTACTTCATTTAGTACATGTAATACACTGTGTAATAACTTGTAAAAACTTGTAATTACATAGTACTTGCAAGGGTAACACATTATAATATCTACACTCTTAAAGAACAGAACAAAGACTTAATTCATAATGAAAAAATACTTTTTTAATAATGATTCAGGCTTAGTAACTACTTAAATAATACTGTAACTTTTAATAATAGTATAATGAGTTCATTCTTAACATGAACAAAGATCTATGATACAACACCTACAATAGTTTACGTATTAGTTCATTATAAATTAGGCCTTTGTTCATGCTTTATTAAGGGTAATTTAAGTGTAGTAGGCTGTTAGAAAGTGTAGCAAAAATAAAGTGTTATCTGAAAATATGCTGAACAAAAACAATAAGAACACTAGAGTAGAAGTACGAATAAAGATTTCCATGCACGTATGACAGATGCGCATGACAGTGGGTCTCTATGGAATACCTTGTTGCGCTGTTCGACAATGAAGGACTTTTCCTTACACATGGCCTGCAGCAGTGTGAGAGGAGACAAGACATGATCTGTCACAAATCATGCTCCTGGTGAAGTGCACGGGGCGTCCCATGGGCCTGTTATAGTCTATGGGAGCCCTGCCAATTGTGTCAACTCATTTAAAGTGCATATGGCAGGTTAGACTACTCACTTCACTAAGCACAAAAAGCATAATTATATTTAGGAAAGAGATAGACCGATAAGGGTTTTTTCATGGCTGATACCAGTTGTTTAGAATCCAGAGATACCGATGGCTGAAAAGGCTGCAGAGTTAGATGATTTTCCTAAAATTCTGTCATTTAAATTGACTACAGACTCACCCCCAGCCCTTTTTTAACCACAAACCTTTAAGAGAACTGTGTATAATCACTTTTTGTACAGCTATCTCCTTGTATTAAAGTGCTAAAATAAGATGTGCGTGTATTTTTAGGCTGTAGATTAAAAGAAAATATAAAACACAGTATGAGCAGTCAGAAAAATGCCTTCTTTGTGTTTAAATTGTTCCAGTATTTTGGATGGAGTTTTGCATATCGATCAGAGCTACTGCTTGTATTTTTGTACAATTTGTAATCCTTTTTTCCCCACAAACTGTCACTTAACTAATGTAAAGTTATGATAAATAATTACTACAGGCAATATGCCACCAAAGTAATAATTACAAAAACATGAAACCTGTCATAGGCGCTTTAAATAGAGTTTCACCTAAATTTAACTTGCTGTGTCATTTAAAACAACTAGTCCAGAGCAGTAATCCTTTCTATATAGTAGCACTAATGGCTAATCTTGTTACTCCCTTCAGTCATGGTAAACATCCTCTCAGGTGTAAGAGGATTGATGGCGTTTGGCGTGACGGGTCTGGTCTGGTCCGGTCCAGCGCACTTGGACACATGCCGACATCTGGTACAAAGCCAGTTCTAGTTGGGTCATTTGGCATCATAACAATAGCTTCACTGGTACAAAAGATGCATGCATGAAGGGGTGGACAATATAATTTTGGATTAAAGAATTTGATATGACCTAGTGAAAAATGGGCAATTTTGAAAGCTTGTTATATTGAAATTAATAGCCAGTCCCTATGCTCAAACATGCAGTCTATTTTCCCCACCCACTCCTATAAATCTCTATCAAGAAATCAGTGCGTTATAACTGTTTGAATCTAATCACTTTAAGTCTACATTAAGACTCAAACTGAACAAGTAAAGATAATTAAATTCAAAATGTGATTAAAAACAAAATCATGATCTCTAAAAAAAGATCATAATTATTTTTGCCATATTACCCACCCCTTTTACAGTACAATCAATAAAGTATATCAAAGCTGTTGGCTACAAATGTATTACTAGACTTTCCGCATAAACATAGTGTTTTATCATTGTTGGATGAGTTTCATTTGTGTAAAGGGAGGAGTGTTTACTATAATCTCTGGAGATGATTGGTCCCAGCTGCCTTTTTATGATGTGGGCTAGGTAGTTACAACAACTCAAGAGACACAAAAATGCTATTTGACAGTACACTTGTAATGAGTCATTTTAGGCTTGCAGCACACGTTTCTTTCTCTGATAGTTCACACCAACAATTTTATGTTCATTTACATTTTATAGAATAAGTCAAATATGTTGTAGTGCACGTACCTCCTTGTTGGCCAGCATCTCTTCAATCATCATGCTGTCACGGGTGTAGGAGCTGCGGTTCAGAGTATGGGACCTATCAGAACTGAAGGAACGCAGGCTTGGTGCGGTTACCAAGACAACAATCACAAAGACGGAGACGAGAGGTGAGGGGTGAGGGAGGAGGAGAGGTGGGGGGCACAGGGGGTGAACAGAAAAAACAAAACACAAACACATTAAATTGCATGCAGCTTCCAGGAACCTGGTACGTCACCTTTAAGAAGAGTGACCACAGGGAGAAACCGTAGTATACTGAGATACACTGCAAAAGTTTCCAAAACACTTCAGGTAAGTACCCTCAAAAACTGAAAATCAAATGAGTACATGCCAGGCAGCAGGCCATTTGCAGAAGTGACAACTGGAGACAGGGACGAGTGAAAAGGAAAGAAGAGGGAAAACACTAACCAAGACTATACGTATTATTTTTGTAACTAAAAAACAACAGAAACTGTTTGATCTGGGAGTTGCTGAAATTTCTATATTTATTTTTTACTTGACAAAGACAATATATAAATCAAAACTGAAATCGAAAAGACAATTATATATTTTTCTGTTTTCTGAAATAATAAATAAATCAGAGGGAGTAAAACTATTTATTCTATTTATGAGCTCAAATGTGAACATATTCATAGCTCACAGTCTTTACTTTATTCTTTAGGTTCAGTTACTATGTTGAAAATGTATAGTCGTATCTATGTAACACAACAGACACTGCAGATAAAAGTCTCCAGAGGCTCTAATACAGCTGTGTGTGATGGAGCCTAGAGCATGAGTTTTATGTGTTTTTAACTTTAAACAATGGGGACGTTGAATATATATTTTGCTGTACAGTCGAGTACAGACTGTAAGCACAGAGTAGATGCAGTAATAATGGGTGTGCGACTGAGGGCTTTTATGGGTAAATAAAGAGCATTCCTGAGCAGTGACATGTGATCGCTGTTTGCCTGCGAAATCTCAAACCGCAATTACACACAAGCTATTTGCACTTCACACGTTTGCCCATGTGAAACAATTAGCTTTAGCCAGGCTTGTCGATAAAACTTTTGGGGGCCTGGGGCAAAGAACCTCACATGGCCCCCCTCTATTATGAATTAACAGGAAAAGTGTCAATTCCTGGGCCCCTTAGACAGTGGCGCCCGGGACAACAGACCCATTTGTCCCCCCCACCGGCGACTCCCCTGGCTTTAGTGGCACGCAACAGGAATGCTATGATGCTACGCTAAAAACATACAGTGCAATACAAGGTGACAGACTGTATATTTGTCGATTTAAAATAAATCAAAAGAGCTGGATGCAAAACTGATGCAGATGTATCAGTTCAGGCCCCTGGAAGCTCAGTGAAGGAAGGCAACGTAATGCAGAGCGCCACCTGGTGACCACCAATGCACATAGACTCAAGCATAAATTAAAATCATAGTCCACACCATTAGGATTTCTAGAACAGGCAAATGATAACTGTGTGCAAATTGAAATACCGAACAATTCAGAAAAAAACATTGGACACTGTAAATAAAATGTTTGGTAACACTTCATACTGACTACATCTTAATTAGCCTTAATAAAGCATAAGGAAAGACTTAATTCATAATGAACAGTTAATTAAGTCTGATTCAGGCTCAGTAATTTTTTTATTTAATACTCAAAGCCTAATTCCTAACCATAACTTTTTAATTAATGGGCCTGTACCCAATTTTTCCATGTATTTGAGCAACATTTGTCTTGCCCCAGTATAAATATATTGTATAAGCAGCCCTCAAGGTCAAAATAAGTCTGCTGTCTGCTGTTTGCATCTAATTATAAAGTGTCCTATTGTCAGATAATCAGGAAAAGTGTGTTAGCATGCTAGTAGTTGTTAGTTTCACAATCACGGTAAAACTCTGCACTGGTCTTGTGAAAAGTTGTACAACCCACTTACTGTATGAACTCATTGCGGTGAATATTTAGGATGCTCAGAATGTGTAAGGTAAATGAGGAATAAATTTGTACCACTGCAAATAGTTTTAAATGGACTAGCTTTGTTGGTCACATTTTTAAGATGTGACCTACCCTCACATCTTAAAAATGTGAAGGTAAAAACCAGGTACAGTAGTTACTAAACCTGAATCATTCTTAATAAACTACTGTTCATTACGAATTATGTCTGTCTTTGTGTTTTATTAAAGCTGTAAATAGTGTAAATATTATAAAGTGTTGCCAAATGTTATCTTAAATTTCAAGTGCCTTAGCTTTTTCAGAATTGGGGTTTTAAATTAATAATAAAAACACAGTATACATAGCACCACAACTACTAAGCTGTTAGTGAATCATGTTAGTGAAACAATATGGGATACACTGGGGGTACACTGGACCACAGATACTCGTACTTAGGGCTTTAAGCGGGTTAAAGGGGAGGGGCAGGGCAACAAGGGGGAGTGAGGGGGTCCCTGTATCATGCCTCTTGCCTTACCTGGCTTTTGGACTAACAATTACATGGGACATAAGGAGAGAATAAGACATTATGAAAGGAAATAAGAGGGGATAGAGAGAGGCAGAGGAGTTGCAGTTTGCTGGATTAAAGATTGACTTAAATATATTCACCTAATAACTATAAGCCAAAATAAGCAGCCCTGATAATATAGTCAGTTCTAAAAACACTTACTTCAATCTGACCCTTTTTGTCTCATAGCCCGAGTACTTCCAAACTCATTAAACTTATTATACTGTATTGTTTTCATGATATTGATATCCAAAATCTTCCAAAAATTCATTATGATTTAGCATGTATTAGAAAGAAAAAAAAATCAATACCATCTGCTTTTTAATCTGAAAATAACTCCAAGGAACTCCTAGTTGGGAAACAGTGAACTGCATCAGATTACGTGACCAGACATTCCCTTATCTGCCTTATGATTTCATTCAAAACTCTCTAAATTTGACCACTAGTTTGCTTTTTAGTATTTAGAATAATGTTATAAAACCAGGACCATCCCCCAAGAGCTGCTAATATCACCTTTTTGCAGATCCATCACAGTTTGGCTATTAAAAACCTAAACTTTGAGACTCAGTTGTTGCTTTGTCTCATTTATTGTGACCATAACCTTAAGCTTGATCACCCCATAGCACTATATTTGATTTCATAGTAGCCTCGTGTTAGCTTTGTGGAGCTTTTTGATTGGTTGAGCCTAGCAACAGAAAGGAAGAAGGGTGGAGTCACCAAAAGTCAATTGTGATTATGTTGAAGATAGTGAAAAGTTAGACAGGTGGGATTTCTATATTATTTACACATGAGAGGTTTCTAGCATGGAAACCAGGGGCCCAAAGTGGGTCATGGGAAAAATTACACATTTCCAATGCACAGCTCATTGGAAAATTAACCATAAGTATTTTCTTTTATGGAAATGAACTGTTTGTTTTTGTGATGCAGTTTTAATTCATGTGTAGTTGAAATTTTACAGTTTGTTACATATTAATACATATAAATTGGCTCGATTTAGTAGACCTGTAACCATTGTAAAACACCTAATACTTTTAAATGAGTGTAATTTGAGATGTGTAATATGGATATCTTCTGGTCAAGTTAAATTAAAGTCCACAAAATTAGTCCACAAAATTATTCACTATGCATTAACTACTAAATAATGTCGAAGTTCTCAGGTCTAACCTCTGTTCCCAAATATGGGCCTACTGGTGAAACCTCTTTGGTGCATTTGTTTAGTGCTCAAGGCCATTGCTATTGACCGTGTCTCTAATTTCCTGCGATTCCTGGTCCATGTATGTCACTGCTCAGATATCCAATAGCTCCGCCCCTCTGCTACAGCCCATGTGTCAATATTATCACAGTTCGTTTCACAGGGCAAAAAGTTCAGCTACAGAGAGATGCATTGATCCCGTTTAAAGCTGGTTAACTGTGTTGTCGTGCTAATTATGAACAACTACTTGTTCAGATTGCCCAGTGTAACTACAGTACATAAATTCGACAAAAAATCTGGCAACAAACTCAAAGTTAGCTATTTTATATTTCTACATAAGGTGTTGTTTTGTAATTACAATGACTACTTTTAAAGGTGCACTTTGTAACTTTTCTGGTACTGGGTCTGCCACCTAGCCTGATTCACCAACCGGTTTCACTTTGTGGAAACTGTCTGACCTTGCAGCATTAGGATTTGTTTGTTTGATGGTAGACAAGTACTTTTTTCATTTAACCAATTGCTGCTATTTTGTCATGACGTATGTAATGTTCCGCTAACGAGGCTAACTGATATATTAAGCTTTTCCCAAATTCCGTAGGAAGAAGGACAATAACGTCTTTCCCCTTGATAAAATTCACCAAACATTCTGTTTGTTCCAGCTTTAAATCCTTGATCTCACGAATTGTTGCCCACACAGAATGTATGGCTCTTCGCTGATTGGCTGGTGCCCGGACTCGCACTTCCGGGGTTTTTGCAAACCGTCTAGTGTATTCCGATTCCTGACCTAGTGGCTGGAGAGAAATTAAACTGAGCAGAGGCACTAGGTGACCCCAGTCTGGCTATCAACTACCTGCTTGTCTCCATGGAAATGCTATTATTTTGACAAATATGTTCCAGTATGCCATTAAACATATTTATCTGCACAGAGACAAGCAAGAGACACCATCAGGTCATTGTAAAAAGAAATAAAAACACTTGTAATTAAATAATGGTCGAACAGATGAAACATTTTTAACTAAAACACAAACATCTCTAGAAAGTCAAGCAGTTTTCACATCTCCCTGGCCGAAAAGTTACGTAGTGCATCTTTAAATAATATGTTTAGTCTGTTCTTAAGATGGGAAGTAGGATATGCAGATGATGTAATAACTCCAAGCAAAACTACACCAACACTGAATGATCAGTCATGGGTCATCTTGGTCAATACTGTGTAATCAATTCTAACTGCAATGAAAGCCTTATATTTTTTACGCAAACTAATAATGTGATCCCTTTATTGAAACTATGGGAACTATGGGAATTTCTCAGATTGCTAGGCTCACTGTTTTCACGATAATCAGGAATGTGTATTCTTCGAAACTGTTCTAGTCACCCATATACCATATGACTCTATAGCTACGAGCACATTAATCTTTACTATGCTATTAGGTAACATGTCGTATGAATGTTGAATGAACTTTATTTGACACTAAAAAACTATGTATATTATTAAAACATCCCTTTCATTTCCTCTGCTTATCTGTTGTTATAAAGTAACACCTTTTTGAATAATATTTCTTGTTCAGTTATAGTGTTGGCTTTGACTCACTGTCTTACCTTTGTGACCGAGCTCCAACGCTAAAGCCCATGTATCCCTCCTGAGGCAGAGAATCGTCCCCCAGCTCCCTCAGGTCCTGGGGCGCCAGATACTTATCCGTGTCCCCCGTCATCGCATCATCACCTACAGATCAACAAACATGGCAACCAGGTTAGAAAAGTCAGATAAGTTTAATCGATTTAAGAACGGACAGGGATAAAATATGAGGTGGTGATGGGAAAATAAAGTAAGGTAGGATTTCACAAACTTTTTATAAGCTCTGCAGTATTTTAATGAGCTAAAATAAGGCTAAATGCAGACATATATAAACATAACCCATGTTTAAACTGTACTGGAAATTAAACAGGAAAAACTAACAACAACAAACCAAGTCAAACCAGGACTAAACTATGACTAAAGCAAATAAATAAGGACTAACTCTGGAACAGGAAATTATGTTTGAACTGGAAATGAACAAGGATCAAATGATATATTTAGAACAAACCAAACCAAAATCAAAGTATCAAGGACTAAAGCTGCAATAACACTTAGTCTAAAGTCTAAAATAGATAAAATGATATAATTAGCTGTTATTTGCCAACTGTCTGAAGCCTAACCTTACAACCTGTTCCACAGTTGAACAGTTCATAACAGTTCAACTAGCACAGAGAATTGTAGTCAGTGAACTAGAATTTAGTCTATTTTGTCGATGCAGGCCTCCCTAGTTTTAGTTAGACTCAATGCTGCCTCTGGCCAGGGGCTCTTTGCAGTTGCGCTTTTGTCCATCACCACCAACGCACAGAAAAACAAAAGTCTTTCTGTCACTAAATGCTTTGTGTCCCAGGGCAAATGGTGGAAAACAGGTCACCAACTAACACAAATTTTTTTTTAAATAGACAATTTAATCTAAAATAACCTAAAAGAGATAAAAGTAACAGCATAGGAGTACATGAGGCTGCAAGCATGGCTATAGTTTGTTAAAAGCACAGTATACACAGCAATGGCAACCAAGAAAAACAGTTAAAAATAATTTGACATACGTTACAACAAGTCCAAAACGCAGAAAGTTAGCAGCGTGTTCCTGCTAACTGAAGTCAAAGAGGTTAGGACAGGGGCGCCGTGGTAACAAGTGCATGCAGTGAAAGAAAGACAGGCATTCCAGTGGTTACAAAGCTCCGGAGACCCCCGCAATCCTCCCCAATCCCTGTCCCCCCTACTCCCCTACCGCTACTATTACTAATACTATGGCAACCCCTCCCCCACAACTTGACAAACTTTGAATTAAACTCACCTCCTCCTTTGAGACACTTCATTTAGCCAAGCGGGACTATCCTGAAAATCGCCCCGGTGGTTCTAGCTGCCCCTCGGCTGGTCTTTCCCCTCTCTCTCTCTCGTCATGCATGCACTGTCCCAGGAGGTCCCACCCACCAGCCCCCTCCCACACTCTGCCTATCACTGTGTCTCTCTCTCTCTCTCTTTTTTCTCGCACACAAACAGATCAGCTTTCGACCGCCCATCCCACCCCTGCACTGGGATTATCCTGCGTGTGTCACTTTTGGATACCTAGTGGGACAGAAATAGTAAAGTGGGTGTGTGACTGGCAACGCGTACCTATACATGATGTGCTACTGCCCAAAGAGCAACTGCTTTATTAATTTTCTGCTGTTGTCATATTAGACACTGTTTTTTTCATACGACTGTGTATGCATCTGCACTTTTTTTTTGATCACTAAAAATAAACAGTTTTCTGGTGGGATAATGTTGTTTTATGATTCAGCATATTTTTTTTTGCTTGACTAATCTAGTCTTCTTTACTTATGTCTGCAGCTCACATGTATCCTTTGGTGGCTTGAGTCAAATATGGACAAAATATTTTCTAGACCTCAACCCCAATTTAAAGTTCCACTATGTAACTTTTGTGGTGAAGGATATGCAACTCTAATTCTTATGTTTAACAGTATGGCAATAAAGGTATCTTTATCTATAGACAAACAGGTGACACCACCAGGTCAAGTTACAGATAAGATCTGTGGAGAGGAAACACACTCACAGTAAGAATGCATGCTTTTTAAAGTATTTTTAAGCAATAAAAACACCTGTATTGAAATAAGTGGTAAACAAGATGTCATTGTGTGGAATATTCCAGGGAAAGCAATAAGATCTCCATGGAGACAAGCAGCTGGCCGACTAACCTGATTCGTCAGCCGGTTTCACTTCGTGGAAACCGTCTGACCTCACAGCATCAGAATTCGTTCATTCGATGGTAGACGGTTACTTTTTTAAATTTAACCAATCACTGCTATTTGGTCGTGACGTATGTAATGCACCGCTAACAGGGCTAACTGGTATATTAAACTTTTCCCAAATCCTGTAGGAAGAAGGGCATTAACGTCTTTCCCCTTGATAAAATTCACCAAACAGTCTCTATGTTCCGGCTTTAAATCCTGGATTTCGGGAATTGTTGCCAAAACAGAATGTATGGGTCTTCTCTGATTGGCTACTGCCCGAACTCACACTTTTGGGGTTTTTGCAAACTTTCTAGTGTATTCTGATTCCTGACCTAGTCGCTGGAGAGAAATGAAATTGAGCAGAGGCACTAGGTGGCACCAGCCTGGTTAGTGGCCTTCCCCCTCCTCCAGAAAAATTACATTATGCACCTTTAATTAAACTTAAATAAAGTAGCTTATATCTATTTGTGTAATCATGTATAATATCCACATATTACATAACAGGTTATGTAATGTCAACATATAAGACGTGGCTAACAAGATTCAAATTAAAAGTGTAGTAAATCCTATGGACCAGACCCCAGACATTCAAACTTGATAATAAACTACACAATAAATAGTATTATAAGAAATTTAGTCAGTTCCAAAATTTTAGGCAGACCAGATGCTAACCAGCCTGGAAACTATATTTGAAAACTTCACTTGGAAACTGGGTCTACACCTCTGCACATTTTGCTGCTCGTTGCATTTTCCATACACAGAAAATGACCCAATAATTCATAGTTTTGGAGCCTGTTTTGAGCACCGCCCTGATTTAGCTGTGAGCTATTGGAGACGTTAATCATTACTGTCACGCAGCTGCTCAGTGCGTGCATTGGTATAACTCATGTTTCACTTATAAATTTAGATCACGATTTAGATGGGGCTGCTTAAGCTGTACAAACAAAACACCAACACTGCAATAACAATTACACGAGTATGCAAATTTGAGTTAGTAAACCAAAAATCACACCAAATCACATCAAACTTGTTAATGGGTTAGTTGGGGACTTACTAGAATAGGTGATGTATATATTTCCCACATCAATATCTGTTTAAATGAAAAACATGAAGCTTTAATTATTGTTTTTATTATGTTTTCACTACTTTTCGCTACTACAAAAAAGTGTTGCAGCCAAATAACATCTTGAGCATGTACTGGCATAGCCTCTTTGGTGTAGGTTACCGGAGCAGCTGAGGTGAAGGTCAAACCCATAAAGCGTAATAGTAGTCCTTGTTTTAGGCATTTTAAGTTTATTTATAGCCAAAAACAGTGACCCTAACTTCACCTGATTTTAAGTTTATGTACTGTTGCTAATTATGTCAGAGGAGTCCCTGAGCATCAAAGAAACAACTGGTGTTTTATTGTCAATATAAACCTGTACAATTATGCCACTGAGTCATTTAAGTTGTATTTGGGCTTTTTTACACCCAAGAACAAACCTAAAAAAAAATTTAATACCTGAAGGCTGTCATGGGTTTCAATCTCCTGTCATATACCATCAATTCCGGACTACTGATCACACCTGAATATAAGCTGCATCAACTAAATTTTTGTACATATATAGGCCACATCTGAATATAAGCTGCTGGTGTCCACTTCTTTAAGAACGTTTTCAAGTTTGAGCCGTCTGCTTTTATCGCCTCTGAAAGCTTTTGTCATCTTTTTGCATTGAGTGAGTTCATCATTCTGCTATCACCAAAATCTCACCATCGACTCATTGATGTCGAGCTCACGTGCAGCAGCTCTGTTTCCTTCTTCCACAGCCACATCAATCGCCTTTAACTTAAAAGCTGCATCTACATTTCTTTGTGTGTTTTCCATGAGGAGGGTGTGTGTATGAAGCACAAAATAACTGTTCAAAACACAATCAAACGAGCATCTTCCTCTGTGAATCACCCCGTCTCTCCCTGCGCTCTACTGTGCATGTCTCCTGCAGAAAGAGTCTCTATCCTGCCTGTATCATGTCAGTGTCTTGTTGGATTTCAGCAGATTTCAGACTCTCTAGTCTCTATCTAGCAGGGCTAGATTAGTTCTATCAATCAGGTATGAGTGGATGTCCAGCTACTGAAGTTTGAGACATTTCTTCTTGTAATTTAGACATACAGGTTAGACTTATCCCCCTAACCAATGTTCAATTAGCATTATAACTTATTTTATCACACAGCGATTAACTATTTGAGTGCGCTTGCAATATCGCTAGTGTTGCAACTTCATGTTAACCCTAGATCCATGTCATAATCGCACAGACAGCAGCGTTTTCTGCACTCAGACTGTGTGTATTACCAAACCATAGACTGTATATATGAATGAACAATGTGCCAAACAAATAATCCGTCAATATATTCGCCGCTTCATTTTATTAGCGTGAGAAAAAAGTAGCGGTTTATAGTCCGGAATTTTCAGTATTCAACATTTCGAGGGCGTAAAAATATGGTATATGTTGTTTTAAATTTTTAATTGCTTAGACAGTTGTCCTAATTTTTCATCATTCTGAAACCTATGTAAAGACAACTAAACAAACTGTTTGTCACTTGATTTTTTGCAACAATTTCCATTAAAGTCCATTTCTATAACTACTTACTTAACTACTTAAAATATCAAGCACCTACAAATGTCATGTAATTCAGACAAAAAAACTGAAAATGTACCATATAATATTAGACTAAAATGATCTAAAGTACTAGCATTACCTCACCTCACATCACGCACCAGAAATACCACTATTTGCATGCCTTCATATGACAGTTCAAAGTTCATTGTCATGTGCTTTTTGACCTTTCTGGCCCTCCGTACAGACATGTGCACAGACAGAGCTGACACGGCTCTGTTTGCTTTGCTCCAGTGTGTGAACTCACAAAGGGCGCGTCGCTAACAAGCTGCCGAAGACAAAGGCGCAAGTGTTTGTGTGCGCGCGGTCCTCTCCAGCCAATGAAACGAAATCTGTCACACATACCCACAATGCTGTGTGCAGACAGTCGCCATGGCAACCAGGAGGGAGGCAAAAAAAACTGCATTGAATGAGCTTTAAAATACTGTAGGCTCAAAGTGGGGGCGCACTGATCAAATATTGTCTGAGAAGAAACTAGAAGAGGCGGAACCGTATAATGCTATTAAGTAATACAAAAATTTCCTGGACTAAAACAATAATATGGATTAACAACAAAAATAAACTACTTATGCTATTGGCCTCAGTCAGCTAGAGGTAGTAAATAAAAATAGTAAGTCGGGTTAAGGGTCTTGCCTAAGGACTCAAAAAAACACCTGGAGTTGTGTTTCGTTTCATTCAAGTGTTTGAGTAACCCTTTATTATAAGTCTGTCTACATCTCCAAAGCTCAAAATGCTCCGTGAATGAATCAAAACACAACTCCAGGTATGTTTGTCATGAGGAAACAACTATCATAGATCAGAGAGGAGCCTATTGTACATTATTTTAGTGGTAATATTAACTAGAGCAATAAATTAAACCTACACAGACATGGGGAAAACATGCAAATTCTACACAGAAAGGCCCCACGCTGCACAAGAGTTGAACCTAGGACTCCTTTGCTTTAACCCGGAAGCACAGAAGCTCAGTAGGTGAATGACTGCTACACTGGACCAAAAGTATATTTTTTCTATACTGAAATGGACTTCGTCTGCAAACATATGCCAAAGTTTAACCACATAACGACCCAAAGTTGTTATAGAAAACAAACTGCCAAAGAAGCAAAAAGCAAAGCAACAGAAGGAGTGACAAAGAAGCAAAGGAAAACAAACAATGGATGGAAAAATACCTTCGTCCACATCAGATAAATAGTCGTCTGTGATCATTTCAGGAACATTGGCCCTACGCACTGTGTGATTGGGATGGAGGAAAGGGTTAGAACAAAACAATAATGATGGAAAAATCAAAATAGAAAATAATCACACTTTAAACACTGAACATTTGAGACAGTAAAATAAAAAGAATAAAAAAAAAAAAAAAGAATGTGAATGGTCAAAACAAGACGATACAATGGAAAACTACTGTGTAAACTGCAAAGAGAATCTAAAGGGCATATGTGAAGTTTGAAGAAATGTATATATATATATATATATATATATATATATATATATATATATATATATATATATATATATATATATATATTAAAAAAAACAAAAACAAATGTAGTTATTAGATTCAGCTTACTAGTCAAACATCAAAATGGTCAGAAGCATATAAAGAAATGTAAAATATATGAAAATGTACAAAGAATTTAAGTCAAGATATATTTTTTTAGCTATAAACCTTATTGTCACTTATGCCATTTAGATTCTACGCCCTCAATACAACTACAGGCTTTAAAGCAGCAAAACATTGAGAGCCCTGAACCATGACACAAAAACAACATTGCGAGTTTGTTGTCATAGTAACCTCACCTTCATCGTCGGACATGTCCAAAACTTCATTCATGGTCTCTGGGACATTTATCTTGTGCTTCTCTGTCACAGTCTGAAACAAAACAAAAAAATAATTACCTCTAAAACTGTTATTATTATTTATCCCTGCACATTTAATGCATTATGTTAGTTTGGGAGCTTTTTTAGGTTTAGGCGGTGAATCTGTTCCATACAGGATAAAAATACTATTCTAAATTGCTTTTATATTACAATATTTTTATCAAACAAACTGTTCAGACAAATTGCATGGGCTTAAATTAAACTATAGTACAATAACAGAACCCAGTCTGACCTGAGTAGTTACAGTCTCCTCCGTGACGACTTTGAGAGTGTCCACCACAGAGATGTATCCGAGTCGTCTGGCAATGGACAGAGCACTGTTTCCATTCTGTAAAAAAAACAACAAACAAAAACAAAATATAATACAGTAATTTAATAATAGTTGTTCCTCTAAAACTAAAGTGAGTACACATTTATACACCAGATTATGCAGATACTGGGGGCAAAGTGGGTTAAATGTCTTGCCCAAGGAGACAACGACAGCATTCATCTGTGGGAGCTGGATTCGAACCACCAACCTTGGGATCCATGGACAAACACTCAACGAGCTAGCTACTGTTGCCCCCATTACATCTGCCTTATGGTGTTATATTTGTCCTTTAGAGCCTATTTTATATTTATACTCTAACTAAGGTTAGAGCAATATCAAGTATAGAAAATATGAATAAGTATAGAAAAAAATGACAAAAAGTGGCACCCATCCCCAGTGAAAACCCTTTGCAATAACATTTTCTAAGAGTGTGTTGACGTCTGTTTGTACTAACCGCAGTGAGTTCGTTTGGAGATGCCCCGTGGCGCAGGAGCAGGTTGATGATGTGAGTGTGCCCCTGCTGAGCGGCCTGGTGCAGAGGAGTGTACCCGTTCTGTGGAGAGAAAAAAAAACACACGAAGAGATAATGAAACAAACGTAAAACACACATTCACCAACCACAGCTCAAGACCATAGAAACAGTGAGCAATGTACCTTGGTCTTTGCGTTGACCTTCGCCTGGTTTTTCAACAGGAAATTGACCATCTTTATGTTGCCGTAGTGACAGGCCACATGGAGAGGAGTGTAGCCCAACTGTGGTGAAACAAAAGTATATAAATGCTTACTTTTTATGTCAGTGTTATTTCAATGCTAGTTTTTATGTCTTTATTGCAGTGTAAGATGACATCCACCATATTATTTTCCCTGTAACATTATACAATTGTAGTTTAAACCCATTTTTAGTTGCATCTAATCAAATTGAATTTAGATGCAAAGTCAAAGCTACATATTTTTATTAGGTTCTTATTATTTTTTCCCCAAAACCTTCCAAGGAACATCATAAAATTAGTATATATTCAAATTTCACAAAAGTGTAGATGCTTGTACAAAAGGTTTATCAAATATATAAATACAATCAAATATAGAATAAAATGTCTATAAGGGGGTTAATCCAATAAAAATAAACAATATAAACTAATCTTACCTTGGTCTCTGGGTCAATAGTCGCTCCTTGATTTACTAAAACTTCAGCCACATTGACTTTATCCTCCTGGGCAGCCAAGTGGAGCGGAGTCAGGCCAGACTGTGGACCACAAATAGATGGAAATAAATAGACCAATCTAAAAGTTACAGTGCAAAAGTAAAGTTTCTTGTTTATTCTTTACCTTATTGCCCATGTTGATAGGAGCGTCCCGGGCCAATAGTAGCGTAACCATATCTACGTTGCCTTCTTGTGCTGCCAGGTGAAGAGGAGTGATGCCCTGACGCGTTACAGTGTTGGTGGAGGCCCCATACTCCAGTAATGTCGTGGCAATCTCCATCTGATTCTTCTTAGCTGCAATGTGAAGAGGAGTGTATCCATTCTAGGAGTAAAATAGGACAAATATGTTATAGGACACTGATAATTGAGAGCAACAAGTACAGCTTGGCAATTAATTAAGTTTAATTTAAAAGGTGCGCTGCATAATATTTCTAGTGGAGGGTAGGCCACCTGCTTATCTCCATGGAAATGTTACTGCTTTGTCTAGAATGTTCCACAGTACACATTAAACCTATCTATCATGAGGAACACAAGCAGGTTACAAGTTAGATCTGAGGAGAGTCGTCCATATTAAAAGAAGGAATGTTTGTATTTCTGAGCAATTGAAATACCCGTAATGAATAAACCCTAGATAGATTTGTCTAATGTGATACCATGGAACATTCCTGGTTATAACATCTCCATGGAGACAAGTAGGTAGTGGATCTCCACCAGAAAAGTTGTGCAGTGCACCTTTAGTAATAAATAATTTTTTATTGTCTTTGAGCATCAACAAAGGCCCTGATAAAGCAAAAATAATTATTATGTCTAAATCTCAAGGGGGGTTAAAATTCTACAATTAAATACAATTTTTACACATGTTGAACCTCATTCATTTTACTTTTTGGTTCTAATAATTACACCTATATAATTGAGCACTATATTCCTGCAATAGAAAATATAACTGCACATTAGATCATTTGTGCTAAGATGAACAAAACTGGACTTTTGTTTTTGTTTCATGTTGATTCGTTCAGTAGCAACCGTACAAAAATAAACCAGGCTTTGCATTTGGAACAGATGATTCTAATATAAAATTCTGACCCACCCTCCATAACTATTTTATACTACGCACTCCATGAAATCACTCAAAAACACTTTTTCATGGGTTTCTGCTTTCTGTTATATTCGACATTTTGAGGACTTTCCCCCATTCAAAAGACAGAATATTCTGTTTAAAAGCTGAATCACTATGGCAACAGCCCCATTTTTTCATCAGTCTGAACCCATGGACTGGAGGAACGAGAGAGACAGATTCTTAGATCTTAACAGCATCCGGTCATCAAAACACTCCCATCCTCCGTAGAGTGAATTCTAATTGACTAAAACTAGGTCATGGAGCTTTCACACAGAGATAGAGAGAGGCTGCACTTTAACAGCCTCTCAGCCTCACGTACCTTGGCTGCAGCATGCGGCGACGCTCCCTGGTTCAGCAGGAGCAACGCCACCTTCTGGTTATCATAGTGCGCTGCCACATGCAGTGGGGTTAGTCCACTCTGAACACATATGTATACAGGCGGGTTAGGCAATGACGTTCCCTTCAGTGGACCAGTGTGAAGGATTAGCAGTGGTGGTAAGATTTTATAATAACTACACTATTTATAACATTAATAAAGCATGAAGAAAGACTTAATACATAATGAACAAATAGTTTATTAAGAATAAATCAGGCTTAGTAACTAGTTAAGGGGTTAGGGCAGTGGCTCTAAAAACTTCTCACACCCAGTGCCACCGAAGAAAAGATTTGACTTTCCAAGTATCATGAGATCTAAATCCAGTAATAACAGAACTATTCCAGATCTAATCTAGGGCTAAACCAGGTCTTAAGTGGACTACATCATTTCCACTGTAGTTCTAACCAAGAAATCATCCCAAAAAGGACAAGAAAAGTGGACAAAATTAACTTTAGATTAGGCAAACCCACAAACTGGAGAGTTGCCCAAGTACATTAAAGATCCTATCTATATCAATTAAGTAGGTATTATCCTGCATAATTCTTAATAAAATGTGTTCATTATGAATTAAGTCTTTTTCATTCTTTATAAAGGCTAATTAAGGTGTAGTTATTATAAAGTGTTACTGCAGTAATTAAACATTTTGCACAGTACAAACCTTTTGCAGTTCTGAACACCATTTTTAATTAGAACTGAAAATAAGACAAAAGGATCCTACTGTACCAAAATGCCTATTTTTTGAGTTGTTTTTCATTCATTTTGGTACATTCTTCAATCGGTAGACACTGAAATTAATTATTTTAGATATTCATTAGAAAAATTAACTGGTAATTTAATTCACAGCTTTATTTAAGTAATTTTCGTTGAATCAAAACAGAAAATGTTTGGGCAAATTTTACTGCAGTATCTTATCTTTGTAGTACTTTTACTCCAGTCTGAGTTAGCTGGAAATAATCTACCTCTACCCATCTCTATCTGCTGAATTCTCTTCTTTCACGGTATGAAACTTGTATCTTTATTTAATCTTTTCCTCTAGCCCTCCTACCTGGCAATAGCAAATTCAGTATCCTTCTTCTATTACCACAACTAATGCATCTGTGCTATGTTAAGCTCTCCCTGTTTGGTTTTGCAACAACTTCTGAAAGCTAAAGTCGTACATTTTAGAGTAAACTACCATATATGGGGATGTCTACCCAAAGAAGAAGTTAGCACGAGCAATAACTGTAATATTAAAATGCTGTATAGTTAGGTCTATTTATTATTATTAGTTAGTTGGTCTTACCTTCCCTGCAGCATCAGCTTGGGCACCCTTTTGTAGGAGCAGGTTTGCTACTTCAATCTTCCCATATTTTGCTGCTACATGCAATGGAGTAAACCCCTTCTGAAAGCAGAACAGAGAATTAAATTACACACCTTTTTAACTTTTATGGGTAACTAATTGAACAATATATGCATTCCATATTTGGTCTGCTGGAAATCTGCAAGAAATGTTATGTCATAGCATCTGGAGTCAATTATTTTGTCACTAAAGGCTGATGTCACACTAAAGTCTGTGTATGAGGTGTTGAAAATTGAGGTGTAGATAACATACCACAGTAATGAGCAACAACTGTCTTTACTTTAAAACACATGTGACAAAAATGAATTCAATAAAGTTATAGTGTGTTTGAAATATTACCTTTTGTACTAATTTTGTCTTCAAGTCTGGCCTTGGTTAAAAGTGAGGTAGTATGTGAACAATTAAATACATATGTCTTTCAAATACTGTATAGTCTGCTATTAATGCTGTGTAGTCTGCTGCTTAATGTCATGCTGGAATAAAAGTGTTATTTTTGGGGGGATATGGGATTGAATATTTGAATCTAGGGACTGGAGTTTTAATACAATAGTATACTGTATATACCGACACCAAATACTAATACTGTACATATCAATACCAATTAACATATGACCATGACTGCAGTGTAGAGTCCTGCACGGGTCCATTTTTGGAGACCGGCACCGGCCCGCACCCGCACAGTACAGCACTGCACCCACCCATTAACCCATGATTATATCAAAGTTAAATCCTCACCTGCCAGGACCCGTTAACGTTCCACCTGTTACCCGCCCATGCCCGTGATAAATAACACACAAATTAAAAGCATTCGAACTGAAGCATCCATCAGAATACGAATTGAAAAGTTACGACTTCAAGAACTACAATCACAAAATGAAATGCTTTTTTCAGTACGAATATGAATTCACAGACGCGAGTCGACTGTCATCACTTCACAGGCATTATTTACTGAGCAGAAGAAACATTGAACAAGATGCCAGACTTTTGTGCCGCACACGCCACGGACTGAACCAGGACTAAATTAGGACTAATCCAGGACTAACCCTAGGACTGATTCCAGGACTGAACCAGGAGGACTAAACCAGAACTGAATTAGGACTCACTGTCGGGATGGGCTCGGAGGTGTGCCCACGTAGACCATCTGGTGACCGCAGGCGAAAGGACCAGCGTAGAGCTCCACACCGCACGGAGGTAAACACAGCTTTCGCCCGATCGTGCTTTGTGGGCACACTGCTCCAAGGGCTCATGGTTCTCTCTCTCTCTCTTTAGTCCAAGATTAGTCCCGGTGTAGTTCTGGTTTAGTCCTGATTTAGTCCTGACTCGCCTGTGTGTAATTACTACCTGCCCGTAAAATTCCACAACCCACCCATGGTTACCCGACCTGATGCAGAACTCTGCTGCAGTGTACTGGACTGATCCATTGTGACAGGTGTACTCTTACCTGCTTGAAACCTTTTTTTTTAAGAATAACATTGTTTAGGGTAATATTATTTTGATTAACAGATTAATACTGAAAAATAACCAGTTTTAGTTACTGAAATACCTTCACCCATAATTGGACCAGTATTGAGATAGGTACTGATTTTGTTTGTCACTAGTCTAATCTGTCACAACTGTAATGCTCATTGTTTTGCCTTGTTTTGAAAGCCTTTTTAACATTCTTTATATCTATTTCCAATCAACATCATCACTTTTTGGTACAGCAATAGAAAGCAGTAGAAATAGCAATAAATAGTAAATGTCCAGGTCTATAGTGTTACCTTGGTAGTGACCCCCTGGCCTGCCCCCTGGTCCAAGAGAGCAGCAGCGATGTCCCTGTGCCCCTCTCGCGCTGCCAGGTGGAGGGGTGTGTACCCCGAGCTGGTGGTGGAGTCTGGGCACGCTCCGTTGGACAGGAGCTGCTGAACAATGTCTGGTTTGCCCAGTCGACTGGCAATGTGCAGGGCCGTCTGGTCGTCCTGGAAAATACAGTGTGGCATTTTATTACATGCTTTACATATGAGGTACTTAGTGCGGATAGTAGTGTTAAACTTAAAATGAAAGATCTGGCAAATATGTGATAGTTTGCAAAAGTACTGGAATGTCTACAGGTGCTGACATAAACCTGTAAATTAGAATTGTAGTAATGTACCAGCATACCAGTAATGAATTCAGTAAAAAATATATTGCTTATAAAAGTGCTCCAGACTTGGGGGAGTCTACTTGATACCCAAGAGGCCAAGACAACAAGGAATTCCCATTATTTACCCAATTAAGCAGTCACTGACTTGTAAAATGTAACTGCATAAAAGTCATGTAAACAGTTATACAAGTATAGGTTGGTCTGCTCTGTACATATATTTACACTACGTTACTATACATCTGGTATGTGTACTGCAAATACAAGTTTTATATTCAGTAAGAAAATTAACTACAAATCACACTATTCCATAATTATCTACCTTCAGCTTTAAAATGTCATTATTAATTCTATGCAATACATGCCTGAAGTTTAATTTACCATTAATTAATATAACTTGAACACATGTACTGCACAGCTCTCCTGTATTGGGAGAGGATACCTTATTTTGTGGTTTCTCTTTTGGGTTATTTTCAGAGTTTCCACTCCCTGACAGATTTGGCCACAGGAGATATGGCTCTGTTTTTGTAAAGTCCTTTGAGGCAGCTGCAGGGAAAGTGGTTTGTATAAATAAATCTAACATTATCTGAATGAGCCACCAGGCATATGACACACTGTTTTCTGTGGAAGCTTTCAATCTTTTTTTTTTTTTTTTGTATTTTAGCCCATCTGTCACGATATATTGCAACAGAGATAGACTGCGATTAAAAGACCTATATTATGCAAAACTGACTCATGTGAGCTTTAAGCCATGTTATAATGTTGTTGTTTCATTCACACATTGGAGTAACTCTTTATTATTAGTCTGTCTATATCTCCAAAGCCCAAAATGCTCTCTTTCACCTTGTGATGTCATGAAGTAGTAATTTTCACGTTAACAGCTCCTTTTTCCTTTAGTTCAGTAGAGACTGGCAATTCCCAGGTTGAAAGTATGGAGTTTAAAACACATTGGAGCACTTCCTGTATTGCCTATTTTTGTTTTTGAGAGAAAAACTCAACCTAAATATGCAGGGTTTGTGTGTTAAACATGTGTGAATGAAACAAAACACAACTCCAGGTATGTCTGTGATGAGGAAACAACATTATAACATAGATCAGAAAATAGCCTAATGTGAGCCCTTTAACAATAATAGTGAAACAAATTTATGCCACTGATACAATAACAATAAAGTAAGATAAGAAAATGTACACAAAATAAATATTGCGCCTCAAAATATATAGTTTCTTATATTGAATGATAAGTCAACATAGTTCTACCATGACAGGTCTCATTTTAGCATGACCATTTTTCCTGATAATGTCCATTCATTCTTTGTAATACATTCACAGTTTATCTTCTTTAACATATACATTACATATAGGAGGGCTGACAGTTAGAGATACACAATGACAGACAACCATTAAAGGGGCAGTTTAGAGCCATCCTTTGTCCTAAACAAGCCTGACCTGGGCAGTGGGAGGAGACTGGAGGACCTCAAGTGACCCATGCCATGATAACACAGAGAAGATAGAACCCACAACCTCTTTAAGTCCTAACTCCTACTTAAAGGTATTACATATATTGACTACCATAAGCTTTTAGCCATGTTATAACATTCATAATTGTCAAAAACATACCTGGAGTTGTGTTTTGTTTCATTCACACATGTTTGAGTAACTCTTTATTATTAGTCTGTCTACATCTCCAAAGCTCAAAAGACACCTTGTGATGCCATGTACCTTTTACCCTTTGTTAGAAATGGGCAATTCTGGGGCTGAAATTAACTTTCTGTAGTACCCCAGGACATCATGTTGTATTTGAGAGAAGAATTCAGCCTAAATACGCAGGGTTTGTGTGTTAAACATGCGTGACTGAAACCAAACAAAACTCTAGGTAAGTTTTTGATGAGGAAAAAACATTATAACATAGATCAGAAAATAGCGTAATATGGGCCTTTCAATCTAGTTGTATAAGCTAGTACCAGCTAATTTATGGAACAGATGAAAGGTTGCTAGCTATAAACACAAAGAACATTAGTGTCAACATAATGGCGCTACCACTCAACCAGGGGCATTTTCAAACCCAAAGTTTTGCATAAACAAAAACCTTATGACTCCCACTCGCTAGAGAATGGTTACCCAAATGCATGCACTTTAAATAATAAAAATATGGCTGTGGAATACATTTTAATACCAATTATTATTAAAAGAAGATGCACAAAACTGAGAAACATAACTACGGTAATTTCTAAATAAACTGTAACTATGATACAATTGAGTATTTCAACAAAACATTCAAAAATAAGTTGTAATTTTGTGTTTGGAGTTTCATGGTTATTTTAATTGAGTCTTTTTAAAGGTGCAGTACGTAACTTTTCTGCTTGTCTCCATGGAGATGTTGTTGCTTTCCTGGAATGTTTCACAGTATGTTTTACTGGTGTTTTATGGCAATCATTTTTACCACAATCGAGCAGCTCCAATGCACACTATATTTTACCTTAGCTTTCGCATCCACTCTGGCTCCATTCTGCAGCAGATACCTCACCACATTGGACTGTCCCGCTCGCGCTGCCATGTGGAGGGCTGTCTCTCCTCTCTGCAAAAATCACAAATGCCACAAAAAGACTTCAGTTATTCCCAAAAAACTTCCTGGTTCTACATTCCCAATAAATCCAAAGGTCTCAAAAAGATCCAGCAATGAATGGAAACTTATTGAAAGACAAAAGTGTATTGTTCTTCCCACTCAGTACACTCTGACGTACAGTGTCCCAGGATAGGAAAAGCAGGATACCCCCTCTAGCCCTGCCCCCTGTTTAAACCATAATGACGTCCCATAGGCTGAGTTACCACGGAAACCTGGCCACAGAAGCAGTGTGGGCGAGCAAATAGTTGGGGTAGGAGAGATAGGGCTCTGTCTTTCCCCTTTCCACACTACACTGTGTTTTGTTTATAGACTGCTGGCTACTGCTGGCCAAGTGCTGTTATTATCGGAATATCTCTTTGCTCAGGCACTGTATTACATTTGTCATACATTTGTAATTCAGTTATTTAAAGTGGGACTGACCACCTAAACCCCGCCCACAACCACATTTCAATTAGAGCTGCTAAACTGGGCAGTACTTGGAGGACTAAAGAAAAGAGTGAATGGAGAGGAGGGGCGGGGTCTGGGGGTGTAAGGAACAGTGTGATTGGTCTGTCAGGTATCCACACTTCAAAAGGTGTTTGTAATCAGAAACACCTGGATGTAATCAGGGAAGTGCTGTGTGATGTCACCAAGTACTTAAAACTGCAGCGCCCACAGGAACAAGGACACACTCATTTTTATATGTTTTTGAACAGAAAGCTGCAAATCTGTTTTCACTAAAATCACCAAAAATCCACTAGGAACAATAGACAACGTTATTAAAACACCATTTACACAGTTCAATAGCAAAAAATTATTTAATCCCACAATAAATCATTATCAAATTCTCATGGCACATTATAGACGTGGCTAGGAACATTTACCCATTAGAGAAAACTAACTTATTCTAAACTGCGTACTAACACATCACATACATTTCAGTACATTTTCATGAACGTCTAAATATTAAATTAAACATATGCAGATGATCCCATAGATAATTTGTTTTTTACAAAGAATATTTTGCCTGAAATTATTGTGACCCTTCAAATTTCAATTTTGAATCAGTTGCAATCTGATGAATCCTTGTGTAAAAAATGCTTTAATTATTATTGGGTTATCATGAAACTGTGACAAATGAATGTATGATTTATTCAAAACATTACGTATCTACCGGGCCTTTGGACTCCCACAGGATCTTGTGCAACACGACTGACTGTTATTGAAAAGGGAGAAGCACTCACCACGTTGCTTGTGTTTGGTGACGCCCCGTGGTTTATCAACTGATGAACAATGTTGTCATGTCCCATAAAGGCAGCCACGTGGATGGGAGTGAGACCAGACTGTGGAAAGAACAAAAAAATCTAAAGGCTACAGTATCTCAAAAACAGGGCAAAATCTAATAGCTTAGCATAATGTAATTTGAATTGGGTATCTTTAACTTAATCAATATTTTTGTGATATTGTAGTAAGCTGCACTATCAAACACGTGGACCAGGAAAATGTGTGTGTGTGTTTGTGTGTATGTTATGAGAATAAACCAATGTTAGGCTTCCAAAACGCATGTGAATGTTCTGTACCTCAGTGACTGCCTGTATAGATGCGCCATGTTTCAGGAGCAGCTCCATCACTTTGACTCTGTTCTTCTTACAAGCAATGTGCAGAGGCGTGAACCCATTCTGAACAATAACACAGAGAAAAAAATCGGTTAAAAAGTGTCATGGATGTCAACAAAAGGCGTAAGAAAACTCCACCTACTTGTGCACCGAGGAAGGAAATTTGAGCAGTGCAATGATCAAAACAAGTTAAGGTTTCAGTGTAAAAACATGAAGAGCACTTTCTGGACTACCACCTCATGACATAATGCAGTGGGAACATGTATTTCAGATGGTGAGAACTAGACAGTATAAAAACATGTGTGAATGAAACAAATCACAACTCCAGATGTGTATAATGAAGACACAACACTGAACAGTTAAGCACAATACAGCGACTTAATTAAAACAAAACAATCCCATGTTTCCATAAACTGCAGTAGTGGCACTGGTTCCAGAAAGTGCTTGGAAAATACCCTCTAAAATCCAAGTTTTTTTCTTAGAAACCAGACGAGCACGTGTGGGAACAATTGAGTCAACCATGAACTGAAAAAAGCATTGCACCACTCAAATACACAGTCAACCCACGCACAACACAAGCTGCTCCAGCCTCTCTCTCTCTCCTCCTCCTACTCTTTCTTTCTATCTCCATCCCTTCCTCTCCTCTCTCTGTCTCCTTTTCGATCTTTTTCTCTCCCTCTCTCTCTTTCTCTTTGAGGTTTCTAGCTTAATCCTATGACTTCATTTCCTTGTAGTTTTTTTTTCTTCTTTTTGCTTTCTAGTTTTCAAGTCCCAGAGCTGTGACCACACCCATATGTCTTATATTACAGTAGACTGATTTTTAACTGAGCATAAAACACAGTCTGGGTCTACGATAAAAAGTATAGGTTCACAATGGTTTAAGAATAACCTTGGATATAAAATAAGTAGAGTAAAAACTTAAAGCTACTGTACCAGATTTTTACTGCTTTTAAAACATGGAAAAGGCAACTGCAGTGTCATTCCTCACTCACTGAACATTGTAATTATTCACCACAATGAGTTTAAAAGTACGACTTTCCAAGGCCAGATTGGAGTTTACAGTACCATTTTCAGTAATGCTAACCACAACTAGCATGCTAATGGCGCACTTTTTCCATCAATCCATCCATTTTCTTCCGCTTATCCGGGGCTGGGTCATGGGAGGCGCATTTCTTCTTAGAAGATAATACACTTCATAATTAAACGCAGACACCAGACACCAGACAGCACACAGCGATCTCACTGCTACCTTAAGAGCTGCTTATATAATATATCTGTACTGGGGTAAAACAATATTTGCTCAGATACACAGACCAAAATTAGGTACAGCCACTTTAATTAAATAAAGTAAAACTGGACAATAGGGATGGGACAAGATCCAGTGTGTTTACATCAGGGGTCTCCAACCTGTAGCCAGTAACTCTCCACTCCCTTCCAAGTAACTCACCCAGGAATTTCTGAATTATATGTATTGTGCTGAATAACTCAAGTTTGATTGATTAAATGTCTATTTCTTTTGTAACTGTATCATTTTTATTCCTAATTTTGTGCACTGATAACTGAATAATGGATTATGTTTTATAGACATTTAATTGTACCTCATCTTTGTCTTATCATGGCTCTTATATTTACAAAAGTTCTGGCGACCGCTAAAATTAGTAGCTCTTTGGCATTTTCATTTTACAAAAGTAGCTCACAGAAGGAAAAGGTTGGAAACCCCTGATTTACATTTTGATTTGACAAAAAAGGGTTACGTGTTGGTGAGTTATATCTCTCATATCTTCCAAAAAACAGTACTAGAATGGACCTAATCTCATATCTTATCCTAAATTATGTCTTGTCCCATCCCAAATGAAAATGTTTGACAAAAATATGATTAGCATATATACAGTAGGTGTTATCTTGTGTCCTCACCAGTGCTTTGGCGTTGGGGTTGGCCTTCTTGTCCACGATCACCTTGGCGACCTTGTAGTGTCCACAGTGAGCGGCGACGTGCAGAGCTGTGAGATAATCATTTGTCACGTCGTCCACTGGGACCTCGTGATGCAGCAGCAGCTGGACACAGTTCAGGTGGTCGCCCTGTGTGGCCATGTGCAGAGGGGACAGTCCGTTCTGAAAGGAAAGATGAGGAAAGGAAGATTAATGGGGTATTTAGGGCAGTAATGGGAGTGTACTTCTATATAGGTGGGACCGGGAGATATACTGACAATTGTTATGGAGATATACTGTATCGTCTATAGCAGGGGTGTCAAACTCATTTTGGTCCGGGGGCGGGCCGTATCCAACCTACTTTGATCCCAAAGGGGCCGGATTAGAAAACTCATGGCATATAAACCCCAAAAATAACAATAAATTCAAATATTTGTTCAGAGAAACGCAAATCTATTACAGAAATCTTTTTTAATTGATGAACTCTTTCTTATTATAATATTATAATATTATGAACAACCTGAAACTTTAAGAAAAATTCAATTTCAACATTTAAAATATTTTAGTAGAAAATCACCCAAGGGCCACATTAAAGGTCTTGGAGGGCTGGATCTGGCCCCCGGGCCTTATGTTTGACACCTGTGGTCTATAGCAAGGCACGACAAGGCAAGTTTTGCATAGCACAATTAATGCACAAAGTAATTCAAAGGGCTTTCAAAGACATTCAAATCACAATACAAACTAATGAAAATGTAAATAATCATCATAAAATTAACTGAAAAAGAGAAAGGTGTGGAATAAAAACCTTTCAGTCATATGCACAGCTAAACAGAACTGTTTTGAGGCTGGACTTAAACATAGTCAGACTAGAGGCCTGTCTCACATGTTCCAGGTTTTAGCATGTAAGATAATATTTATTACCAGAGCTACATACACTACATTTTGAGAAAGATAGTTACAGTTATAGTTACACCTTAGTTGTATCATCGAACATCATGTTTTAAAAATATATTTTTTATTATTCTGAACCTTTAACTTGTTTATAAAATGTGTAGGAAAAAATTAGACTATATAGGCCATTGTTATTTCTGAGTGGTGTGGTTTAAAATTTTTTATATAATAAAAGAAAGAGGACAGTGTATTTCTAGTAGAATTTCTTAAAATACATAGTCATACTTTTACAATATTAATTATGTGATTTGTATTAATTTATATATTCTATGTGTATGTGACAAATACCTTCGTTTTGGAGAGGATTGGAGCTCCTCTGTCCAGCAGCATCTCCACCACCTGCTCATGTCCGCTCCTGGCCCCACAGTGCAGCGGAGTCAGACCATCCTACAAAATATGATACAACAGACAAATCAACACACATTGGCCATCATAATTTCCAACAGATATAAAGTTGGATGAATTTGATTAATTAAATTATTTCTGGTTAATAAGTACCTTGGTCCGTGCATCTATTTTGGCCCCTCGCTCCAGCAGCAGACGCACCATGTTTGCGTTCCCACGTTTGGAAGCTACGTGCAGCGGAGTTATGTCATTCTGGAGAAAATCAGAATGATCATCTCACAATTAAAACCAACAACACTGCATCTGTTTTCACTATTTCCCTTGGACCAAAAGATACAAACACAATTGAGAATTTAATTGCGATGCATGAATGTACTGAGGAAAAGACAGAGGAAACAGTGGCTTTAAAATATCACATAGAACCAATTATCAAATTTACAGTTGAAAGCTAATGAGACAAATGGCTCAATACCCCCCTCTAGAGGAATCTGCAGTATCCAGCGGTATATTTGAATAAATGGCTGAAATATGTATATATATTTTTAAATGCAGTGGAGAGTTTTTTTTTTAACTTACAATTACTTATTGCCACAGAATACTAAGAGATTTTAGTATTTAGTCCATTCACACTTGCACAATCACTACATCAAAACTGGGACTTGACCCAGAAGTAAACCAAGACTAAACCAGGACCAGACCAGGACAGGACCAAACCAAATCTATATTATGGCTTAAACTGGGCCCAACCAGAACCAAGCCTGGACAACTGTGAATGAACCCTAAAATATAAGTGCCATTTTTCTCATATATAGTTCAATACTATTAGTCCAAATAAAAAGTATTTGAGAACTCAGAAGAAACCAATAACTTTACAAATGCAATTGGGTGATATATGAGAGTAAAAGTATTTAGTTACACTTTCTTCCTGGTGTCGTATGTGTGGCAGAGTGGCACAGACAGCTGCGGGACAACCCATCATGGGACACAACATTCCTGCACTCAGCCCCGCCCCCTGAAGTATATGAGTATTTGAGCACGTGTTTTGAAGTACTTTGGTGTACATACCCTCGCCTTGAAGTCCACAGCTGCTCCTCTGTTCAGTAATAATGTGGCCACGTTGATGTTGCCATAGTGTGCGGCAATGTGCAGGGGGGTAAAACCACTCTGACAAACACAAAATAAAAGAGAGAGAGGAAAAAGGAAGATATTTTAGAGGAGAGGAGAACGGGTTTAAACTGGTTCATAATGAGCCACTGCACAAAGCATCATGGGACATTATGGAGCAGTTTGGATGAACACAGCGGTAGATAAAAGCAGGACAGTGGAGCGCAGCAGACCAGGGCTAAGCAGTGGTCAAGCATGCTTTAGGACTAAGTCATAAAAATGTACTGTGTGGTTCTGTGGCAGCTGCAAGCAAAGTGTCATACAGATAGTGTCCAACAAGGGTCTAGTAGTCAATTATATTAAAGGTGCACTATGTCACTTTTCTTTTTGAGGGTTCATTATTTGCTTGTCTCCATGGAGCTCCTATTGCTTTGTCTGGAATGCTCCACTCTATGGTATTAAACTTGTCTACCTTGTATTTCATCATTTACAAGTGAGCAGGGCCTCTTCACAGCTCTGACGTCTAACTTCTCCATGGAGATAAGTTTAATGCCATATTGTGGAACATTCCAGACAAAGAAATAGGAGCCTTCTGTCATTGAGAACTTTAGAGTCAAAAGTGTTCCTGTCAAGTGAAAAGTAGCATCAAGAAGAACATATCTGAACAGGTCCAGATCAGTGGGGGATTGACTTTCAGCTGACAGGAAACAGGGCACCCATCAACATAATAATAAAAAACACATGCAGGTGTGCACAGTGCATGCATTTGTCAGGTTAAAAAAAAAAGTAAAAAAACGTAAAAAGAAATTAAAAACGGGACTTTTAACTTGTTTGAGCCACATGTCGAATCTATACAAGTAAAGAAATACTTACAATATAATATCAACAATAAATAAAAGACAGTGATATTTGAGATTCATTGATTACTTTCTATAAATAATTGTATTTATGTACGAATGGACCAGGTTCATGTTGAAAATATAATCTACTAGATCTATCAGATCACTAGTAGATCATTGTACAGAATGGAAATGTGTGTAAATGTCCAAAATATTAGATTTTAATGTTGAGTCAAAATGATCAATCAAAGGACAGTTATTTTTGATTGATATAAATGAATGACAGATTGTTTTTAGCTCATTTTCAATATATATTTCAAGAACATGACATATCTAAGTTAGTTCTACAGTCAAAATATAAATAAGCCATTTTGAAATTCTATGTTATGTCTATGTTTCAAGTCAAGTTACATTTATGCGTGTGCCCAAGAAGCAAGACACTGGAAGCAGCCAAGTCACAAAGCTGCAGATTCAAAACAGGCACAGAGTGAGTCGCCAATAGCAGTCAAATTATTCATGCCAGAGAGCATAAAGCGCACGGCAGCAACAGGCAGAAGACTTCAGCCTGAAATGTGACAATGAACGAGAGGAGAGAGAGAGAGAGCAGTGGAAATGTACCTCTGTAGTCCTATTCACCATCATCTATAGGGATTTAAAATAGGGAAAGATTGGGCAGGTCATAGAGAGGAGAGGAGGAGGGACAGGAGGGAGAATGGGGTGGTTAGTGCACCACAAAACACACCAAAGACACCATGTTTGCACCAAGCTGTAGATGGATATGAATGACTTTATGTGGAACAATTCAATGATCGCATCGTTTCCCATTAATTGAGGAGACTATGGTGGCCCCACATAGTTTAATTTTTGCCACTATAGTCTTAAATAGTAATATGGTGATAGAAATGATCCTTAATATGGCTGAATGATTGGGAAACATTTAATTGTGATTTCTCATACAAGTACTGTAATTAGATTTGCAATTTGTTTTAATAATATGATTCTGTTCATTGTTCACATTTTAAATGTCCAAAAATAATTCACTAAGACTGAAATATGAACTGACAAACTAATACAAGAATCAAATTTCAGAACATGTACACATCTAAACTACAGGGTCAGTAGTATTTATGCAGACTGAGAAAGGATATTTGTGAAGGAAATTATGTGATTTTTGATTTGATGGCAATTAATCTTGCAGCCCTAATACTTAAAGCTTGTGGTATTATCATAAATATTGAGAAGTAGCTATATTCATATTTTGATCAGTAGAGGCAAGTGACTTTTTTTAATGTATTAAAATGTGTTAAATAAAAGGATTCAGAAATCACTTGTTTGTGCCACCATAGTCTCAGTATAAACCTGTGGGAAACACTATATTTTATCAGGTAAGATTTTCCCAGTTGCATTGTGGGAACTGTAGACCTGTACCTTGGACTCAACATCTGCATTGTGGTCGTTTTGAAGCAGGAGCGCAGCAGCTTTCGTGTCGTCTTTGCGTGCAGCGATGTGCAAAGCAGGGAGCCGGACTTTTCCTTTTGTGTCGTTTTCCAACAACAGAGACACCACCTGGTCATGGCCCTGCTGCAGAGCCACAGCCAGGGGAGTGAAGCCATCCTGAGAGAGAAAGAAGAGAGAGGATTTTAAATGTACAAGGAAGAACACTATTTTAGCATTTGTGAGGTTAATAATATGACAATAATGTATGAAAAATGTATGAATGCTTAAACTATATTTAGTACACTACAGCAGTACAACAACATTAGTACAAAGTTAATGGTATGGTAATATGGTGTATTATAAGTAGCAGACAGACACAGTAACACAGAAATAAGTTTCAGCTTGTACTTTGTGGTTTAGTCATAAGAATTAGCTAGGAATAAACAAGTTAAAAAGCTATCCTGTATAATCAAGTGATTTATGGTCACGTGTGCTTAAATAAATAATCTCTGTCAATTAGAAGTACAAAATATAATTAGGATTACTTCTTATAATACATTTGTAATTATAAGAGAGAACATAAGAGTTAAGATACTAGCCTACATGTGGCGTCTGAAGCTAATTAGCATTTAGCCTTAGCATTTAGCATACCAGTCTCTTACTTCTTAAAAAAAAAGTCTTCATATAATAATGGTATATAATAAGAGATGTTATTGTAATTACCTTATATAAAAATCCAGGTATTTTAGTAAAGCTCACATGCACCTTTAGACTGAATTACTGAAACTCTTGGCTAATTAAGTGTTTGCTAACTAACGAGGAAGGAGGGGCAGAATTTGACTAAACTATGAATGTGATGAGCTACTTTTGCAGCAAAGTCTTTGGGATGTAAATAGAAATTAAAAAATAATTAAGAAATATACCTTTGAGCTGGATGTGAAAATAGAAATATAAGTGGATCAACAATAATAATAAAAAAAAAAAAGGCTATTTTATTGCTATGTCAATGTCAATATTAAATCAAGGTCTGCAGAGTCTGCAGATTTAAGCTTTCAAACAAGGCTGTCAACACCTGTCCAGTTTTAGTATTAATTTGATTTAGGCTGATACTTTTATAGGGTGAGTTTGTCTTTAGTTTGTCCTTGAGCATCCAAAAATCTCTCCACCACATCAGACCTGCATCACTATTCCCTCTCTCCTCGTCCCTCTCTCACCTCCTCCTTCCAGATGCTTCCTTCTTGTGCCCTTTCTTCCTTGCCCGCTGTTTGCTTTCTTGTCTCGCTCACTTCCCCTGAGTCCTAGCTCTCTCTCCCTCCTCCCTCTGCACTTGAGCCCATCATTGGATCAATAATGCAAGCAGAGAAATGTATATCCATTCATATGTTTGCGTTAAATTATTCATGCCCCGCAATTTCAGTAAGCTATGATGGACTGAGCTTTTATGCATAGACTTGGAAACTAGTACTAGTATACTGGAAATTAAATCTGTTTTTTATATATGCTCATGATGTGTCAGGGATAATGAGGTACTGCATTTTGGAAAGAATATGTCTTGAATTATTTGAACAAAGTAGCGATAATATTGATCATAGTAGTAGTAGCAGTAATCAGAGTAGACCACTTAGTATTACTATTAGTTGTTTTTTAATCAAAAATAAGGAGAAATACTTTTACTATAGTTCAAAATAGGGGAACCTTTCATGGACAAGGTAATGTGACTTTCCTTAAAGGTACACTACGCAACTTTTCTGATGGAGGGTCCATCACCTGCTTGTTTCCATGGAGATGTGTATTTCTTTGCTTGGAATGTTCCATGGTATGATGTTAAACATATCCATCTAGTACTTAATGCATAACAGGTGTTTGTATCGCTCAAAAACACTGTTGGGCAAGTTACTTGAAAACTGTAATGTGTTATTTATGACTTGTTACTGTCATTTCAAAATAATTTGTTACATTACAGTATTACTGTATTTAAAATGTAAAATATTGCATGACTATTTCGGCACTTTAAGTTACTCTCACCAAAATAACAATCAGCAAGCGAAGATGCCAGACTTCAGCGCCGTATATAGACTGAACCAGGACTAAACTAGAACTGAACCAGGTCTAAACCAGGACTAAACCAGGTCTAAACCAGGACTAAACCAGGTCTAAACCAGGATTAAACCAGGTCTAAACCAGGACTAAACAAGGACTAAACCAGGTCTAAACCAGAACTGAACCAGAACTGAACCAGGACTAAACCAGGTCTAAACCAGGACTAAACCAGGTCTAAACCAGGACTAAACCAAGTCTAAACCAAGACTAAACCAGTTCTAAACCAGGACCAATCTTGGACTAGGACTTGGAATCTAGGACCGCCCCTGAGAGAACCCTGAGCCCGTGGAGCAGGGTGTCCGCAAAGCACGATCGGGCGCCAGCTGCGATTAACCCCGTCCTTTCACCCACGGTCACCCGACGGTCTACGTGGGTGCACCTCTGGGCCCGTCCAGACACTCAGAACTGTAACGATGGCATTTCACTGCTGCTGATATCGCGGTGATTTTAGTGAATTTGTATGAATAAAAACAAAAAATCCACCACTTCAATCCCGGTTCAAAAGTATTGTAACACATGTCACTGACATTTGTATTGAGTAAAATATTAGAATTTTTTCCTGTAATGCCTTACATTACTGTGTTACAGCAAAAAGCATCGCATTACAGTAAGTCATTACTTTTATAACACATTACTCTCAACAGTGCTCAAAAATACATTCATGTCTTTATGAATAGGGACGACTCTCCGCAGATCTGAATTGTAATGTAGCGTAGTGCTGTAACTTGCGTGACATTGTGATACTGTTGATCATTGTTGACAAAGCAATAATATTTCCATGGAGACAAACAGATGGCGGACTCTCCACTAGGAATGTTACAGCCTATTCTAGATTCTTAGGATGTTTTTTGTAGTCTTATTGTAAACTGTTAATCGCTCTGCCAACGGTCCTAATTTTTCATCATTCTGGATATGCCTGGTTTATTGCTTAATTGACTCCCAGTTGTGTTTCTTTTTGTGGCTCTGAGTGACTTCTAACACAGAAAATAAAGATCTTTCTGGAGAGAAGTTTGTCATTGTCACTTTTGTTGCAGCAGCGGTTGTTGGCAGTTGGCCGCTACTACCGCAGAACCATCAATCACCCTGACACAAGAGACTATACATCTACAGCCAAGGCTAAATACTCACAAATAACCATGGTCTGTATTTATTATGCTGTATTTCCTTCTGACAAAAGATCTACATTACGGTCTGGATTGGGGTAAGCTGCATTCAATTGGCCATCAGTAATATACAAAAGGATACGCATGGAGGAACTAACCAGAGATCCAGATATGGAAAACAAAAATGTAGGCTATACAAATTAAAATACTGACACCTCAATATGATATTACACATTTTTTCAGACAAATTCTTAACTGTCTACAACTAAACTATAACATTGGGAACCACATTTCATGAACTACTATTACTACTACTACTACTACTACACTTACTGCACATACAACTTCAACTACTCCTTGATTACTACTATCAGAACCATAACTGCCACTAATGCCTACCTATTACTACTACCGCTACTGCTGCTACTACTACTATTACAATGACTACTACTACTACTGCTGCTGCAGCTACTGCTGCTGCTGCTACTACTACTACTACTACGACTACTACTGCTGCTGCTGCTGCTGCTACTACTAGTGCTACTACTACTACTACTACTACTGCTGCTGCTACTACTACTACTAAACATACTGCTGCCCTTGATTCTACACTTTGACAAATATTCCTACCAGAGGTGGGGACTTGCAAGTCGTGACTTGGACTTGAGTCAGACTTGAGTCACTATTTTTAGGACTTGACACTTGACTTAATAAAATGGACTAAGACTTGGGACTCGGCTTGGACTTAAAGGTCAGTGACTTGGGACTTGATTCAGACTTGAGGCCTGTAACTTGAAAGACTTGAGAAGAACTTTTAAATCTGAATTTGTTTTATTCTGGCTGTAATGATTCACTCCAAGATTTTGTGAAAACATTTAAAAAGGAACGATTTACATTTCTTCGACTCTTATATACTCTATAAATACTCATATAAAAATATACTATGATTTTTTTTAAGTACAGTTCATTTAAAATTCATATAAATTGCAGAAATCTAAGCTACATTTGGCATTGTGGTTTAAAGACTTGAAATGACTTGAAGCTCAAAGCAGACAACTTGGACTTGACTTGGACTTATGGGCCAGTGACTCGATACTCGACTTGGACTTGTCTGTATTTGACTTGGAACTTGACTCGGACTTGAGGTCAAAGACTTGAGACTTACTTGAGACTTGCAAAACAATGACTTTGTCCCACCTATGACTCTTACTACTACAACGACAACTAGTACTATCCCAAACAGATATTACAACTACTATGAATGCTAGAACTACTACTGTACTACCACTGTCTTCTGAACATTTTTCTGTATTTCTTCCAGTCAGCTCCAATAGTGTACACTCCTTAGTAATTACAGGGAGGACAGTGGTCGCGGCTGATGGCAGGTTGAGGTGTAGCGTGCCATTAGCTTCTGTTATGAGCTGTGACTGTGGGTAAACAAACATTATGGAGTGCACCGCGATGTCTGGGGTTACCAGTATGTTTTGTACCTCAGTGGCAATGCTCTGACTGGAACCGTTGTCCAAAAGAAACTGCACCACATCCAGATGGTTCTCCTGCGCTGCCATGTACAAAGGAGTGAAGCCATTCTGGGGAAGAAAGTGGAAGAAATGCATTCATTAGTACTAGGGATGTAATAATATCCAAATCTCACGGTACGATATTTATTGCGATATTTTGAAGAGGCTGATATAATTGTAAATGGGACAGTTTTCTGCTTTTAAAATACCTTGAACAAGATTTTGGTGTGAAATATTTCCGTCATAAACATATTTCTTCATGTTGTTTGCACTGAAATTAATCATGGGATATGTAGTTCCCGATGTTCAGAAGCTGTTGCTACTATAAAACCATGCATTTAAGCAAAGAAACTTGTGATTCGATATACTGTGACAGTCCATGATATTATAGTGAGACTTTTGACGATACGATATTACAATATTTCGGTTATTGTTACATCCGTAATTAGTAAAATTATAGTCTAGAAGGTTGTTATTGTATGGCACCTATGCATGATTTAGCAAATAGAGGACAGGTCTAGCAAAACATAACTGGTGGATTTAGTGTACAATAATTCAACAAAACTAATGCATTGTTATTAACGGATCAAAATAGAGCCAGGAAGCTACCTAAAGAGCTTTACAGTGCATTATTTATTCACTCCATACTTGGTTTGGCTTCCAGTATTTCACTACTTTACTGGTAATTTTGCTTTCCTCAGCAGTCTTTAGAGATCAATCTGTAATTTCAAAAAGATTAATGAGCCAAAAATTGTGAGTTTCAGGCATTAGCACCAACTATGATTTTATTTAAAGTTTTTTAAATCAATATAATCAGTATACCATGTAAAAAATATGTTGAATAAGTGTTAATTTGGTCTTGTACATGTTTTAAAAGCAACTGTATAAGCTGCGACAAAGGATAACGACCTGTTTTATTGTATTTCATCATTTCTTTTTTACTTTAGTGTAATATTTTACAGATACATCTATCAGATCATATAATATAAATAAAGAGTTTTTTTTCCTATGAGTTGGCTCCAGTTGCCATGGTGATAGGGTGGTTGCTGACGGTGAAAGTGGGACAATGCTGACGCTGCACTTTCACTGTAGCAGAGACAGCAGGCGCTAATGCACTCACACACTTTCACACACACAACCACACATACACACATGCACACACACACACACAGCAGAGCGAGAGTAGTGTCTATAGTGTAGTAAAAGTACTGCAAAATAATATTCATACTTCTCCAACCAATTTGAGCTAACAGGTAGACATAACTATATTTTGTGGGACTATATTTTGTGGACAATATAAATATAAATATAAATATAATTTACCAGAAGTGACCTAATAATGATACCTAATTTGATTCTGGTTTTGGCTAATGCATCTCTATGGAAGGTTTGCCTACTTTCAATAAAAATGGCTGTTTACCCCCAAAATCTTAGTTTACAAACATATGACTTCTATATCTACAACCATGGCACTATAACAGACAAATAAAATTTTTGGATAATAATATTTCAAAATGTAAATACTGAAGATAACTTAATAACATTTAGCATATACTGTACCTGTGATTGTGCATTGACATTGGCCCCGTGAGTAACTAGCTCCTTCACAACGTCTGTCTGCCCTGCGAGCGATGCTATGTGTAGAGCTGTGTTCCCTTTCTGCAACAAAAAATACACAATAGTACAATCGCATGAGTATAAAATGGGTATTTTTGCAGTGTTTTCACATTCATTCACTTAAAACTTTAACACATTCAAAGATAAGCTTTAGTCCCTTTCTGTAAGATTGCAAAAATATTGTCTGACTATTGATATCAGGATACCCCCAAGAAATACTGAGCAATTTTTGTTATCTCCAACCCCAAATAACTGGTAGGCCTATTAAGCACTATTATCCCTTGAGTAAATATTTGATTCAAACCTTTGTGGCTGCATCCACATTGGCCCCGTGTTTGATGAGTTCAGACACAACTTCAACATGGCCCTCCTTCGACGCGAGGTGCAGAGCATTAAGGCCGTTCTACACAACAAATAAACATGTCAAAATCACAACACTAGAGCTGCAGCTAACTAACCTTACAAAGCAAGATGGATTCTCGTGATATTTGTGAGTTCACAAACGCACGAGAATCCATTTTGGGCTCCGTGGGTGCAACAGGGCCCGACAGGTGGCGGATGACCAATCACAGAGCAGCATTACAGTTTGTGTGGAAGCCAAATAATCAAAACGAACATGGCAACACCAACAGATGTACTTCAGCTTATTTTAGCTTCAACACAGACCATTTTATTTGTGAAAAACGTGCACAGGTAACAAAGGTAAGTGATTTGTGCATTTGTGGACTGGGAAGATGTCTGTGATTTTCTTTCAACTGGATTTAACTGAGGTTTGATTTTTTGGCTTGTTCCGCTGTTGTGGCACTTCAACTGATCAGATAGTCGCTAGGATATTCAGCGTTTTCCAAATGCTTGAAGCGAGAGCCATCCCAGGTGTAGAACAAATAAATGAAAATCACAAATTGCACACAAGAAAAGATTCATGTGTGTTGTAGAGTTCAGATAACAATTAAATGTTTTAAAGTACAATTACCTTTATTTTTTTTATAGCCGACTAGTCATCATTAGCGGATTAATACTATTTATACAAAACCATGATGTTTTGGTACAACATTCTCATAAAAGTGGTGGAGAGGAGGCCTACCTGATTGCAGATGTTGATGTCCACTCCATTTTTCAGATAATCCAGAGCCTTTTCTAGATTACCAGCCCGAGCTGCTCGAAGGTAACATGCATTTACATCCGTCTGAAAAACAGCAGAAAAAGAGACATCTTTAGTCATTTTAAGGTACCAGCAGGTTCCCATCTCTGACAGTTTGCTGGATGTCTCTCCTCACTCTTCAGTCCTTACACACTTGCATCTGCCAATAAAACCTATGGGCCAAATCTTAGAAATAAAGTTTCAACAATATCCACTGTTCAATCTGTGAAAATAATGCCGATATTGGGGACACAAAACACAACATATAGTTCAAGGGTAATAGATGCTTCTAAAAAGTCATCATAGCCAATTTACTTCACACAAAACCAAATAGAAAGCTTCTGGTACAATCATACTCTTATCTGGCACTCAATATTTCATTAAAACACTCTTTAGTGATGGAAAGAATACTATGAAAATGCATTTAGTTACAGAATACTGAATACCTGCATTAAAATGTATTTTGTAATGCATTCTGATACATGGGCCAATCAGAGTACTGTATTCTAAATACTTAGAATACTTTTACATCGAGTTGCATTTAAATTATTGTGTGAAGATGCAACGTAGTATTAGTAACAGTTTATATTTGTTTCACAGTTTTTAATGCATTTCCCAACGCAAATAGAAGATGGTAAAATCACACATGTACTCAGCGGTTGTTTTTCTCATTGATTATGTGCACTTTTAATCCTAAATTACATGATCAAATACCTAGTGTATCAAATACTCTAATGTATTCCTTAGATTTTAGAAAAGTAACCGTATGAATACCACCAAATAAAGAAGTAACTGTACTTGAATACAGTTCGTCAAAATAAGTATTCTGAAAAGGTATTCTCTGTGCATGTATCCAGTTACTTCCTAACACTGACACTCTTAAAACTCCACACCCATTTTGTCTTTATTTGCGATATCTGAACCAACAGAGACAAATAAACAATATAAGGTGCAAACTTCCTTGTACTGGTGCCAACTGCCTACAAGAGCTTTTTCAACATGTCTTGATTTAAAACCGCCTGGAGCTCGCCAAATCCAAACGCCTACAAAAAGATTAGCTATTTCTGTTAGAAGCCTGGGTGCTAGTGTTTTAAAATGCAGATATGCCATGACACCTCTGAGCCGACGCATCAAGACCCAGTGAAAGATGGAGAGATTTGATGAAAGAATTGGCTTGATCTTTGCCTGTTAAAACTGTTCAAATTGTTGGGTGTGGCTCAGCGCGGGGGACAGTTAAATGCAGGATGTTTAGAGTTTGTGCTTTAGGGACATAATGAGATGGAATCAGAGAAGTGTTGAAATGTTACAAAATACAGACTAAAGAGTGAGAGGAGGAGGCCTGGGAAAAAATAAACAGTCTCTAAGAAAATAGTGATGTCTAGACTAGGCCTGTCATTACTATATTGATTTATCGGTCAATATATAATAGCTGGAACAATAGATTTTGGAGAATATTTATCATGTGTACTTTTTTCTTTGTAATAGTGGGGGGATTTTTGCCATTTTATGTAATAACGTACCGATTTGAGCTGTAGAAAGTAGAATAAATAACTTGGCTTGAAGGCTTTTTAATGATACACTGTCAATTTAAAAATTGGTTTGAGGGCATTATCTTACTTTGTGTCACTGGCAGATAAGGTATGTTCAATATCAGCATTTATCGCAATATTTCTCTGTAGCGATATATCATGATTAAAAATGTGTTACTGTGACAGGCCTAGTCTAGACCAATGACTTATTAACTTTTGTCACGTCATACTAGAGGTGGGAGATGTACTGAAAAATTGATACTATTGCAATTTCTCATTTTGGAGGTATGCAGAATTTGGATATACAACTTACTGTCAAAAAAAACAAACAAACAAACAAACAAAAAACAAAACTAAAAACTAAAACATTTTAATCTAATCAAGAAATGGAATTCTTTATTCTGAGAAAAAATGCAATTATTGTTTTTTTTCTCATATCACCCAGCTCTCTCTTTTATAAATGTCATGATGTAAAAAAGTATATATGTCAAAGGTATTAAATTTTTGTCAATATCACACCCCTACAACACTAACCTGAGTCATCAGCCGGTTTCACTTTGTGAAAACCATCTGACCTCGCAGCATTAGGATTCATTTGCTCAACGGTAGGTGGGCACTTTTTTTTAATTTTACCAATCGCTGCTATTTGGTCATGGTGTATATAATGCGCCGCTAACATGGCTAACTGGTATATTAAGCTTTTCCCAAATCCCATAGTTAGAAGGTCTTTACCCCTGATAAAATTCACCAAACATTTTCTTTGTTCTGGTTTTAAATCCTCAATCTCGAGAATCGTTGCCAACACAGAATGTATGGCGCTTCACTGATTGGCTGGTGCCCGAACTCACACTTCCGGGGTTTTTGCAAACCGTCTACTGCAACACACAACCACAAAAAACTATCTCTATTTAAGATATAAAACTTCAGTGAGCCAAAATTTCAATCCAGATCAAAAAGTTCTTCCAATCTAGCAATGCCCATATACTGACAAACACAAGTTCAGTACAAAATACAAGACATACAAAGTACTATCATTATAATGAATTAGAATCAAATTATTAAGAAAATGTGTTAGTGATTTCTTTGTAATAACAGTACAATATGTCTTAAATAATGTACCAAAACTATGGCTTCGCTACAGGCAAAAACAACATGACGGGATGTAAGCATTCCACTCTGATCTCCACATGTTTTTCTGTCCATAAATGTTTAATAAAACTACAACATCTAAACACATCTTATCTTGTATGTAGCTCTATATTCCTGTATTAATTGCCTCATATTCTGTAAAGCATGTTTTGGGAGTAAAAACAACATTTGTCATTATGAAGTTTGTTGAGGTTATGACTTTAAAGCGCCCTGTCCCTGCCCCTGTATTCCCAGTGGCCCCCTGCACATCCGCTGATCCCAGTGTTAGAGGCTGCTGACAACATAGACATGTTCAGTTTGTGTTTGTGGAGATGGACCAGATAAGAGCCATTATAAAGTCTATTCACAGCCTGGGAATCAGCTCAGCCTTCAGTTTAAACTCTAATCTGTCTTCTATAACTGTGTCAACAACAAGTAACACAAAGAAACATGTTGAACTTTTGAAAAAAATATTAGTTGCCATTGTTTAGAATTTCATAATAAACAACACCTCACGGACGATTAAAACATACCTCCAACCAACGGCATTTCTCTCCAACGCCACCCCATTTTTCCTTTTTGTTCAAGGCCATATGCACAAGGGATCATTGATAGAAACACACTCTGCATTCAGTCCTTGTTTGGTTGTTTACAGGGTTCCCAGTAGCCTGGAAAGTCTTGAATTTGATCAAATATTTAATCCCAACTGCATCCATTATTTTATATTCTCTGGTTTGAAATGTAATATTTCTGGGTCATTAGAGTAGTGTATCACAATAGTGTCAGCTCTTGCTTCAAACACAAATTCATGCTTTACTAAATTAAAGTTTTACTATGTTATTTTTCCTGCTTGTCTCCATGAAACTGTTACAGTATGAGCTGTATCTGTCTTGTACTCAGATAGATATGTTTACTGTCAAACTGTGGAACATTTCCTGGCAAGAAATAACATCTCCATGGAGACAAGCAAGACGTGCACAAGAAAATATATTGTGCACCTTTGAAGTGTGAATTATTATCGTGATTTACTTGAGTCCAGTGGGTTTAGTTTAGTCTGACACTTGCACATAGACCACATTCAAACTGGGACTAAATTGGGACTAAATTCATATCTAATTCTGGACTAGATCAGGCCTAAACCAGGACTAGAACAGGACCAAACTAGGTCTATCTATCAGGTCTAAACTGGGTTTAAACTAGGACCCAATGAGAAGTGTAAACGCACCCTTAAACCATGAATAAAGCAATAAAATGTAATGTATTTTATAATGTAATTGATATTACCAAGATTTCTGTGTGATTCTGTGTTGATTCTATACGTGCCCAGCAGCATGTCGGCGACAGCAGCCTTCATCAGGCAGGAATGTTTTGTTATCACAGTTCTTCAATGGACCAGAGGAGACACAAGGACACTGTCCACTGTCACTATGTTACACTTACAGCAGGCTCTGCTCTGCTCTGACTCCAGCTAAAGCGCACATTAGATCACCACAGGGAAAAACAAACTGTGCTTTAAAAAAAAAAAAACTACTTTTCTACTAGATGAAAGTTTAGTTTTGCTAAATTTGTTTCTGAACATGATAAAACTGTTAAACTATTTTAATTTTGTTATGAAACTGGATCTTTTACAAAAATCAAATTAAACAGAGACAGTGACACATTTTGTAGTGTTTTATAGTAAAGGAAATACATAGAAAATATTGCAAATTCAGGTCTATTCAACAAAGCATAGGCCTACATAAAAGCAGAGCAGAGAAACACTTTATTAATTACGGGAGAAATTATAAAACATAAGACATCATGAAGTTTTTTTCTTGAAACAACAAATCTGAAACTCCTACATGAAGCAGTAGGGACTTACTTGTTACATTAAATGCCCATAAGGTCCCTTTTTTACTATACCAATTTCACAAAAGTAAATGCAGTTACTTAATTTGAAACATGTATATGACATAATTCAGATGGCAAATTCAACACAACCCTCGGCCTGTCATGATAACTACTATATCAACTTATCGTTCAGTGTTTTCAGTATATGAACGCTGGAACACTGTATTTTGGGGATCAATATCATGTTCTTGTATACAATTTCTTAGTGAAAGTTGGGACATTTGGAGTATATTTGTGGTAATACAATAGGATTTGAGTTGTAAAAGGTTGAATAAGTGACTTCTATGGCTACTTATTGGTTCATTCTGTTATTTATTTGTTGCAGCACAGACCTTTTAATGATACAGTCTATTTTAGAATGGTTAACTGGGATTATCTTGCATTATTGTTATTGTGTCAGTTGGATAAAGTAGTGTCAATATTATAATTTATCTCAGTCGCAATATACTGTATCATGCTTGCAAATTTGTTATCATGCCAGAACTACACAACCATTGAACAAATGACACACATATTTATGTTCTTGTAACTTTCTAATTTTTGACCAAAACAAAAATGTTAACAACTAAAGTGTGCAATAATAACTCCACCGTAACACGTGCTTAACTGTAGCAGGCTGGTGCCATTTTGGTGTCACTTTATTTATCCCGCTCAGAAATGTGAGGAATGCTACAGAGGCTCACTTTCCAGTGTAGGACAGGAGCACCCCTGCCACCAATCAGGAGCATGCCTGCCACCAATCACAGCTGAGGACGCTCTACATGCCATATGCAGGCAGCAGAGTGGTTTAAGCTTTTGTAATTAGAATACAATGGGATGCTAAACTAATTCAAATCTGCACAATTAACAGCTTATATACTGTAGTGTAATTGCTGTCATTATATCATCAATATATTTACATTCAAAGCTAGAGAAAAAGAGAAAAAAAAGAGAGAAAAAATGCAATTATTGTTTTTTTCTCTTATCACCCAGCTCTCTCTTTAATAAATGTCATGATGTAAAAAATATATATATGCCACAGTATACATTTTTATCAATAGCACACGCACCCCTACAACACTAGCCCGATTCATCAGCCAGTTTCACTTTGTGGAAACCATTTGACCTTGCAGCATTAAGATTCGTTCTGTTGACAGTAGGCGGGTACTTTTTTATTTAACCAATCGCTGCTATTTGGTGGTGATGTATGTAATGCACCGCTAACAGGGCTAAGTTGTATATTTAAGCTTTTCCCAAATCCCATAGGAAAAGGGCAATAATGTCTTTCACCCTTGATAAAATTCAGCAAACATTCTCTTTCTCTCTCTTTAAATCCTCGATCTCAAGAATCTTTGCGAACAAAGAATATATGACTCTTTGCTGATTGGCTGGTGCCCGAACTCGCACTTCCAGGGTTTTTGCGAACCGTCTAGTATATTCTAATTCCTGACCTAGTCACTGGAGAGAAATTAAACTGAGCGGAGGCACTAGGGGGCGCCAGCCTGGCTAATATTTCCCATGCACTATGTAAACCATATTTTTAAAAGTGCTACTACGATTATTCTTACAAAAAAGCCTTAATTACCTTGTGTCTTTCTTTTAGATAACTTTTTAAATGTATTTCAGTCAACATCAGATAAACAAGATGATACTGCAACATTAAAAGGTCACATAGTCCACATATTATAGACAGGTTCACCCGTATTTTATATTTTAACGAATCCACCAGGCTGTTTCTTCAACACTCCCATTCATTCAAAACAAATATGTAGTCAAATTTAAATATGCCGTAAAAATATAAGTACTAGGGTTTGTTAATACAGAAGAGTACCTCATGTTTCTCTTATCATATTCAGTGTTTTGATCTGTTGTTGTGTTGTGTAGGGACCAACTCGGTGCCAGTCATATGAACTGCTGCATACTGCATTGTGTAATGTATACCCCATCAGCACAAGCCTTAGCAATGACAGTCTGAATCAAAAATGCAAAAAACTGCTAAGATCAAGTCTTATTTCATTAGTAGTAGTGATAAATTACAACCTTTTCATTCACATTAACAGATATTTTGCTGCTTTAATTTGCATAGTTGGAGCCTGCACCACTTGCCAAGGTCAGGTCCCTGTATTGACCACAGTGCAACACAAAACTCTGAGAAACTACTGCAATACAACAAATACAAACCTATAAGCATTAAAACTTCTATAATAGCCATTTAAATGCGTGACAGATCTCCATAGATTCATGCACTTTCACACTGCAGCAAAGTGGTGCAGGACAGAGCTTGCCCCCTATGGCTACAACATCACTCAGAAAGTAGTAACATCCCATTGCTTGCTGTAATAAACATCACACGGTGTCTCTCTGCTAATGTAACGAACGAGACTTACTTCGGCCAAATAGTCGGCTGCCTCCTCGACTGCCATGTCTCCCTCAAAGCACTGCAGTTCCCAAGAAGTGTGAAATCTGAGCAGTCAATTACTACAGCTAGCCCAGGACGCTATAGGGGAGGGCATGGGACGGGGGACAGTGGATAGAGAGAGAGAGAGAGAGAGAGAGAGAGGTGCAGAGGGAGGTTGAGTTAGAGACACGAGGGGTGCTGGGTTTGGGCTGGTCCGAAGAGTGAAAGCAAAGGGTTAAATGCTAAAGTGTACATAGAAGTGGAAGAGAGGACAAGAGATAGGGGCATTATGTCACGGCTAAAAATACCTGGCGTTTGGCTGCGAGTGAGAAAGTCCAGAGAAGGGAGGGAGGGAGGAGGGAGGAGAGAGGAGGAGGAGGGAGGAGAGAGGGGGAAAGGGGAGAGTTTCCGGCAAGTTAATCTCGAACCGAGTCTCTGCGGGACGGCTATGGGATCACAGGGTACAATGCAAAACAGCAAAGCACATGCAGACACTCTTGAAATTAAATCCTGTTCTTTTATGAAGGAGAACTCATTAATTCTAAGAAAGTATTGTGTAGCATTTATGCAAAGAAAAAATAACATAAGGAAAATAATCTGTGATATGAAAATAAGTGTTAAACGAGATGAAACCTTGTAACTACTGGGTTATTACTTCTTCAAAACTACACAACCCGCAAAAGTCTATAGCAACAGTTAGTGCTGCAAGTGAATCTGAATAAAATATATTACGTTGTTGTTGTTGCTTCAGTATCAGTATTGGTTACATTAGTATATTAGTTTCAGTAGTGATTATCTGGGTATGATTTTTTTTTTTTTTCTAGTAGGGCATAAAATAAATTGACTAAGACTAGACCTTTACTTAAAAATCTTGAAACCTGAAAATCCTATATGATTAATGTAGGGTTTTTGGCATATACCCTGCACAGTGGACAATTGCAGTGCTGACACACATGCATGCACCACTGTAACATAAGAAGGGCAGACTGTTTCCACTTACTGTCAGTCATCTTGAGAATCCAACCTACAGCCTTCCTGCTATGTGGCCAAAACACTCCAAGCACTGAGATTAATGAATATAGAGCAACTACTAATGCAATAATGTAAACAGGTAAACAAGGCCACATAGGAAGCTTGTAAGAACTGGCAGAAGGTACAACTGACCTGGATTAATTAAAGGGATTGAGGTCATTACATTACTGGCATGTTTCTAACTTAACGTATACAACACAAATTGGACTCAGATGAGAGATACAGATTCATTACTGACCAAAAATATGAATAATGTGTTCCCCAGCAGAAAATGGAAAACCTCAATAATGATTCCACTTAAAATGCTTTGAAATACAGCAGTGTAAATGTTGATCACTCCTGCTTTATAAACCATGTTATTTTTTTATTCTGCTAAGAGCTGCTATGATTTGTCTATTGATACTTTGCATCTAATGTCATGAACATTATCTAGAGACATGATTCTAACTGTAGGCACTGCTCTGTCTGAGGTTTAGTTAGACTATAATCTGAGTTTTATTTAATTAGTTTTATTACACAATCTGACCATAAAGAATTTAGTTGGAACTAAGGATGGGCAGGATTAGTCAACTAATCGGTAACTAATCATTAAGAATTTTGTTAATTATGTTCATTTTTAATCGACAAACTGATTGTACGTTGCTGTGCATAGTGTAGTGTAAGGAGACGAGGACACTGGAGTTGCGGATTCACAGTCTCACATTTGGGCTCTGGCTCCTCTTTGGAGATCACTGTACCACTCACTGAGTGTGTTTACATGCACATCAGTGTCCCGGTTTTGTCAGGGTGCATGTATACACAGTATCCCGGTTAGTGCAACATAAAGAACTGCACTAAACCTGCACACGTCTGATCTCTGAAAACATGAACCATCTCCAGCATAACATACACACACAGAACAGACTCACCATCATCATCAACATCCCTCTGTCACAGAAAGAACACTCATACTCCACTGAGTCGTGTCCTTCAGTCTGACAGAAGCTGAACCACATCAGAGCACAAGAGAGGAGCTGTTTTTTTCAGCACTTATAGTTTATGCAAATGAGCCATGTGGTTTTAAGTTTAATTTCTGTAAAAACTAAACAAATGTGGTAAAGCTGCATTAAACACATTATAATGTCAAACAGCTGATGTGGCTCTAGAGTGGTTATGGTTTATATGTTTTAAAGTTGAGTTTATTTATGCAGATTAGTAACATTAATAATAATGATGATACTTTTAATATAAAAAGGTTAATGGTTAATCAAAAATTGATTGTTAATTCTCCCGACAATTGATTAAGAAAATTTAATCGAATGCCCGTCCCTAGATGGAACTACAAAAGATGAGATGATTCTTACTGTTAAACAAGTCATAACATTACTTTCACTAACTGGAATTAGCCAGCAGTTTTTTCAGTTAGTCACTCTCATGTAGGGGTGGGCGATATCTCGATATTTTTAATATATCGAGATTTTTTTAAAAACTCGATATGAATTCTGACATATCGTATATATCGATATAATGCTTATATTCAATTTTGATTTCGCCGCTTCGCTTGTTTGTTTTCTCTGTCGCCGCCCGCGCGCCCCCGCCTCCCTGATTTTGTTCGCTCGTGTCTCATTCACTCGTCACTATCGCCGTGAACGCCGAAAGTTGCTGCCAGTGAAAAGCTTCTAGCGCCACGAAACTTTTCCACCATTTACAGACAAAACCATCAGCAGCACATCCTCACATTCCACCAAGTCATGTCCTTTAGTCCAAAAGAAGTTGAACCGCAAGAGCGGCGCGTGGAGTGCGCTGGTTATGCAAATTAGCCATGAGCTTTTAAAGTTTCGTTTCTGTAAAACGTAAACAAGTCTGCGCAAAGTTGCAAAAAAATAAAATAAAATAATTAACACTATAATCTCAAACGGGCTGATGTGGCTCTTGAGTCGTTATGCTGTATATTTTGTAAAGTTTAGTAATGTAAATTCTATTTATGCAGAAGATTTTAACTAATAATCTGTTGCAGTGTCACTTGTACAAAAGTGTTTGGAAATGTTGGGTTTGATCTGCAGTGGATTGTGGGAAACCTCATAGCTCCTTACTGCTGGATAGGAACATGGATCTGTTAAAATAAGGAACATCCTGAGCTTCTTCTGTTAAAAGAGTTCATGGTTATGGTTATGGTCTGGATAACAGAGTTAATGCAAAGATGAGCTTGTGTTGAGTTGTTTTATTTATGAATGAAACAAAGGAAATATGTTTTATTTCTTTTATTTGACAGTTAAATTATTATTTATGTAATTAGGGTTTTTTGTAATCTAAAATGTTCCTATATGAACTGCCTACCTGTTACACTTTAATTTTTAAAAAAGGACCTTGTGGAATGTGGCATATTTGTTTTTGCAGTTTTCCGTTTTAGGGGGTTATTTTTTCCTGTACAGATATCAACATATATATCGTATATCAAGATATAGCAAAATATATCGAGATATATTTTTTGCTCCATATCGCCCAGCCCTACTCTCACGTTTCTGTAGAAAATCCTTTACATCCACCTTTACAGACCCAAGAACGTATTAATCACAGGCTCCTGAAAATGTGTTGCCTATCTTAAAACATTTTTGGTTGTGTTCACTAATGTGTGCACCGTGTCACTACAGTAACTTCTGAACATTCCACCATACACATACATGTAAAACACATTATAAGAAAAATTGGTAAAACAAGTAATGAAAAAGACTGACTCTTATAACATGTTATGTCTAAAAATACATTTCATATTTTTGAAAGAATTCTACATGTACTTGTGGTTACAGTTATTACAGATTACATTATAAAGAATATGTCAGTATCTACAGTCAGGACAAAGGTATGTAAATGATATCCAAAGCTGCACATAGATAGAAGCGAAACAATAGATAGTTGTATGATATGAAACAGTTGCCTTGTTCATTGTCTGTGGGTTATGTAAGTTCATGTTGAAAGTGGCTGCCTACATTTCAAAGCACCTTTTTACCAGGCAATAAAACAAGAAGAAAGCTGCTAATACGACCCTTGTAACACAGCTCAGAACGCGACTAAAACTAATGTAAACACAAGTCTGTCACCAACACATTTTAAAGTATGATACATTTTTAAAGAAAATTATTGCAATTAATTATTATAACAGTGAAACCATTTAACGCCACTGACACAACTGAACCATGAAGCAGGATAATCTCAGTAAACTTTATTTTAAATGTACAACTGTAGTTATTTTATAGTCGTGCCATTACATTATTGATATTTAATGTTATATTTCTTACACCCCTTTTTTAAAAAACATGATTGCAATACATAAATAGCTGATTGAAACACTTTTTGTCATTACCTATAACTATAAAGACAGAGATATGAGAATTATTTGACCCTCTACAGCTCAAATCTTATTACTAAGGGTGTGCAAAAATATCAAAATATCGATGTATTATATTATTTAATGTGATGATACAGTATCGATATCGTGGAATGCTGTATCGATATATCACCAAGAGTATTTTTGGTGTATTTTACTAAATTATTTTGTTACAGTGCTACAGTTTTGTTGCTTGCTTAGTGGAAGGAAATTTATGCAACACATTTGACATTTTCACTTTTTTCTAAATAGTAAAATGGGTGTTTTTCATATTAACTTCGCACAAGAAGTGGTTTAACAAAGACTTTTAGTATCACAGCCATGATTTAGACTTTATTTTTTATTGAACCGTATCGAATCGGTTTGAAATATATCGTATTGAATCGAAAGTGCAGTGTATCGAGATATGCATCGTATTGTGGTCTATGTATCGAGGTGTATATCGTATCGGCGACTTCTTAATGATACCCAGCCCTATTTATTACACAAACAAACAAAAAAGGAAGAAATGGTTCCCAACTAGTATAAAAAAAAAAATAAAAAAAGCTACACAAAAAAAAATATTGAGCCCCAAATACTCATTTACTGGTTGTAGATATAGTAATTATTGTGACATATTTATGTAAACAAGGACTAAACCAGGACTAAACTAGAACTAATTCAAGACTAACACTGACCTGAATTTAAACAAGCCCTATCTAATACAGAGCTACACCAGGACAAAATCTATGGAAAATAATCCGTTACCGACTCCAAAAAAACTGCTCTTTTATATTATCAACCAACCTATAGTCCTATTAATATAGCAAAAAAGAAACTTCAGTGTTCCTATACAGCCAGATGAGGACTATATTTCATCTTTATTACATTGTCATGCTGTAATTTCCCATATCAGACAATATCAGTGGGACAATTTCAAGGTTATCCCCGTACTACCAAAACCACTATCCCACACCAGACACATACAAAAGCAGGTTTAATGGTCTATACAGTTAGTGTTTTATGACATGTGACGGAGACGAGGAGATGGGAAAGGGAGGGGGGGAAAGGGTGTTGCCATGGTGACCGAATCTGCTGCAATTCGACTGGTGCAATTTTTTTTTTCTGCTATACATTTGAATGCATTATTACCATTACCATGACGATACACAAGAAATATACGGACCTTGAAAATATAATGAGTATTTTTGCGGTATAGGAATCCATGTTGCAATGTTTCATAAAATATTTAAGCTCAGTTGAATAGCTTTTATAGTGCTTGTCCTATAAAAAAAAATCTAATAAAAACAAAATAAATAAACATGTCTTGTAAAATTGTGTCAGCTTTTCACATGAGTAGTTAGGCTCACTGCAAAAATCCTTACTGTACATGACAATAAGAAGCTTATAGGCATGCTAATTTATGAGTCTGCCTTTCATATTTTTATTTCTGGACATTTCCAATCATATTATGCCTTGTATCAGCCCCTACTGGACACAATGAGGTACCAGGCCTATCCAATTGCAGCCCCAAAAAATGTATATATAGCACATTACACAAAAGGATGACTAATTGAATCGCTTTCATGTCACGGAAATGAAACTCCTTCCAAAAATATTGCAGAGTCTTAGCGCTAAAGGAAGCTTTCAACTTATTCCAATTACATAACATGGCCCACACCTCTAGCTTTTGTTTTTGGTATGCCTGGCTTCCCACGGTTATGTTACATCAGTCCCTACTGGCCACAAACAGGTACTGCAGCTGTATTAAAACAACCCATTTACTCAAGAACATCACAATGACTCATGCTTTTCATAACTTTGGATTCCAGTGTTGTAAAATACATCTACAATGACAAGAAAATCTGCTTTATTTATTTCAATATCAGCTTTTAGTAAAACAAATTAGGTTTACATTAGATCAAAATACAAAACTGGCTAAATAAACGCTGATTAATTTATTTAATAACCTCATTTTGAAAGAACAGGAAGTGCTAATGTCAGTATGGGGTTGCTCTCCTGTCTCTTGTCTTCTGTCTGGAGCAGAGTGCTGCGATCTGATTGGCCGCCCGTCTACTGCAGTCTCCCTATACACATCACCAGCACTAAAAACGCATCTATGTAGGTACAACTAACACCACTGAGCTACTGTTTCTGGTTTTACAACGGCATCTTCTCACATGCTTTCAAATTTACATGATCAGATGCTATTTTGGTCGTGTGGCAGGGACTGTACAGCAAAACAGTTGGTACAGTCTCCTTTAAAAGAAGCAGCCAATCACAACGCAGTTTTTTTTACTCTATACATTACACTATTGTTTTCCTGTCTTCTCACTGGAGCACAACAGACGTTGCCTATAGTTATGTATATTTATATAGTTGTGCTGAGTGCTAAAATAAACCAGCTACTGAATATTTTTAATTGCGTTCAGTTGTTTTGATTGTTGAGAGAATGCGGAGAAATACAAGGTGGTGTTACTGATTAAAAGTCATGTTTAAAGCTGCCAGTGTTTGCTAATCTCTTCTGACAGAGACAGAACAGTGGCCATGAATAAATTAACATGCGTCGTAACCCACAAATACTCAGAGTGGAGCGGACCACAGGAGAAGAGAGAAAAACGTCAATGTTAAAGCTGAGGTACATGAAAAATTAGGAGCAATTTGTCAAGTCATTAACTCAATATAGGCTCAAGGAAATTAAATGTTGACCCTAGTTAAATATATAATGTCACTGCTTTGATTTATTTAATTTGTTGAATGAAAATAGATCAGATTAAAACAGAAAGCATTCTTAAGGTCAGCAAATAATAATAAAATGAAGAAGAAGATATGCGTTTGTCTGTATATAATCCTGAAATCTGACAAAAGAAAATCTAAAATAGAACGAAGAATCCACCTAGAAAGATTCTAAATCAATACAGCTTTGTAATTGTATGGACAACTCGACAATTTTGTCTCTTCGTGTGCCCATATTTAATAAAAGTGCAGCTATTATTTGCTATAGTTCACTACAAATCATCACTTGTGTTAATATTTTTAGCTTAAAGTGGGACTGCCTTATTCTGAAAATCATAATTATTTGGTTCATAATAGAAATCACTATTGAATACTGTGAAAATAAACCTGTTTGTTCCATGGAGATGTTATTGTTTTGCCTGGAATGTTCCACAGTATAACATTTATCTTATTTATCTCTGTTACATTAATTATATTGCATATTTTGAAGGATATTTAAGTATTTATTATTAGAATTATTACCCAACAAAAAGTTAAGAATATATTGACAAAGGTATGCATGACAGCAAAACATCTACTTAGTACTAGATAAGTAGTGGTACATTCTGACACTGTGGCCTGTGGACTGCCCCATGAGTTCACCTTGACAGTGTCACATCCACTTTGGGAACAACAGGTTTGACTCAGAACGTGGAGTCACCCCCCACAGGCCTCACAGGGTACAGACTCCACGCCCACTGAACCTACATGAACACTCTACAAGCACCACTTCAGTACTGTAACATTCATCACTAAGGTTATGCGAGTTAAGTCATGATTTATTAGTTTATTTATTTTTTTAGCTTTCCTATTAATAGAGAAGACTAGCCAATAAATCACATACTTTAATAGGCCTGTCACGATAGCACAAGAACCCAAAAGAAGGATTAAAAAAATAAATAAAAGTAAAATATTGTTTAAAAACATAATGTGTAATAAATAAGTAAGTGAATGAAACACTTTAGTAGTTAATTTGCATTGACATAGTGAGTAATAGAAGTTATTTATTAAACTCTCTTATCCTCAGATCATATTGTAGCACACAGAAAAGGGACTCATGATAAATATTGACCTCCAAAAACTGTTGTTCCATTTTTCATATATTGAACGATAAATATAGAATTCATTGTGACAGGCTTATGCTTTAAAGCAAGCACAAACTAAGAGAGCATTATTTCAAGCAATATTATGAGTATATTATGATATTAATAGCGTTATGTAGAGTGTTTTCATTTGTTAAACAATGTTAAAGCTATATTTATTACAATGTGAGCATAACTTTAACAATTTAGAAGCATAAGAAAACAATCCACATTTTCCTTAAGAGCTTTAGAAGCATCAACATCCAGAACTCCCCTGCCTGATTTGATGAAACATAAACAAACTAATGCATTTAAAATGGAGATAGATGAGTGTCTACGGTAACCACTGACAAAGCTGCCAAAAAAGAGGAAATATAAGGATCTCCAGGAGCTAAACTCAATTAGTCAATGAGGTCACAGTCCATTGAAATCTCAATGATCAATAACCACTTTACTGCAGCAAGTCCAGACAGTCCCTCTAGTCTAACTTGTACAAGGACATTAATGGTGCGCTGTACACCTAGAATGTTCCACAGTATGATAATAAACTTATGAATCTCCATGGAGAGTCACAAAAAAAATTACAGGTTAGATTTGTGGAGAGGCTGGAGAGTTTTTTTTTTTTTAAGATATAAATGAATAAATGCAAGACAGATTAATACTACTGTGGACAATTTAAACAAAAGCATTAACATCCCCATGGAGACAAAACAAACTACAGACCGCCTCCAGAAAAGTTACATAGTTCACCTTTAAGCAAAACTGAGTGAAAACGATGTGTCTGATAAAACAGTAATTGTCCGGTCATGTTAGGAACTGTCTGACTACTAAAGGTTTTAACAGAGGTTTTGATTGGCCTACATCTTCTGTCCCATGTTGTTAAGTGCAATACCTTTTCTGGATGAATGTACCATCTGTTTGTCTTCATGGAGACATGTAATAGCTTTGCTTAGAATGTTCCACAGTATGGCTTTTGGCTACATTTATATGATGACGGTCTGAACAGAAGACGCAAAAGTGGCGCCGCATTTTCATTTTTTATTCTGCGTTTAGACGAGCATTTTCGGGAGGAAATCTGCGTGCATACGGTGACGTAAAAGTGTGTGGAATTTGATTAGGTATGCATGCCATAGGTGGTGACACTAGGTGGTGATGTATATGACGTAAATGCGTACACGAACTGAGAAGATCTGACCAGAGTTTTGCGTCTTGGGCAGTGTAGACGGAAACGCTACAACGGAGTGTGTTCAACTTTTCCACTCTGGAGGGTGGTTTCAAATTTTTGCATTTTTAAGCCCCAAAAACGCCATCACCGTCTAAACGAAAGGCACTTCTGATAAAATATTTTGTCATTTTTACCCGTAAGCGTTCTCGTTTAAACAGGCCCTTAAACTCAGTTGCCACAGAAACAAGTAGGTAATGCTACAAGGTCAAATCTGTGGAGAGAATGTTTTGTCAAAATTAGTTTCACTGATAAAAACCTGTGTAATTGAACATAAATAAATTTAATGCCATATTTAAAAACATACCAGTAAAAGTAATAAGATCTCCATGAAGGCAAACACATTGCAAACCCTTGGCTACAAAAGTTATATTTTAGTGCTTATATTTTTATAGTCCACCTTTAAAATCAAAATATAAAGAATGAAACAGACAGAAACTCATATGAATACCACCAGACCATGTATCTATTCAAATGTGTCATAATTTGGTCCTATACCTAACACATGATGATGGCACTACAGTAGACTCTCTGTGTGTCTTATCAGTATTAGTGAAATGAGAGGGCTGCACAGGCGAACCCTCTAGAGAAAAACTGTCCCAGATCTGTATCCTCCGCAGCAGGAGAGAGGAGCAGGGCTGAAGGCCACAAAGAACAGACACACAAACCACGATAAGAAAACTACAGCCTCATTTTGGTCATTATTTCATTGTGTAATCGTTAGAGCAGTGGGGCAGGCTCACGGGGATGAAGTGATAGTCTATCTCGAACTTTCTCACAGAGTCAAACTGATTAGCATTAAAACCCTCTAACTATAAATGCAGTCTAAGCAAATATGAAATTAAGTTATTTTCTGACATCGTAAGGCAGTGTAAAACATTATAAGATGGGTCAAAGAGTCAGTTTTCCATAATATTCGACATTTAAGCCAATCCATACCTAAAACATTTCCTTCCCCTTCCTATACTTCTCTTTGGCTTCCTTCACTGTCTCGGGCCTGTACTGCTCTGTAATGGTGTTTTCTATAATTCATAACACTCCGCTCTGTTGTGCTACTCTTTCACATTTTGTCATCTTTGTAAAGTGCCATCAGGCTGAGAGCATCTGGAGCTCTGCATCAAACTAGAACAATAATATTTGAGTTTTTCATTGCTATGTTGAGATAACAGTGGTTTGAAGTTTGTGGTAAAATGAGGGGTAATTAGTAAAACAAAAATGGAACAAGATTTGCACAGCATTGTTCAGTTAGAGGCATAGAAATAACATAATGAGTATAGGTTTCAAATTTGAGGCTCAGGATATCTCTTATGAGAAATTTTAATTATATATTACATTACATTAATTCTAACATAAAATAGTTAAATGCTATAATGGTGTTATTTGTGATAGAACCCAACATAAACAGAGTACTAGTCATAAACCGTATACATGAGTGGACACAGCTAACGCATTAGCCGCCACGTGCCAAATAGGAAGTTTTCCAGGAGGCTCTTCTGGCTCCTTCTGACTCTGGCTCCATTTGACTTCCATTAGGATTTTGTCGTCCCTCTCTCTGTAACTGCTGCAGTGAGCTTCGTCATTTTGGGCTTAAAATGTTTGTATTAACCCAAGACACATGATCCTGATTTTTTAAATTTTTTTTTGGCTATTTTGTCTGTCAAAAAAATTCTATTCATAACACAGACCTGGCTCCAGATTCACTCCTGTAACTGTTAACATCGCGAGCCTCATTTGAACAGTGCTGAACGCTATGGGTGACGTCACACTCGCTTAGTCCACTTCTTTTATATGGTATGGTATGGTACTAGTACAATAATTTGGTAATTTTGGTAAAGGGACAGAATCCTAGACTTTTGCCCAAACTATAGGCCTGTACATCTGAACCAGTAATGAGTCAGGTCTAACTCAGAACTAAACCAGGACTATACTGGTCTAAGAGGACTATAGCATTACTAAACAAGTTCCTTCTGCATAATAAACTGAACATTTAAACTATTCCAATATATTGTACAGACCCAATCCTGGTACTGCTACTATGAATATTACTGCTATTATTACTGCTACTACTACTAACACAAGGGATGTAACAATATCCAAATCTCTTCGTACAATATTACCATGATATACATATCACGGTACGATATTTACTGTGATATTTTGAAGAGGCTGATATAATTGTAGATGGGACACTTTTTTGCTTTTAAAATACCTTGACAAGATTTTGATGTGAATTATTTCCATCATAATCCCAAGAATTCAAGTTAAAAACATATTTCTTCATGTTGCCTGCACTGAAATGAATCATGGGATACGAAGTTCCCTATGTTTATAAGATGTTGCTATTATGAACCATGCATTTAAGCAAAGAAACTTGTAATTCAATATATTGTGATAGCCCACGATATTATTGTGAGACTTTTGATGATACGAAATCACAATATTTTGGTTAGACACTCATTTGATTAAGTATTCATACTAAATTCACAGGACAGAGATGAACCATTCCTGAGTAGCTTTAGAAAGATCTTGATCTATATTAGAACTAATCTAAGACCAAACAGAGGCACATGGACCACTATGAAACACGTCTTGATGACTGAGGTATTACAAAGATAACAGCACAATGTAATAAAAATGAAAGTGATACGATTTAATGTGGAAAATCATATTCTATTGTCCAAAGAAAGTGTGTTTTTGTATTGTCATCGTGGTATCGAGTTTGAAATGTTAGTAGCATGAGAACACAAATCTCTACTAATAATACTACCATTTGTACTGTAAAAACATCTTGTCTTACATGTAGACAAACAGAAATGTAATTTATTCCCTGATAATTAACATTAAATAAAATATATGGGATAATGACAGGAGCTACAGAGCATGAAGAGCAGACAGACTTCTAATATGATTCTGGGCTTAAGTTGGTCCCAAGGGAGTGCTATGATACAATGAGCTGCACCCTGGGGACCTCAGGGTGCTTATGTATGTCTATGTATGAGCATATCAACAATACAGACCCCTGACAGATGAAAGAAAGACTGGAGGTGGGGGGAGGGGGGAGAAACAAGCCCAAAATATATCTCAAAGGACAAAAAGAGCTTCTTTGCGATGTACAATTATTCATCAATTCAAAATATGCTGGCAAGACAAGGTTTGTAGAATAAATCACAATGTATAAATAAAACAAAAGCGCAGCTAAACATGAATTTAACATGGCCGATTCTAGATTGTAAACCAGGAATAGCGAAAGAACTTCCTCGCTTCAGACAGATAAAAGGCTCTGTCCCATCAGTAACCTGACCGGAACTGAAGAAGCATCTATAAAACTTTTGCCCAGTTGACAGAATTTCATTTTCAGTTTCTATGGATCCGACTGAGGAATTACACAATCTAAACCACGAATATTAACAGGCCACTTTAACACTGCATTGTCTGGAATGTTCCACTGTATATGACATTAAAATCAATCTGTAATGAAACACGGAGGTGACATCACAAGGCCATGTTTTAGGTCAGATCTGTGGAGATGCGACCCCACTCACAGTACAAATGCAAGGCGGCATTCCCAAAGGTGGGGACTTGCAAGTCAAAATTACATTTCTATAACTCTTATATTCTCTATAAATACTCATATATAAATATACTATGATTTTTTAAGAACAGTTTAGTTTAAAATTCATATAAATTGCAAAAATCTTAAAGACTTGAAATGACTTGAAGCTCAAAGCAGATGACTTGGACTTGAGTTGGACTTATGGGCCGAGACCGAGTCAAGTCCCAAGTCGAGTCTCAAGTCACTGGCCCATAAGTCCAAGTCATCTGCTTTGAGCTTCAAGGCATTTCAAGTCTTCAAACCAAATGTAGCTTAGGTTTTTGCAATTTATATAATTTTCAAACTGAATTGTACTTAAAACGTCATAGAAAAATTCTATATGAGTGTTTATACAGTATATATGAGTTGTAGAAATTAATTTAGTAAATTTCTTTTACCAAAAACAAGACAAGATCTTAGTGTGAATCATGAAGGTCAGAACAGAAAGAGTTTAATTTGAAAAGCTCTTCCCAAGTCTTCTCAAGTCACAGGCTTCAAGTCCGAGTTAAGTCCCAAGTCTTAGTCCATTCTATCAAGTCAAGTCTCAAGTCCTAAAAACAGTGACTCAAGTTTGACTTGAGTCCAAGTCACGACTTGCAAGTCCCCACCTCTGTGAGTTCATATTTCTGTTTTTGTCCATGCTTCGGATGAATTTAAAATGCGTTTCTATATTTCTCCTAAATAGCTCATCCCTTAATGCCAAACTGTAACATATCAAAAGAAAAACAATAACATCTCCTTGGAGACAAGCAGATGGCGTACTACTCTCCACCTGAAAAGTTACACAATGCTCCTTTAGGTATTCCATTTACAAATCAATGCAGACCTTGAGGCAGCACATTTCTTGTAAATCCAGTGAACACAGATGTCTTTAATCCCCATACTATAACTACAGCGAGGAGGACATATTGGTGCTTAGATCACATATTGAGCACTGTCAGTATGGATTCATTGATTTTCGCTGAAGGAGTTTGTCCCAGAGCCAGCAGAAAAAAACAGCAGATCTGCACTTCAGTCATTTAGCCAATTAACAACGCAATCGTTCATACATAAAAACAAATTGAAGACTCATAAAAATCTATCATAACTTTGCATACGTGAGCAAAATTTGACAGTTGCATGATCAAACTGTAAAATGCAAGGAATCAATACTGTTCATTTAGTCGTTACCACTTTATACAGCTGGTTTGTATCCATGGATTTCAGAGAGATGCAAAATTAGTACCATAGAGATTAACATTTCAAAGCAAAATGTTATAGCTTTTGAACGGTGAAATGCCCTCGCCTAAAAAAAGGAAGTTTAATTTAATTGGGGCGATTCTGAATTTTAGAAGATCATTAAAAGTGCATTAAACATGACAAAATGATCTTGCCTACATGGTTATTCAGGGGACATTGTCAAAAATAGATGCTCTTTTAGCATATGTTGGCAATAATTCTTTCCAAAATTCATGCATAAAAAAATACGGTGGGCGATTTGGGAAAAAAATTGTTGTTGTAATTTTTCAGAGAAGCATAATGGTTACATTTAGACTTATGATTTCTGTTCAAGTTGATATTATAAACACATCCATAAGAACTGACAAAAAGACACTAAGACAAACTAACACAAGAATAATACTTCAGAACATGTTTGTATAGATCTAAACGACAGAGCTCGCAGTTTTTTACGCAGAATAAAACAAGACATTTTGGTATTTGTGGAAAAAAAATGATGGTACTTAAAAATCAATCGAGATTTATCTTGCAGCCCTACATAAAAAAAAGAAAACTCAATTTGTCCATTTTGTTGGAAAAAGGGAAAATAGGATCTGTGTTGTGTAGTGCTATGTAGCTCTCAGCCTAATGGTATTGCCTCAATCCCAGTGGTGCCTGTAATGCCTTTTGTTCCCGTTATGGCTATAAACAAACAACACAGCCTGCACTGTACGATACAAAGTAAAAGTAGTAAAGTACACTACTTCAGTATAAATTTTAGGTTTCTGTGCTTTACTTAAAGGTGCACTGTTTGACTTTTCACTGTCTGTTTGTTTCCATGGAGATGTTATTGCTTCACCTGTAACAGTATTAGACTTCACGCTAAGTTACAGGGCAGATCTATGGAGCGGTGACGCCACTCACAGTAAGAAAGCATGTATTTCAAAGTATTTTTGAGCAATAAAGACAACTTTAATTGAATGAATACAAAATGGGATTTGTTTAATGCCACACTGTGGAATATTCCAGACAAAGCAATGACATTATCATAGAGACAAGCAGGTAGCGGACCATCCCCCCAGAAAGTTACACCTTTAAGGACATGTTAAAGTGGATACTTTTAACTTTTATTTTATTATATTTGAGAGCAGGTGTTTGTACTTTCTATTCCTCTACATTTTTGAACAGGAATGAAAAGTATTTACCTGCTAAAAAGACTTCAGGTTTATTTTTAACATGATCATAGTTTGAGCAAACAAAAATCTATAAATAAAAACGGCTGGAAAAAACAATTGATTCAGTTGTTTCTACTGAACAAAATTCAGCACAAATCAAAACCAATGCATTTTAAGATTTATTAGATCTTAAAATCTGAGTGAAATACTTTTACATTTTTAAACTGGTGCATTAATATTTTTACTTAGATTTCTTCATAGTGATACTTTTTCCTTCAATATAATATATTTTTTACTCCAGTATCTGTACTTTGACTTAAATAAGAAGCTCGAGTTCTTCTTCCAGCACTGATAATGCAGGACTACCCCTCCCACTCAGTCCATAGGAAAATGCCAGGGCCAATTAGCAGTAGCAGGGTATCATATAAGAGTTCACACAATGTCAGTACAAAGTATTGTGTCTATTTAATTAACACCATCAGTATAAAGTTTGGCCCTCATTAGAATAAAAGCTAGTGCGTTATCATCTCAGAGGAGAAGGTAACAGGAGAGGATAAAACCCCAAAGCGGTGCCAAGAACAGGTCCGGGGGCAGACAGCGATATAGATCTGCTCTGAGTGTGCCCAAAGATAGACGATACCCTGCATTACGCTACAATCGGCCCATGTCACACCATACATCACTATACTATAATACTACGGCCAACCTGTTGCCTTATATGGGCGTGTGAGTATTAGGTGTTGTACTAAGTTTGGGCCATGAGAGAAAAATGTATCAAATTTTGAGCAAGAAAAAATCAAATTAAAATAGCTTTCAATAATAATTCCAAAATTTTAACCATCACCTCTCAATTAAAAAGACACAAGATGATTATTGATGATTATTTGAATATTTGACTCCAGATGCCCATCCTAATATTAACTATCCTTATTTGAGATCACAAAAGGTGTATTGTCTAAATAAGTTACGGACTATTTGAGCATAAAAAATACCCATAATGAAAGAAATGTACATATGTTTATTGCCATAATAAAAGCTATAACATCATTATCAATCATTAACTGCTCCATGGAAACAAAGAGGTAGCTGACCTTACACTAGAAAAGTTACGTAATGAACATTTAGTCTGTGATATATTAATAATTCAGTCCCTGCAAATGCACAAACTGCAATAAAATGTGTGTCCATCATGTTGCTTGTGACGTTTTGGTCTGTTTTACATCTTAAAGCTGCACTATGCAACTTTTTGGTTGGGGGTCCATCACCTGCTTGTTTCTGTGGATATGTCATTGCTCTGCCTGGAATCTTCCACAGTATGATGCAGAGGTGGGGACTTGCAAGTCGCGGCTTGGACTCGAGTCAGACTTAAGTCACTATTTTTAGGACTTGAGATTTGACTTGATAAAATGGACTAAGACTTGGGAATCAACTTGGATTGAAGGTCAGTGACTTGGGACTTGACTCAGACTTGAGGCCTGTGACTTGAAAAGACTTGAGAAGCACTTCTTAATTCTTTCTATTCTGACCGTAATGATTCACACTAAGATCTTGTCAAAAATTAACATTTTTACAACTTTGATATACTCTATAAATACTCATATATAAATGTACTATAATTTTTTAAGAGCAGTTTAGTTTAAATTCATTTAAATTGCAAAAATCTAAGCTACTTTGGTTTAAAAGACTTGAAATGGCGACCTGGACTTGACTTGGACTTATGGGCCAGTGACTGGAGACTCAACTTGGACTTGCCTGTATTTGACTTGGGACTTGACTCGGACTTGAGGTCAAAGACTTGAGACTTACTTGAGACTTGCAAAACAACGACTTGGTCCCACTTCTGGTATGCTGATTAAACAGCTCTATCGCAGATTTATTCAATTACAGGTGGTTTTATAGCTCACAAAAATCTTGAAAAACAGACATTCTGACTGTGAGCGGGGGGGTCGCCTCTCCACAGACCTGACCTGTAACTTGGTCTGGTTTGGTCTCCATGAACATAGAAAGGTTTACATTCCAGACAAAGTGATAAATCTCCGTGGAGAAAAGCATTTGACGGACCCTTTACCAGAAAAGCTACACAATGCACCTTTAAGAGAACAAAAAATATACAGTTTATATTTGTTGTGTGGCTAAATCAGTATCCAAGATTAACACAACAACAATGCAGAGATTAAAATATGAGCAAATCTGCCAGAAGGTGACCAAGCGCCTCACCTCTCCTTATTTATTTTGACCTTGATGCTAACAGGGTCATGCCCATTGATTACGGATGACAGGTTAGATTATACTAAGACTGTTAAACGACACACAGCAAACAGATGAGCACCAACACACAGGTCGTAACAATCCTGAAAGCAACGCAAACAAACTAGGCTCAGATTTCAAGTTGCCTTTTTTTTTTTTTTTTGCCATTATTTCTGCCCAAACACAGTGCCATATTTAGGAGCCAATTGATTTTCCAGATCTTAACTTTGTCCTTGCAAGATGACGCACAAACAAGCTGCAAATGGGTGTGACTGCTGGAATCTCCACACAAAACGCGCCCCGATGATAACGTGTAAATATAGTAATTCTTATTGGGAAGTTTTATGAGATAATGGGAGATTTTCATGGCTTGAAGCGGGGAATAGTTTAATTTAATTTTGGGTTTAAAGTGGAACATGTATTGCAGCAGTGGGGCAAGTGAGGACAGATTTTTCCAGGTGTGGCAGGACACTTAAAAGATTAAATTTAAAGTATCATCTTGCATTAAAGGAATAGTTGGATTTACAGAGCACAAGCTGGTAAAACAGTCTATTTTAAAACGTATAAGCGCTTTCTGGAAATTACAAAGATGATCAAAATAATGGTTCAAGCTCGAAGTACACTTTCCTCGCTTTAACTCATCTATCTTTATGTCAATCCCACCAACACCCCCTTCTCCCAATGGGACCCCCTTTGAGACCAATGTGACAAAAGAAAGACTCAGGAGCAGTAGCTATCGGTGCGCTCCACACAGCACCAGACCCCCCCGCCCCTCCGCTCCAACCTCCTCCTCTCTCCATCCTGCCCAACCATGTCAGCCAATTCCCCCACACGCTACCTCCTCTCTCCCCCGTCCCGCGAATCTAACCTTTTTCTTCACTTCTCGAGACCTCTTCCTGATTTTCTTCTTCTTTTCCTCCTCCTCTGCGGCGAGGTTTTCGTCCGCTTTCTTCTTGAGCTGGGAGGCAGCGTGCGCCATGCCAATACGTTCCAATTATTCCTCACAGGTGGTAATGGGAAAAAAATGCGTGGTGGTTTAGGTTCTGGGTGCTTTCTTCTCCGCCGATGCAATGATTGCCAAAAACGTCTGGTTATTTCACATCAGGCTCTTGTCTTTTGTTTCTTCTAGCTCCCATTGTGGTGCCTACTCAATCACTGCAGATGTTCCAGGTTGGGACATGCTTCATTGATTAGACCTGATTGAATGAGCTATAAAATTCACAAAAATCACAAAAAAATAAAACACGAATCCTTACAAAATCTTAACCGTCCATTTTGTCCAGGAATTTGTCTTCTTGGGAATATCGCCCCAAAATGTGACTATTGAAAATCCATGGTTATAAGTAGGTCCATGTCCAAAATGACTAGTCCATGTCCTAATAAGCCAAGTGCTTTAATTACCCCAAATTGGGCAAAGCACCATTGAAAGCATCCCCCTGTACGGGAGACACGCTCACACGAGACAAGACAGGAGCAGCGTATGAACCGGAGAGAGAGATGACACGCGAAAGGAGGCTGAGGAAGAGGAGGAGGAGGAGGAGGTGGTGGATGGGGAGAGGGAGGGCATTTGGTGAGAGGGTGGCTGTTGAGGTGGAGGGGAGGAGGGTGAATTGGGAGAACGGGGGGTGTAGGGGTGAAAATAGAGACAGCAGCTGGGACAGTGGAGGGATGAGGACTTCTGCTTAAGACCAGCTGGCTTGGGTTTGCAGACAAAGAAAAGGGCAAAACGGATTGCTCAGCACATAATAATATAATGCAGCTCAACGGGATGAAGAGAAAGGATACACAGATGTTTGTCCAATTGGGAATGCAATGAGGAGAGGCTATAAGACGGTGACGAAATCCACTAATTAAGACGGAGATGTGCTGTATTGTTAAGATGAAAGCACGTGTTTTGAGAGCTGAATGTGTTGATACAGATGACCTTGGGATACAATCATGAGCTGTCAAGTCAAGCTAGTTCTTGCTTGCGCTGAAAAAAATAAAAAAAAATAAAAATTGCAATCAAATAATGAGGAAAAAAGGGAATTTGCAACAACAATCGAACCAGGTGACAGAGACTATTACCTACACCCTTCCAAATAGAAATGCAATTTGTTACTAGGGGTTTGCAAAAATATCTAAATATCAATATGTGACTGTGTGACTAATGCCGGACATACACTGTGCGATATTTTCGATTGTTTCACTCAGCTCCAGCTCAAACTGTACGACCAAATCACAGGGTTTAAAAGTTCATAGCTCGTGAAACGACCTCAACAGTGCGAAATCCTCACGAGAGGCGACTGGATTTCAGACAGGTTTGATATTCTTGTGATCTACGATTGCTGAGGAGGAGTTGGACGTGAGGTATTAATCGATTCTCATTACCCCATGTATACTACACAAAGCATGACACACAATTAAGCCAAAATCCCTAAAAGAGTTGCACGAAAATTGGCTCAAAAAGGGCCAAAAATCGCACAGCTTACCCCCGGCTTAAGGAAAATGTTTAAAGTTAATGAAAGCACAAGAGATACTGTAACATGCATATGATTGATTGATATTGATTGGTGTCTTGTTTTGGTTTATGGGATGAGGAACGATTATTAAAGAAATGTTTAATTTTTTGATCTGTGAAAGGAGCAGGGTTTATCAGACTTATCTTCTTCCTTGTTGTTGTTCTCTTTAAATTGATGCCAACACAATAACAGCTTGAGCAATAAATAAATAAATGATACAGTATCGATATCATGGACTGCTGTATCGATATATCGCGAAAACTATTTTTTCGGTATATTTTACTAAATTATTTTGTTACAGAGCTACAGTTTTGTTGCTTGTTTAGTGGAAGGAAAATTGTTTATGCGACACATTTAACATTTTCGCTGTTTTGATGATTAAAATGCAATGAACTTTGCACAAGAAGTGGTTTAACAAAGACTTTTAGTATCACAGACATGATTTAGCCTTTATTTTTATTGAAGAGTATTGAATCGATTTGAAATATATCCGTATCAAACCAAAAGCTAACTGTATCTAGATATGTATCATATTGTTGCCTATGTATCGAGGTATGTATCATATTGGCAACTTCTTAATGATACCCAGCCCTGTTCGTTACATTAATCATAACTATTACTGACTGAAATAACCAGCAACTAGTTTTTTATCACATTTTTTAACTGTTGTCTTGACTATAGACAGTTTTGTTATTTTTATTTTTTTATTTTCTCAAAGCAAGCTCAGTTTTTAGTTGGAAAAAACAAGAATAGCAATATGTGGGATTGGAAACAACTAGAACAAAAAATGTTGAGGGCACAGTAGAAATTATTACTCGTCAACAAAAAAATAAAAAATAAAAGAAAATGCTGATTTAGCTGACTACTTGGCAACCAAAACAATGTTAAATTGCAGGCCAAGTTGTAAACCTATAGATAAACAGTACAGGGATGGCATCTGGTATAAACCCATATGACAATAGCATTGTGAAAAACAGAAGTTAAGATTGTATTTGTGCATACCATACTAAGTCCATAGTTACAGGGCTGGTCTAAACCGGTCACCACCAATTACCCATTTGTAGAAAAACAAAACAAAAGGATTTACAACAAGGCTATTTGCTCCACAGCATTCAATACATTCTTCTTTCCCACTGACATTTACTTTTTTGGGGTCATCACTTTAGAAAAAACTCACTCCTAAACTTCCGTAATTTACATATTTTTAGGCATAGGTCTTATTACAAACCGGGACTAAGCTGGTGACATAGCCGGACTGCATTTAATAAATTATTCACTCAAAAATGTACTTCATAATAATTTGATAAGATACAGTGCCAATTTTGTACCTTAAGGAAATCACACTCAGATTTGTGTAAACGCTGCAACTTTCAAGGAAATATTCTCGATTAGCTTAAAATTAATGAGAATTTATGCCTTAGGTCTTTCTGCTTCACACAGGAAAACCCCAGATGAATAATTAAAATCCTTCCTTTCAAAATGCAAATCTCTATTTTGGCACAATTTGGCGGTTTTAAAATGGCTAACGTGGTCCATTGCTCTTATCATGGTTTTGGGATGATCTCATGTCTCATCACACTGCAGCCTCTCAATATTTACAACATGAAGGAGCGGATTGGGCAGTGTCTCGTGACGGGGTCATGTGACTGCAGGGGAGGCTTCCTATTGGCTGTGCCCCCTTGTGAAAGGGAGAGGTAACTGGCGGTGTATGGACAGAGGGTCAATCCTGTTAATGACCATAACAAAGGCTGGGGGTGTAAAAGAGAAGAGATAGAAAACAAAAAAACACAATTATCAGCAGTTGTAAGTACGAATTTAACATTTAACGACTAAATTATAGAGAAGAGATCAACCTTTTAAGGGGATTCAAAACATCACAACATTGCACAGGACCATAATTTTAACAGAGAACGCTACAGGTAAATTGGCTATTGTGTATTTGTATTAGGGTTGGGTATCATTAAGAAGTTGCCGATACGATACACACCTCGATACATAGACCATGATACGATACATATCTCGATACAGTGCACTTTCGGTTCGATACGATATATTTCAAATCGATTTGATATGATTCAGCAAAAAATAAAGGCTAAATCATGGCTGTGACACTAAAAGTCTTTGTTAAACCACTTCTTGTGCAAAGTTTATATGAAACACAAACATTTTAATCATCAACACAGTGAAAATGTCAAATGTGTCGCATAAACAAGTTTCCTTCCTCTGAACAAGCAACAAAACTGTAGCACTGTAACAAAATAATTTTGTAAAATATACTAAAAAATACTCTGGTGATATATTGATACAGCAGCACATGATATCAGTACTGTATCATCACATTAAACAATACAATATATCGATATTTTGATATTTTTGCACACCCCTAATTGGTATGGTACAATATTGAACCTTGTAATTAATGTAAATGATCAGGTTTGAAATTTCAAAATTTTTTTTTTTTTTTTTTTTTTTAATCATATTTCATATAGTAATCCACTATTGCTTGGTAAAATATTATGTCAAATGAATTGGGATGTAACAATATCCAAATCTCTCAGTACAATATTATCACAATATGCATCTCACGGTAAGATATTTATTGCAATTATTTTCAAGAGGCTGATATAATTGTAGATAGGACACTTTTTTGGTTTTAAAATACCCTGACAAGATTTTGGTGTGAATTATTTCCATCATAATCTCAAGAATTCAAGTTAAAAACATATTTCTTCATGTTTTCTGTGCTGAAATGAATCAAGGGATATGTAGTTATCTATGTTTATGAGCTGTTGCTACTATAAAACCATGTATTTAAGCAAAGGAACTTGTAATTCAGTATATTGTGACAGAGATTTTTGACGATATGATATCATGATATTTCGGTTATTGTTACATCCCTACAAATGAATTTTCAGTCTGCGCAAATTTAAGTAACATAAAAAACAAAATGTCTGTGTTATTGTGTATCAAACCTGCTAATGCTCCATCTCTACAAGCATATTTTGAAAAGCATGTGATTCTTCTTTTTATTAGTTTAGCAGTTCAGTTCATATTTCGGTCTTCTCTTTTCTCTTTTTCCAACCAGCTTAACCTTGACCTTTCTTTATAGGCATGTTCCTTAAAGCCAGTAATGTAGAACTGCATTAAACCAGCCACTGAAGACACAAACACTTTGACTAAATTGCTGATTTGAAACGGTAGTTACAGAGCATGTGATGTACAAATTCCTCGACTTTATCGTTATTACCTCATATTAAGTGATTAAAATTGCATTCCTGTTAATTTAAGAAGTCTCCTACTAGATCTGTAACAGTCTCTCAGGATAATATTACTAATACTTCGAATAATCTCTCGGGCATTATATGATCCAGATAGACAAATCCTCCTTTATTTTCATCTGTAAAAAAGAAGCTTACGTGAATTAGCAGTGCTGGCTCTTCAAAGACATTAAGCTCATCCTAAAACTGAGATTAAAAGCAGAAGATATAAGGAGCCAGGCCCTCTCTGTGTTTGTTATCACTACTTAAAATATCAAGGGTACTTAATTAGGAAATAGGACACTCGAGAGACACATGACAAAAATGTGGGTTAATGACGATGCAAAGATACAAAAATACCAGATACAAGCCAAGATTTAAGGCAAAATTGTCAAAAAGTTAAAAAGTACATTGTGTGACATTTCTCGTGGATTTTTCAAGGTATTTTTGAACAGCAAAGATATGTTTAATGCCATACCAAGGAACATTCCAGGCAACATAAAGACATCAGACAAGCGTTTAGTGTACCCCTGATTAGAAATGTGACACAGTGTCCCTTTAAGATACAGAAATAAAGAAATACTGTATTGGCAGACGCTCACTCTTAAATAATTCAGCATTGTTTCATTCTGTGGTATTGAGCTCCCTCTAGTGGTTAAAACTGGAAACTGCTTTATTCTGTTTACAAAGGACTGGCTGTAGTTCCACCGCCGGCCACTTGAGGGCAGCATTACACTGTCAACAACGCTTTGTGCTCATGCCCCGTTCTGCTGTAGTTCAATTAAAACAAAAGAATAGCCTGATTTAAGCCTTGTCTCTATGGGTTGGTGGATTCAAATGCCAACCTAAATTACCTTTTTAATTAGAAAGCACCTCAGGAAGATTTGGAGAGACGTGAATGTCGTGAGTAACGGACGGTGGCATAGATTGGCAGCTGTGTTGTTGTCTCCAGGGCAGCTGTGACTATGTAAATAACTACCAAAAATCAAACGTGCCATTTTAATCTAACTATAAATATGGTATTAGGGTTAGGCTATGCCACAATACAGTAGCTATTCATCAAGTAGCCATAATAAAACACTTTTAAGGTGCATCATATGAAACAGAAAACGCACACTAAAGTTCTTGTAGAGGTGCAAATACAAGGAACAGTAAAATAAAAGTGAAAACATGCATAGCACACTCACCACATTTTTTCACTTTAATTAAAGGTACATCATGTCACTTTTCTGGTGTTGGGTCAGCCAAACGCTTGTCTTCATGACGTCTAAAAGGTTCTATTAAACATCTATCTAGCTTGCCAAAAAATAAAAAATGAAAATAAAAAATACAAAAAAACAAAACAAATTCTTAGTATGAGTGGAGTCACCTCTCCGCAGATCTGATTTGTAACTAGACCGTATGGTTCACCTGCTTGTCTTCGCAGAGATAAATGAGTTAAATGCCATACTGTGGAGCATTCCAGGCAAAACCAATAACATCTCCATGGAAACAAACTAATGGCATACCCTCCACCAGAAATGTTACATAGCACAGCTTTAAATGTTGGCTGTATTTTACTGAATCAAGAGGAGCTGGGAAATCTGTACATTACAAGATAATGTACAGTGAATATCAAAAGATCCTAATAAAAACAATCATGATTTTACTAAGAAATCACCAATAGTAATTTGACAAAGATCCAATGCAACTAAATTAAAAGGAAAAGAGCAGGTTTGCATGATTATTTTGCGTCTGTTATCCTTAGACTCACCCTGAGAGCACCAGGTGGGAGGGACGCTCTGTAAACACTGCATTACAGCATTTCAAAATAAAAGCTTAAAATAGTCTTCTGCTGCCTCTACTGTTTTATTGATTTTAGGCATAATGTTCTGAGCCATTTTAAACAGGAAGTGGGCATTTTACATCAAAACATAAATATATCCAAGTGTTTTATTCAGCGTGATGGAAACAGGGTGTATAGGCTTTCTTATGAGTCGGGGGAACTTTAATAGCAACGGGACTGTGCAGTTTAGTGGATTTCAATCAAAATGTTTGCAAATCAGTTATGGGCTCATGATCGTTTAGCTACCAGACCTTTTTTATTGTTATTACCCAGCTAGAAATTACACATTTATTTGTAAAGTCAAGGAAAAAAATAAAATCAAAATACTTATTACCAGGAGGAAACCAGTTCTCCTGCTGATACGGCCAGAGCAAATAAGAGCATAAGAGCAAATAACTCAACAAAGCAGCTTTATGTTCAAGAAGATCATAAAAGGATTACATTTATTACCTTGAGAGGACAAGTTGTCTCTTAAGTCTTCCTATTTAACTTATCATTTATATTTATCTAAAAGATCAGCGGCAAAGTTGTATTTAAACATATTTAGTATCAGTATCAATTTAGACAAAAGATAAAGACTGTGCTTGTTTGTCATTCTCTTTCTTACAACATATATGACATTACATAAGTGTGCAATAAAAGGTAATAACAGACTATGTACTCCACAGTTCCACTACAGTAATCTTGCCAGGAAGTACAATGCAATGTGAAGTTTAGGAAGTTTACATAACTTGTGTAACTTTGATAATAGCTAGTGTTGTTCTAATCTATGTCATTTCCTTTGTAATATGATAACACAGAATACTTCAAACATAGTACATGGCTAATTATCTCATTATTTGTCCATTATGTGCACAACCAGAACTCCAAATTATAAAATAAAGTACTAAAAAGTATTTGGTCATCGTGTGTCTTGTATCTGGGGACACAGTTATGTAGGAAATTTTAAATCAAAATCTGAATACTACTTCCTCAGCCACATCAATGGAAAAAAAATTAGCTGTTGGAAAAAAAACAACAAGAGAATAACATGTTTTTGCATTGTTGGTGCAAAATGGAAAAAAAAAAAATAAAATAAATAAAGACAGTATTTTTTTTTTTTTTTTTTTAGAATTTTATTTATTTATTTATTTATTTTAGAAAAAAAGAGTTGTTGGTGCAAAAAATAAATAAATAATTTAATAAATAATAATAAAATAAACCTGAAAATAAAAACCTACACATTATCAAACAATTATAATCCACTTCATCAACAGGTTGCTTTGCATTAGGTTTCCATATATAATGTATTAATTGGACATAAGTTTTCGATATTATGGTGTAGTGTCATTTACAGTCATGTCTGGTCATACACTGTGCCTTAAGCTTGTGAACTGCTTTTAACCTTTCCCATTCAAATGACCTTAATGGACTATCAGCACTTAATTAATTTACTATCATAACCTGTATACGACCCTAATGCAAAACCTAGTACATCTCATTGTATACACTGTACAGTACCACAGAAAATCCTCGTGTATTTACTGGCCGCATGCAGCTTGAAGTCGAATTAGATCATATGCTAAATCAAAGGGGAAGGCGCAGCAGGCCCAGACAGGCCATAAAACAGATAAATGTCCATTAACAACACTTGATTTCATATGGGCGCTGTGGTAATGCTATCGGTCTTATATGAGAGTGGTCTAAGCTCCATTAGGTAACTCTGCCCTTCTCAAATGTCAACCTCAATAATGGCTTCTGAGCACCAGCCCCTGCATCAGTGTGGTCTTTCACTTTCACAATAATAATAATAATAATAATAATAATACAAGTGAACATGGTGATTAGAAATACAGTCTGCAAATATAAAGCAATTATTAGGATCTCATATCATACAATGAAACAATCAGCAGTGGAGGCTTCTAACTGATATCATGTTTGCTTCTATAAGGAGAGAACAGACCACTGCCAAGGCACGGGCTCTATTTTGTCCTTAAATCAATTCCCAACCCTAATATGGAACTCTGCTCCAAATTCATCCCTATAACTGCTAGTCTCATGAGATTCATTTGATTGAAGTCATGCTGTGAGGTCAGACGGTTTCCACGAAGTGAAACTGGCTGATGTGATGAATCAGGCTACTCAACTATATTTGGTCAAACAATCACAGGACAACGGGCTGTTAGTGTGGTCACAATACTAAAATGTAAAACTTGATTTCGATACTGAAGAATAAACTAGATACTTAACACCGATTCTGATACCCAGATGATCATTTTAAAAGCTATTTTTTTAGACAGTATTATAATTTTCAACACAAACTGATTAATTGTTTATTATGCCATGTGGTTTTGCTTTACTTACTAAAACGTAACACTGCTCAGGAAAGGTCAAATGTGATTTTTTTTTTCATATTGATACTTGCTTAAATGAGTATCTAGTTTTGATACTACACTTAAAATTTTTGGAGGTACCAGTACTTGAGCAATACCTTTTTTTTCGGTACAGGTCTGAACTGTACTTTTTTGCACTTTTTCACATATTAGTCACCAAAGCAAATATTTGGTTTTATCATTCATTTGTGGTGATACTACCAGCACTCAGTAGCTTTTGATAACATGTTTGAACTTGCTTCAACTCAAAAATAATGTAAGATCCAGAATTCATTGTGTAACATCAGTTTAGGTAACAATTATACCAATCAAAACTAAACCTTGGATGTTTTTGGCTGTTGTATACGGCATATCATAGGGCACAGCATCATCGGCCTTGTAGGGATTCCTGGAAATGTGTATTAGAATCTGGCAACCCACCTTTTAACTACATAATAACACATCTGTATCTTTGACTGAACAGCTTTTGCAGCCAGCTTGTCCAGACAGTCACTTATACCTATTGAGATTAGGGGTGCCAAGTGTGCCAGTCTACAAGGTGTGGTAAAGATAACCAATGGGGTAGACACATGCAGTTCAAGTATGTGATAAGATGTCGAAATATTTAAAAAAAAATCAAAATAAATTCATATAAATTCTCAATGTAGTCCTGGTATTTTTTGTGTTATCGTAAATGTTATTATTATGTGAAAATGTCTGGGGTCAACTTTGGTCTCCAGCTGGAACTCTGCCAGCTGTCTCCACGGCAACCAGATACACGGGCCACAAATAGATCCGAGCGGCGAGTATCCCGACGCCACGGTGAGGCCATATCAAACCGAATCACGTCCCCCCTGTGATGTTTTAAATCCCTCCACTGCTTAAAATAGTTCACATTAAAACAAATATGAGTGACGCTAACATGAGGCACTAAAGCAGGTTTCTACGATGATGTATGGGGAGAAACACAAAAGACAGTGAGCTAGGGTCACCCCAAGTCTGGAAAAAATTGTGATAAGAAAGGGTTGTGTTTGGAAGGGCATCTGGCATAAAATCTGCACCAAAGCAATATCCAAATCTGAAAACATCGACTTGAGAAGGAAGTAAACCTTAAAGATGTGTAAGACTGTTTAACTTTGAAAAGGAGAGCGTGTGCCAGCTGTATGTCTCCATTAAGTTATTATTGCTTTGTCTGGAATGTTTCACAGTACAGCATTAAATTCAACAATATAGAGACAAACAAGTGAAGTGCAGGTCAGATCTGTGGAGAGGCAACGCTGCTCATATTATGAATGCATATTTTTTATCAATAAAAATCACCTGTAACTGAATGAATGCAAGACAGATCATGTAATGTCATACAGTGGAACTTTCCAGTCAAAGCAATAACATCTCCATGGAGACAAGTAGGTAGTGCAACCTCCACCAGAACAGTTACATAGTGCAGATTACAGTGATCAGTAATTCCCCGGAAGTTTCCTATCTTGTCGGTGCTTGACCATAGGCATGTGTGATTGCATTTTCACAATATGAAAAACTCAAAAACTCTTAAAATCTCTCAATAACAACAACAACTTTTACTAACAATCCTATGCTAATGGTGTTGACAGCTAAATTGTTGTTAATGGGAAAACCTCATCAAGCTTCATGTGGGCTTCATTTGGACATGGCGTCTTGATCCGGTCATCTACTGAAATATCATCAACACATTCTTTGTATGTGTTAATCTAATCCCAGTGCGATGATGACCCCATTTGACATGTTACATGGTTAATTAAGCATGCCCTTCTCATTACCAACAGTCTATTCTAATCCAGGCTTTATAAGGACATCACTTTGTGGAAATGACCCTGTCATGTCATTGGGAGCAACACAATTCAAAAGGCATAAAAATGTTTTTTTTGTTTTTTTGTTTTCAGTTTCTAATATGCTTAAAAAGGATACAGCTAGTTTCTTTCCCTTATTCATTACCTGAGGGCTAAGGTGGAGATGTTATACCAATTGAATAATGCAACAGATTAAACATGTAATTTAGACGAGACAGTTTCACTTGTTGTGTGCTTGATAGAGAAGAATAGAAATATAGTTTGTCACTGCCAGAAAAAACATAGTTTGACAGTATTTATTCCATGTAATTATAAATGAACCAGATTAATACGTGTGTCACTTTGAACTGAGTTCTACACAAATCAATCCGGGATGGTTGTTACTGTAAGTGAGCAGAAAACGCAGAGCATCATGACGACTGATTGAATCTGATTGGTCGAAGAGTCACAACAGCAGAGCAAGTCGAAAAATTTTACTTTAGTTGAGAGAAAAGCACATCTTCCCTGTTTACAAATGCGTAGAGTCCACGACGTGCCTAGATTTGATTGTCATTATACAACAACAACAACAAAACTTCAATAGAGCAAAACTGCAGCAATAAAAATGAATAAATAATTCTAATTCAAGGACTAATAAATGTAACTAAAGTTAAAATGCTAAAAATGCACATTAGCAAAACAGTGCCAGAATGCATATTATTTACACAATGTGAGTAGTAAACAACAGCACCCTTGTCTAAAAACATAAACATGAACTATTAAACTACATATTGTTAACAGTTCAAATTTCACCTGAATGGGGATGTATGGACTTCCGAGTTTCATTTGACAGTCTAATTCTAAACTGTAATTTTGGTGCTATACTTGAACCTCATCCAAGTTTTTTCCAGGTATTAACACATTTACTGATGAGTAGCAAAAATAAGATCTGATTAATTTTCGGGAGACTCCAGGATGGTTGTGTTATTTTTGTCAGTATCTCCCAAGCCTTCATAGTACTAGCCATAATAATATGACAATAGTGCTTGTCTGTGCCTCGTCTCACTCAGGCACAAACCTCTTTAGTGACGTCCATCTCAGTGTGAGGAACAGTCTGGGTTTTTCCACCAGGCGCCCTGCCAGTACACACTCCCCATCCCTCCCATGTACGCTGTCCAGAAAGCCCTGAGCCTTCTGCCTCTCCTCCCCACCATCACACTACTATTACTGCCACTGCTTTTATATCTGCTGGTCTATTCCAAAAGATTTAAAAATGTAAACAAGAGCTAAACGTCAAGCTTGAATGATAAAAAATGATGTCCACAGGGAGATGTTTTTTCTAATACAATTACATCATCGTCAGCACAAGCCTGTTGCCATAGTGATGTAGTTGCATTAGGCTAATCATTGTACTCTGGTCTGACATGTTTATTTGAACGTTTGAGAAATGTAGCTTTAAAATCGAATGTCAAATTTGTGTAAAATTACGAAGGTGCCGTGAGGATAAAGAAGGACAAGGAACATGGAGACAAAGGATTTCTATCTCACAATGTCAAAACATAGACTGTCCTGAAGCAGAGGTCGTCCTTCAGGGGAGTTGTTATGATATTCACTGGAAGAGTATTTGAGTCAGTTTAGATATTATTTTAAATTTACAAATTGGTCTGTACAGCTAACCCCCTTTTTAAGTGTGTATTTAAATTTAACATTACTTTGTTACCCGCCTAAAGATAAAATATGGAAACTAGGTCTGCTTTGAAGGTTCTGTATTACACAAAATGGATTCTTGTGAGCTTTAAGCCAAGTTATGCTGTTACGTTCTCAAAAACACACCTATTGTGTGAATGAAATAAAACACATGTGAGTAATTTTAATTCTAATTGAATAGTTTACAAGCGATGGGCAATTTCCAGGTCGGAAATTATACAAATGATTCTCTTGAAGGTGTATGGAGTTTAAAACAACAGTGGAGCAGTTTCTGTATTACCACATCACATCACAAGGTGGAATAGAGTTTTCTGTTTGAGAAAAGAATTCAGTCTAAATATGCAGGGTATGGATATAAACACTAGTCAGACTGATGCCACCTAGTGCCTCCGCTCAATTTCATTTCTCTTCAGCGACTAGGTCAGGAATCAGAATACACTAGATGGTTCGCAAAAGTGTGAGTTTGGGCACCAGCAAATCAGTAAGATTCATATATTCTGTGTTGGCAATGATTCCCGAGATCGAGGATGTAAAGCTGGAACAAAGAGAATATTTGGTGAATTTTATCAAGGGGAAAGACGTTATTGTCCTTCTTCCTACAGGATTTGGGAAAAGCTTAATATACCAGTTAGCCCCGTTAGCGGCGCATTACATACGTCACGACCAAATAGCAGCGATTGGTTAAATAAAAAAAGTACATGCCAGCCATCGAGCAAACAAATTCTAATGCTGCGAGGTCAGACGGTTTCTACAAAGTGAAACTGGCTGATGAATCATTCTATATAAACACAACTCTGGGCATGTTTTTGATGAGGAAACATTATAACATAACGGATCAAAATATAGAGTAAATACGCTCTTCAACCCGTCATACTTTGTTCATTAATACGCCTTGTCCATATTAAAATCAATATATTTCATTTTGCAATAGGAACACCAGTTACAAAAGCTAAAACAAATGCATAATTCTATTTACAAGTCCGACTTTATCCCCATTACTACTAGCAGAAATGTGGAAAATTGAGTCCACTACTATAGTGCTGGTTAAGATACACTGGGAGTGGATCTATAACTGACTTAGTGCCAGGTTTTGTGTGAAGCCAGCCCAGCACGGGGAGGACCACTGCTGCTTAGTCAGTTGCGATGGCATTAAACTAATTCACTGTGATGGCCGTTTGCACATTTTACTCCAGTCAGGCAACACTCAGCACTAACCTGATCAAATGAGAATATTACATGTAGAACTCCCGATGGGTTTATATAAGCAGAAATGAGTCTGGGGAATTAGACATGAGAACTGCCATGTTTTAAATATCCAGGAGATTGAAGCGTGAAGAAGTTTATATTTCCAAAATTGTAAAAAAATTGCAATTTATCCAAAACTATGATGATATTTTATTACTTATTTGGTAGTTTGGTACTATACACATCCCTCCAAAGCTGATTTCCTTTTAATCATATCTATTTCCAGGCATAATTCCTTCAGCAGGCTGTTCCTTGTGCCGTTAATAAAGAAGTCTGCAGTCTTGGGCTGGAGTCAAGTGCTGAATCAGGCATCTCCAGCTCTCCTAAGTGGTCCCATCCCACTTTGTTCCCTTCATCCCAAACCATTCATCTTGCCCTATCAGGACCTACCGATGAAGTCCTCTGTGTCCATGTGCGTATGTGTGTGTAACTGTGTATGTGTCCTGTATTGTCCGAAGCCATGCTAACATCGCTTCCTCCTGTTCCCATGAAATGTAGCCAAACGCAGCGTCGAGCTCTGTGGGCTAGCTCAGCAAAATCACAATTTGTTGGCTGTAAAAGGCAAGAACTCTGGGCCTCACTCCTATTATTCCTCTATATGCTTATGAGGCTAAAATATAACACAGAGTAAAGGGGAGGAGAATTAATACATGATGAATAGTTATGGTCACAATACAAGTCAGCTACAGCGTGATCCAGTGTGCAATAAAGAGCAACTTTCCACAAAACATGAGACCATTACTGAAGCTGTATTGATTGCATAGTTCATCAAAAATGACAGATTTAAGGTGCAGTGTGTAACTTTTCCAGTAGAGGGTATGCCCCTGCTTGTCTCTATGAAGATGTTACAGCTTCCACTTAGGCCTGTCACGTTAAATACAGCTCAAGTAAATATAGATGATAAACGATAATACTGTAATCAAACCATAAAGCAGAATTATCCACAAAAAGTATTCTAAATGTACAATATTGTTAAAAAAACATGAGCTGCAATTACACTTTTGTAATTAGATTGTATAGTTTTAGCTCATAAACATTGTTGGGCAAGTTACTTCAAAACTGTAATTCATTGCTTATGACTTGTTACTGTCATTTCAAAGTAATTTGTTACATTACAATATTACTGTATTTAAAATGTAAAACGATTATTACAGCACTTTAAGTTACTCTCACCAAAATAACTGTGTGAAGACTTTTGCGCCGTATATGGACTAAACCAGGACTGAACCAGGTCTAAACCAGGTCTAAACCAGAACTGAACCAGGACTAAACCAGGTCTAAACCACAACTGAACCAGGACTAAACCAGGACTAAGCTTGGACTTGGACTTGGAATCTAGGACCGCTCCTGAGAGAACTCTGAGCCCGTGGAGCAGGGGGTCCCCAAAGCACGATCGGGTGTCAGCTGTGCTCCATGGAGCATGGAGTTCTGCGCCGGTCCTTTCGCCCGCAGTTACCCGACGGTCTACGTGGGTGCACCTCTGGGCCCATCCCGACACTTGAAACCATAACAATGGCATTTCACCACTGCTCATATTGCGATGATTTAGTGAATTTGTATGAAGAAAAACGTTACTCACATTTGTCCCGAGTAAAATATGACCATGTTTTCCCTGTAAAGCCTAACATTACTGCATTACAGCAAAAACCAATGCACTACCGTAATTTGTTACTTTTATAACGCGTTACTCCCAACACTGCTCATAAATCAACCTTCACAGTAAAAACTGTATCATATTGCAGAAAAACAATAACCAAAAATTCACATTATTAAAAAGAAAGAAGTACTCACAATAAATGACCCCTAAAAATGATTGTGCCGTCTGTCATGTACTGAACAATAAGTTGGTATAGTATTTATTGTGACAGGCCTACTTCAACACTTACTGTGAGCGGGACTTTCTCTCCACAGATCTGACCTGTAACTTGGCTTGGTGCTAGTTTAGTTAAATAGTAAATAGTTAAAGGTACTATATCTCATTTTTTAGAGTGAATTATAGCACAAGTTCATTTCAGTGAGTTTATAAGTACTCTTTACAACTTTCAGAGGCCAGAGCAGATTTTTCTGTGACTATAATGGTTACAACAACTACAATATGAACTTCCTGGTTTGCGGAGGATAAAATGTACTCATAATTAGACGCACAGGCAGTACAACAGTCTTATTTTGAATTTAAAAGCAGCTTTTACAATATATCTGTACTATAACATGAAACGATATACAGCCCATTTGGATAACTACGTTGAATGAGACAGTAATATAAAATTGTAAATAGAAAATAGTAGGATGAACTATTAAACTTCTTCGTTTACACATGCGATCTAGTATGTGTACAATTTACCACCCATGCAAATCTTCATTGAGAATTATGCATGTGTGACATTTAGTCTTCTAGTATTTCCATCTTGCAAACCTTTGATATGAATACACAGGGATCCAGTTGAGGCAGCAGTAATTCAGGACGAGCACTGGATCAATTAACACTAAACTTCACCACCACCACTTCCTGCTAGTCTAACCTGGGCCAAATCCACCAGTGGATCTCTACGGAGCACGGAGCGCAGATCAGGTTTTTCTAGCAATGTCTGTCATCGGGAAAATGATGAACCAAGTGAGATGTTTACCGGCCTCATGCCCACAAAATGCTGTGCAGATGACATTCCAGTTGGGATTACACCGTGGGATTGGGTAACCTGTACCTCTGCACCCTCCCACCACGGGGTAAAAGGACCTGTCCACGTGCTGTCTGGGAATGTCTAATTAACTGAATCATCTGGTGAATAGATTTGTCTCTTGAAGTGGTTGTGTGTCAGTAGAAACTGTATAGAGATATGCTGGATTTTTTTTTTTTTTTTTTTTTTGCATTATGTTTTCACCTAAAAACAAATTTAAAAATTAAATTGAATATTGGAAGACAAATCAGGTTCCACTTTGCGGTGGATTTAAACCTGTATCTGCTCCCAACCCTCCAACACAAAACAGGAACCACAACAGAGAAGCATATCACTCTTCTACACACCGGGCTCCACCTGAAAGAAGAGGTGGACCTAAGCTGAAGGTGGAAGAGCCAAAAAACAAACCAAAGGTGCAAATGGATTAGGCTTCACAGAAGGAGACAGAAAAACCCACGCTTGTGCTAGCTCCCTATTCCTGAAGGTAACATCTGGACTCAAAGAATAGAGAAACACAAACAGGAAAATGCATCCAAGTAGAAAAGTCCCTCATCCAACGTTCAGGCTCCTCCACAAACCCAGGCCCCAGAACCAGCAGAACCTGAGCCAGAGTGTGAGGAGAGTGCCCCTGCTTTATATGGATTTTAACTAGAAAAATGACAACAAAGGAAGGAGGATTTCTGAAAAAAAAACACAACTCCAGGTATGTTTTTTGACGAGGAAACAACATTATAACAGAACAGAAAATATATGGGCCCTTTAAGAGTAGTACAAGCATATCAACCTTCACAGTGAAACAGCACTGCCTTGGCTGGCTCTTCTAGTTTATAAATGGTTAGTTGCTTGTATTTCACTGTCAGATATTACATTTCATCTGCATACTGATACAGCCTGTTAAATGATTGGATGTTTATGTCACTCAGCACAGCTCCCATTATCAGAGGATATAATTATCTATTTACGAGAGACAGAGAAGAAAGAGGCATCCTCCGTTAGATCAGACGCTAATGGGAAACTGCATTTGAGGAAGAATTCGATCAAACAATTTTCTTAATGCTATTGATTATGGCCGCTGTGCCACTATATCACAGTCTAGCTCGATGTGAAAGGCTCCTTATTTACTTCACTACGGCTGCAATCTATGACTTGGGCGTGTGTATTGTAATTGTTGTTAATAAAATGAAATAGGCTACGGCTTAGTGTTTGTAAGCAACATGGCTGACGTAACACATATAAGAATAGATTTTAGAAAGAGGATCACTTAGAAAATATGACAAACATGGATACTTGAATACTTGAATACATCAGATCACACTTCAGCTATCAACTGTTGAGCAATGTGAAAATGTAACTGAAAATTAAAATGGATCTCAAATTTTTCATGCCAAAAAAGGCTTAACAATATAAAGCAGTAGGCCTCTCACGAAAAAAAACAAACAAAAAAACCAAAAACGTTTTAATGCATGATATACTGCTATATACTGCGATGAACAATAATACTCATACTACTTTATACCACTGACACAATAACAATAATGCAAGATAATCCTAATGAACCATTTTGAAATAGTAGCATTAAAAGACCTGAGCTGCCACATACTGTATAATCTACTATTACTGGCCAATAATTAGCCATAGATGTCACTTACTCACTTTTACAGCTCAAATCTTGTTGTATTACAACACAAATGTCCTGAATGTTCCCACTTCTACAAAGAAAATATACACACGATAAATACTGAGCCCCAAAATATATTGTTCCAGCTTTCATTTATTGATCGATAAGTCGATATAGTATTTATTTATTTGTTTATTTATTTGAGACAGGGACAGCGCACAATTGATTGTATTTAACTGACCTTGACTATCAACTGTTCTGGAGACCTGTCGCATGTTTTGGGTTGATGGGGGAAACCGGAGCACCTGGAGGAAACCCATCCAGACACAGGGAGAAACATGCAAACTCCACACAGAAAGGCCCTGGGCGACCTGGGGATCGAACCTTCTTGCTGTGAGGCATGAGTGCTAGCCACTCTGCCACCGTGCCAGGCAGGGTTATATACCAGGGTAGACTAGAAATATGCTGTTCAATAAAAATAGCAAAAACAAGACAAATGTTTTGGAATGAAGACGTTTCGCAGCTCATCTAAGATGCTTCTTCAGTTCTGGTCAGATTGTTGGTGGACACTGCCTTATATCTGCTTTATTCATCAACCGTAGAAACCGTGTGACCTCGCAGTATTAGGATTCGGTCAACGGTAGGTGATTACTTTTTTTAATCTAACCATTCGCTGCTATTTGGTTGTGACGTATGTAATGTGCCACTAATGGAGCTAACTGGTATATTAAGCTTTTCCCAAATCCCGTAGGAAGAAGGGCAATAATGTCTTTCCCCTTGATAAAATTCACCAAACATTCTCTTTATTCCGGCTTTAAATCCTTGATCTTGGGAATCATTGCCAACACAGAATATATGCCTCTTTGCTGATGAGCTGGTGCATGGACTCCCACTTCCAGGGTTTTTGTAGTGTATTCTAGTTCTGTTCTAGTGTATTCTAATTCCTGACCTAGTCACTGGAGAGAAATGAAATTGAGAGGAGGCACTAGGTGGCACCAGCCTGGCTACCTTATATCTGCCTGAATGGTTAGACCTGTTGAACTACACTAAGTGTGAACTGCGCCTGAGTTATATTTGCATAATCGTTCAGGCCCCAGTCTGACCAGAACTGAAGAAGTGACTTGGGTGAGCGGTGAAATGTTTTCACTTCAAAACCTCTAGCCAGTTGACAGAATTAAATTTTTCATTTCATACCTGGACAACAAAGAGATTACACATGTGAACAACCAAAATAAACTTAATTCATTAATTAATTCCCATTGTCTAGTGTATAGATCACAGCTCCTCTATATGTGAGCAGCTTTTTGGTGTACAGACTGACATGAAATAACTGCTTCTAAAACAGTTATATAATTAGTTATTTACATTATGATTTGAATAATCACAGTAATCAATTAATCAAATAATCTTCACATCCAGTTGCAACCCTGTAATTTCCCCAGTGTGGGATTAGATTATCTATTCTATACCTACATCTTATCACTACAGGTTTATTGCTTTTCAACACAATCTGATTTTAACAAGTTGAACCAACAGAAAAAGCCCTGACGCTTTAAGTGCTGCTAAACTCGTGTTGAGCGGCTCACACTTGTCTCTTATTGAAAACATTGACAGTATTGACACGGTGGAGGGTGTGGGCTGAAATGACTAAACGTAGGCAGTCATGTTACATAAGACACAACAGTTTTCTCACTAAAAACAGGACCAGATATAAAACAGCATCCAAACACGCACACATATGTATTCTGGTGCAGTTACTCCTTCATTTGGTGCTATTCAGAATACAGTTACTTTTCTCAAATCAAAAAACAGAAAAACAGTGCTAAAGGTGCATTGTGTAACTTTTCTAGTGGAGGGTCCGCCACCTGCTGTTTCTATGGATATGACCAGATCTGACCAGTAACTTAGTCTGGTTTGGTCTCCATGAAGATCGACAGGTTTAATGCCATACTGTGAAACATTCCAGACGAAGCAACAACATCTCCACGGAGAGTGTTTGACGGACCCTGCACCAGAAATGTTACATAATGCAGCTTTAAGCTTCAAACTGCACATCAGTGGTAAGTAAATGTATAACAAATGGTGAAACAAATATAAAGCCGTTTTTAATCTGATATTGCATTTTTTTAACTATAATTTAAAAGTGCACTCTGTAACTTTTCTGGTGGGGGGTCTGTCATTGCTTGTCTCCATGATGATGTTATTTCTTTACCTGGAATGTTCTACAGCATAGCACTAAACAAATACATCTTGTATTTCAATTAGAGGTGTTTTTATTTCTCAAAACTACTGCAAAAAACATGCATTATTATTGTGAGCAGGTCCACTTCTCCACAGATATGATGTGTAATTTGGTCTGGTGATGTAGCCGGCTTCTCTCCATGGAGATAGTTAAATTACCATATTTTTCGGACTATAAGTCGCACTTTTCGGGGGAAATTTATTTAATAAAATCAGAGACCAGGGACCAACATTTCATCTTGAAAGGCAAGTTATAGTAATAACAATAGAACAGAGAACAACAGGCTGTTAACGTCACATATGAACAGTTACAGTTACAACTCCATCTCACTCCAAATCACTAAATCCATTGAATTCTTCATCCTCGGTGTCACTTCTGAGCAACTTTGTGACCTCCGGAGGTAAACAGAGTGCCGCTTCCTCTTCTGTGTAACTGTCATCAGACTCAGCATCAGTTCCAGTTAGAATTATTCCAGCCTTTCTGAATCCCGACAGGATGGTTTCAGTGTCACTTAAGTCTAGGCTTTGTCCATCCATCCAGTGACTTCCAGGAAAGTTGCATAGTGCACCCTCCCGGCTGCTGTGAAGCTGTGTCACACCTCCCGCCTTTCTCCAGTCCCTCACAAGTTTTTCGCTCACTCCAAACTTTGTTTTTGCTGCTCGATTACTGTTTTTAGCTGAACATTTCACTACTTGCAGCAAAACAGTGGCCTTTTCTGTAGGAGACATGAGCAGTAGAGTAAAGTGACAGAGGTACAGGAGTAATAGGAGTAACAGATACTGACACACAAGCCTAGAGCCTCTCGCGGCTGTCAGTGTGAAAAGTATAATACATAAGTCGCAGGACCACCCAAACGATGAAAAAAAGGGCGACTTATAGTCCAAAAAATATGGTAAATGCTGTACTATAGACCATTTCAGGGAGGAAAAAAACCAAAAAAAAACAACATGGAGTCAAAGTGGTGGACCCTTTACCAGAAAAGTTACACAGTGCACCTTTAAATGCAACTCCGCGTGAAAGTAATCTAACTATCCAGAATGCAGTACTTTAATACATTTTACTACAGGTATTCAGTATTCTGTAACTAAATACATTTTCAAAGTACTCTTCCAATCACTGCACGTAAATCAGATATTATAAACATTTTAGCAGCCGGTGTCTCCCTTTGTGACTAAATGCATGGTTTGTATATGTAATAAAATAGTGTAGTGACATTTATGATGACTGCGAGCCAGTTCACATGCTCTTTTGCCATTGCTTCCTGTTCACTATGCAGCCCTGAGACTCGGAGTGGGTTTGAGTTACAGTAGAAATGTAAAATGCATACCAGACACAGGAGGCTCCAGTGTTTACACTTACAGACACTCACCAGAATGGACCTCAGATTTCAGTACAGAGCCCCAGATAAGATTTAGACAGAAAGCAGAGAATCAGCAGGGTGTAATGTGGCAAATCTGTATGCTGGGAAATGATAATTAAATATGAAAAGAAAAAAATGTTAGGGCTTTATGGTTGCTAAGTGAAAGGTGCACTGTGGAGCTTTTCTGGTGGAGGGTCTGTCACTTGCTTATGCATTAAACATATCTGTCTCCATGGAAACAGGTGATGCCGCTCGTCCAAGTTACAGGTCAGATCTGTAAAGTTGCAACTCTGCTCACAGCAACAATGCACATGTTTCAGTCCATCTTTCTCAACAAGAAATGCACCTCCAGTTGACCTGCTTGTTGCAACTGCTTGTTTCTGCTATATAGTTATAACCTTTGACATCTGTGGATCACTTTGTTATAATTTGCAACTTGTAATTCGCAATATTCATCTAAAATGCCTTAATAAAAGAAACAAGTCCGCCCAATGGAATCTGATGTTGCTGTAGAGCTGTGCTAGCCAGGCTAACCTAGTGCCTCCACTCAATTTCATTTCTCTTCAGCGACTAAGTCAGGAATCAGAATACACTAGACGGTTTGCAAAAATCCCAGAAGAGCTGTGAAGAGCCTGTCTGTGTCCCTTTTGTGGTACAGCACAACAGTAAACAAAGTGGTTGAGATGGATGTAGACAAAGCCATACATTCTGTGCTGGAAATGATTCCCAAGATCGAGGATTTAAAGCCAAAACAAAGAGAACGTTTGGTGAATTTTATCAAGGGGAAAGACGTTATTGTCCTTCTTCCTACGGGATTTGGGAAAAGCTTAATATAGCAGTTAGCTCCGTTAGTGGCGCATTACATACATCACGACCAAATAGCAGCGACTGGTTAAATAAAAAAAGTACCCGCCTACTGTCGATCGAACGAATCCTAATGCTGTGAGGTCAGACGGTTTCCACGAAGTGAACGCAGCTGATGAATCAAACTAGAGCCGTGCAGCTGTCGATGAGCAAGCCTCAGATTTATTTCTCATTTGTACTAAAATGAACACACATCGCTGCCTACTCCTACACATATATTCCATTAAAAACATAAAATTGAAGAACTAGGGAAGCACAGCGCAGTTGGGTATGTCATATGGGTTGATCAGCAAAATGACATCTTGAAAATAATCAATTAAAGATTACTCAACGAAGCATGAATCAGTCCAAATATAACTTTGAAAGGGTAAATGAGAAAGGGAAACTACTATAACACGTTTAAAAGCTCTGAACACTCAATTTTGCACAAAAGGTTTGCTTGAATATTTTGTAAAAAAAAAAAGGGAGGGGATAGTAGAAAATGCAAGAAAAATAAGAAAAGAACAAAGCTGCTGCTGATGGATGATAAATAGAGGAAATAAAGATATACAGAGGCATGCTCCACTGTGATTCTGCCCTGTGTTGTCTGGACTGAGCTGTTGCTAAGGACTCTGGAGTGACGAGATAGGGCCGTGGAAAAACAGTCTTCACACAAGTACAGTATGACTAATCCTCAGTGTGGAGCAGGGACAATGGAGAGACGGGAGGGCATCTGAGGTACCGCTCTTTAGGAGGGAGGAGCTGGGGAAACAGATGCGCTTGAAGTCTTGAAGGATCAAATCTATAATCAGACCTGTTCAAATTTGTCTGTATTGTTCTTAGTCTTGTCTTTGTTTCCATTATTTAAAAATGTCTTTATTTTATTTTACTTGTATTATTGTTAAGCCCAATTTGAGTTGGGCAATTGTTAAGAAAATAACTCTTAAAATATTACAAAGGGCTTTTTCTCAAATGGATCAAACATTTAACTTATTTTTTTACTATCAGCAGTTTTGTGGGACCAAAGCACATTGGCTTTTTCTGATTCAGACATTTTTTTTCTTGTTAAAAGATAATAAAAATTGCTTTGGCTGAACTGTTCCCCAAAAAGACACTAATGCAGGATTGGCAAACCCTATGGAATCTTGATTTGATAAAAAAAAATATATATATATAAATACAAAGACATTGATTGAGTGTGAATGAAGGTAAAAAGGAAGAGCCCTATAGACCAATACTGTACAACCTCTTAATCATTCTTTCATACAAAAAAATCAATTTTGGCATATTAATAATTTGATTCAAATAAACCAGATCATGATGTTTAAAATACACAGACTCAATAAGTATCTCCTTTGTCCCTATGACAGTTAACATGTGTCTTTTCATATAACCGACGTAATCCAGATCACATCCAGTTTATGCCAATTTTATCCACAAAATCAAAGAGAAATTTCAGCTGATTGTGATTGTCAGCCATGCCAAATGTAATTGCAGGCTTGTGTTTCCCTGTGAAAGTGGTGCTGTCACAAAAATTTCAAAAAGCAAAAGCGCGAGAGGCGTGTTAATGTAACCACGGCAACAACCCACTGGAGACAGGAAGTGAGAGCAACCACTTTGAATCAATCAAACTTGGATGGTGGCTTGACACGAAACTGCACTGCACATAACATCTTACCAACATTGGCCAGTTTTTTTATTTAACATTTTTGATTAAATATTTTTGTAACATTATTTCTTTGTGGAGAAGAGTTACATACACTAATCTGAGTTTTTGTTCATGAAAGAGCAACCAAAATGTCACTGAATTGGTTTGTTGTAAATAAGGATCTGAGGCAAAATGCATAGTATTTACCAATCAATGCACGTTCCTATAGTTGTGATCACTGTATCAAGACTGAACAACAGCATGGATACAAGGTAAGCTCCTCAAATTACTTTTCCAATATGGCTAAATGATTCCTCAGAAATGGGATGATCTCATTTACACCTCCCTCAGCCTGCCCTCCATCCAGCTGTAACTCCTGTGTTGGAGCGGAGAGCAGTGCTGTGATGTGCTCTTGTGGTCACTGTCTTTTAGGCTTGAGCGGTAATACTGTATTACAGTATCATGCAGTATCAAAAAGTAGCAACAGTATCAGTTTCATTACTGTCATTAAAAAAATCTGCAGCGCATAAAGACCTAATATAATATTATAATTTATTGATACCTAAATTTGTTTGCTCAGGGCATATAAATGTGTGCTTGTATTTGTAAATTTAATGCGATCACAATTTAAACCTAACAGTGTAATTTCTTTTAACTGTGTGGGGAGATGACGTTCGATTAGTTTTGTTCCGTTGTCACGTGACGCTCAAAAGGGAGACCAAGACAAGACAGCAACTCAGACCCCAAGTGAGTTGGTCCCAAAAAAAAATACTAGTACTTCTGCAATTTGGCAGCATTTTGGCTTCAGGCGCAAATTTGTTCACGTTTCACAGAAAAGAAACTTAAAACCACATGGCTCATTTTCATAAACTATAAAGAGCAGATTAAAACAGCATAGAATGTGTGTGTTCTTTCTGTGACAGAGGATGTGCTGCTGATGGTGAGTCTGTTCTGTGCATGTATCGTGTTGGAGATGGTTCATGCGAAACTTTTCAGAGATTATAAGTCTGCAGGTCACATACATAGACTGTTTAGTGGTGCAGCTTTGTAGCTTACCAAAGTCGTACTAAAGCATTTTGGTAGTCCTGAGAAGCTTTAACGGTATCAAAATTTTGATACCGCCCAACTCTACTGCCTTTGAATCTGCACACACGAGACCACATGTTCACGTGATAACTACTTATTAAGGAAAAAAGCTGTGGTTGACTCCAACGTTTGGCAAAAATAGACTCCCAATGGAAAGAATCTGGAGCACAGTGGCACCTTCAACAGCACCACCAGGTCTGAGCTCCACTCTTTACTTTGAATTATTTGGAATACCACCAGACCGGAGCTGCACGGTGTACAGCGGAGCTCGGTGTAGAGCTGCTGCTCCAAATCTACCACAACTTAAGCATCATTAACAAGCAATAAGCCTCATGAGAAACCTATGGGACCTGCTGTTATGTTTAGCTGTGGGATTTCCTTGGAAGACTTGACTGTCTGGGGAGATAGAAGTCTGATTCTGCGCACCAATCACACTGTTCCTCATACCTACAGACCCCGCCCCTCCTCCCCTTCACTCTCTCTTTTAGTCCTCCAGGTATTGCCCAGTTTAGCAGCTTGTTTTATCTTGTGGCTGTGGGCAGAGTTTAGGTGGTTAGTCACACTTTAAATTTCCAATGCTGATAGATAAAAAATTAAATACACTGCAATGACAAAACAACGTTATCATCTTAACTTCACTGAAATATTCATACTTATCAAGACAGAAGCTTGAATTTAGTATTTGTAATGAAAGCTTACAGGGTCATCTCCTCCGCCTTTCCTTCAGCCCCATATTGAACACACTCGTTTATCATTCCAGGAGTATTAAAGTCATCAATTCTTCCATGACCCCTTAATCTCCCCTTACATGAGACGGAGCCCAGGATACAAGGCAGAGTATTGTCCGCTGGGAGCGACTGGCGCACCTGTAGCACTCCGCGGAGAAAACCCCATGGATATGTGAGCACAATTACAGGAGCTGACTAAACATAAGGCGGAAGGAAAAAGATGCCAAGCAAGCAGCAATTTTGAAGCGCTCTGTGAAGAAATGCCACAAATATAAGTACGCAGTGGGCTGGATTACTGCCAATACCACCTTAAATAAAAAGTACTTCTTACTCAGGAGGAAATGTGCTGAAAGAAGAGCTTGCACGGAGAAAGAAATCTCAAATGAATCTACACAGAGCACAGAAAGCCCATTTTAATCATGGGATGTAGGACTCTTCTGGTGCCAGTCGTACAAATGTGCTTCTGCTAACTGATCCAGGCCTAGACCAGGACTAAAGCAGGTCTACATCAGGATTAAACAATATCAGTAAACTACATTGGATTTATATTCAAACAGGGAGTGATCCAGGACTCATAACATAAGATGAGTCATTTTTAAAAGGTCCAATATTATGCAAAATTTACTCTTGAGAGCTTTTAGTCAGAGGTGGGACTTGCAAGTCGTGACTTGGACTCAAGTCAGACCTGAGTCACTATTTTTAGGACTTGAGACTTGATAAAATGGACTAAGACTTGGGACTCGACTTAGACTTGAAGGTCAATGACTTGGGACTTGACTCTTGAGAAGCACTTTTAAATCTGAATTCTTTCTATTCTAACCCTAATGATTCACACTAAGATCTTGCTATGACATAAAAAAAAGAACATTTCTACAACTCTTACATACAATAAAAATACTCTACTCTATAAATATACTATGACTTTATACTATGCAAAAATCTAAGATATATTTGGTATTTTGGTTTAAAGACTTGAAATGACTTGAAACTCAGAGCAGACGACTTGAACTTCACTTGGACTTATGGACCAGTGACTTGAGACTCGACTTCAACTTGCCTGCCTTTGACTTGGGACTTGACTTGGACTTGAGGTCAAAGACTTGAGACTTACTTGAGACTTGTCAAAACAACGACTTGGACCCACCTCTGCTTTTAGTCATGTTTCAATGCCGTTACTTTCTCAAAAACAGACCTGGAGTTGTATTTTGTTTCATTCACATGTTTGAGTATCCCTTTATTATTAGTCTGTCTACATCTCCAAACCTCAGAATGCTCAGAATGCTCTGCTCCACCTTGTGATGTCAGAATTTTTGACGAGGAAACAACATTATAACATAAATCCGAAAATAGCTCAGTATAGGCCCTTTAACTTTCAAGCTTCCATTGTTTCCAACTCATTTTTTGCTTTGCTCAGACCAGATAATTCACAGAAACAGCAGCTGGTAGGTATTAAACAAATCTTTATAAACAAAGAATCATCATGAACAACACCGCGATGAAAATTTAAATATTCCAATCAGACAACAAGGAAGCAAATTCTAGTTCCCATTCAAACTGATACATTTTCGTAAATACCTACAGCTCTAAAACGATAAAAATTGTGAAATCCTTTTGTATCTGAAGTTTAGAAAATTAATAAATTGAATCGATAACGTTTTACCATTTACAAATTTATAATAAAATACATAAAAGCATTAGCAATTATTCTGATCAATATTATCTGCGCAACATCGATGTAATCTACGAAAGTGCCAATGACTCAAACGTATTTTCAAATAGTCTGGACGATTTTAATCCAGGCCAAAAAATAAATATAAAAACGCAAAGTAACTGTGAACAAAAAAATATATTATGAATTTAAATATTAATTCCTTTTAACAATATACAATATAATAATGTAATCAGTGAGCTATTCAAAGGCAGCCCTCCTCCACAGTCTGAATCACAGCGTGCATGTCTGTAGCTATTGTTTACAACCTTAATTCCTCTGTACCTTTTTTCCTTTCTTTTTGCGAGTGGGTGTCTTCTTCTCCTTGACCTCTTCACTCATTGTCCCAGCTTTGTTCCAGCCGAGCCCCCCAAAAAACAGGCACAAGTCCCCCCCAAAAAAGGGTCTTCTTTCTTATAATTTAATCCAGCATGGGTAAACGAGCAGCAGGCAACGGAGGAGAGAGAGACACTCTATGGAAAGCAAAGCCAGAGACTACTTGTTCACACCCACTTCAGCCCATGAGGGAGGCTCCTACACTCACTCTCTCCCTCTCCTTTTCTCCCTCTATCTCTCTCTCTCCCTCTCGTCTTTCTGTGGATAGGCAACCGTGGTTTCAAAAAATAACTTAAAGTGACAGGTTCGACTATACACGCTTCACGAGAGTATATTTAAAATCATTAAAGTTAAGATTTTACTGCAAATCTTGTCTATTTTTTTCTGTTTATTTTTATTTTTTTATTTTGGTGAGGTTTTAAATGGTATCTTGCTTCCTGGATATGAGCAGCTGATATGATATATGTAGATGTGATTTCATATCTGTTACCTAGCAACCATCTTAACAAGCGCCAAAACTTACACGATCAGGGTATCCCCAGGTTTGACTGCCCCAAATTTAAGACCTTTTTAAGACCACTTAAATGAAAATTAAGACCAACCAACTACCATACTTTACTTAGAATCTAAGAGCCACTGTGGATGAAAGGGATAGTTCGGGATTTTTTACACAAATCTGTATGGCATCCCAGTGAGCAGTGTCGTGCATCCACACTGACTTACCCCGAAAGTGTCCGGTGAGCCGAGATACTGGCCGTTTTCAGTGCTGAGGAAAGTAGTCCGGCAAGTTGGCTGGGGACAGTATAATAAAGCGTTTTTCTTCTCAAAACAATCTGTGTTGAAATGAGTGATACATTTGCATCACAAAACCATCACCCTCAAAAAAGTTAGACCTCATAATCACTTGGCACTATTTTCTCTCCGTTCGTATCACTGAAAACAGCCAGTATCTTGGCTCACCGGACGCTTTCGGGGGTAAGTCAGTGTGGATGCACGACACTGTTCACAGGGATGCCATACAGATTTATGTAAAAAATCCCGAACTATCCCTTTAAACCTACACTTCCCCATGATCCATCCAGTGTCTTCCTCCACTCTACTGATTGTTTACTCATTGCCGCTGGCGCCAGAAACCAAAGTATTGTTTGCGCAGACTCCAAATTAGATGTTCTTTCACGTTACATGATTTCACATTGTTGTTTTTTTTCCTCCCTCCGGATATACAAAAAATAGGCTAATTTAAGAAGAAATTTAAGACCTTTGTGAAAAAAATAAGACTTGGACAACATAATTTAGGACTTTTTAAGGCCTTAATTTAAGAACATGAAATTTAAGACCTTTTTAAGACTTTTAAAACCCCACAGCTACCCTGACAATAGGAATAATGACACTAATAAAAATCTGTCAGAAAATTTCTTATCTGTATTGATGACATAGATAGATGTATTCGGTATTAGAACTCAGCGTTACTACCTGTATTTTTTGTATTTCTCTCCTCTTTTATTCCACAAACAGACACGTATCTTATCTAAAACTATGATAATATACGATATGATATCTTTACCATCGGTACAACTCCACCAAATCATGCAAATAATGAGGAAAACCTGCATTTTCACTTTAAAGCAGAACTTTTCTGGTGCAGGGTAAGTCACCTGCTTTTCTCTATGGACAGGTATTTTTGAGCAATAAAACCACATGTAATAGAGTATATGTAAGGTAGATCTGTTTAATGTCATACTGTGGAACATTCAAATCAGAGCAATGACATATCCATAGAAAGAAAAAGGTGACAGACCCCTGATTAAAAAGTTACACATTGCACCTTTAATTTCTTCTCATACCTATATGTTATGCTATTGGACAAACCCACCCACGTTCTACAAGTGAAAGCCGAGCAAGCAACAAGCTGCAGGGGCGTTTAGTATTTATAGCGATCAATCTCACTTGTGTGTACAGTAGATGTGAGCTGGAGACTGGAGAGAGGGAGGGTAATAATGATGAGAAGTGCAGCTAAAGTGGAGTAATGGAATAAATAAAGGAAGGATGGAAATGTTGTGATGGAGGCTAAGTGTTCCAACTGTCTTCCAATGTGATGTTGTTTTCAAATTGGGGCAGTTTTGAAATGGGCAGGCATCATCTACTGACTGTCCATCCATTTCCAAACATATATTTTGTTATATTGAAAACTCCTATATTATGCAAAATCAACTATTGTGAGCTTTAAGCCATGTTAGGTCCTATTCGCATGGGTAAGTACAACCTGGGGACGTGTGGTAATTTGCAAATTGTCGCCTTACCTCTGTGTTACTCACAGAGCATTTGCACAGGATAAGCAAAGTCCCTAAATTACTCTATTTTACTGACACTGACACAGAGACTGAAAGAGAAAAGAATGCTGAAAGAAAAGAAAGAGATGGAAAAGGCACAATTACAACAACAAACACTGAGATGCAGATTTGCATAGGACTAGTATCATCACCGGACGTCTGTGTTTGGTGAAATATAGTATGTCATTTTACTTTACAAATTACAGACCATCGGGATTAAGATCTCAGGCATCCTCATCAATTATTACAAATCACAAAAGGTCCACAGGTAATACTAACTCTGTGTGAATAGAGCTTTAGAATGTTGTTACCTCATCAAAAACATATCTTTTGGAGTTTGTGTTTCATTTCATTGACACAAGTTCAAGTAATCCTTGAATGTTCTGTCCACATTTCCAAAGCTCAAAATGCTCTGTTCCACCTTGTGATGTCATGAAGAAGTGGCTTTCAGGTTAACAGCTGCACAGTGGAGCACTTCCTGTATAACCCCGACATCACAAGGTGGAAGAGAGTTTTTTCTGTTTGAGAGAAAAACTCTTCCTAAATATGCAGAGTTTGTGTTAAACATGTGTGAACGACACAAAATACAATTTACAAAATACAAAAATCAATTTAATCTGATTAATTATTTAGCTGATTTATTATTTGATTAATTACTTAAGACATAACAATGCTGTAAATACAACAATATAAAGTATCCATCCATTTCCTTTCCCTAAGCGGAAATATAAAGTAATCTTAAATTATGCAAATCAATGAAATCCCCTACAAAATTTGTAAAATATTGGTATTTAGAGATGGGTGATAAAGGCCCTATCAGCTTATAGATAATATTATGACTATTGTTTTGGAGATATACACACATTTGAATGTCACATTTATATATAAAATGCAATGCAATACAAAAATGTACAAACTTATTTAATGTTATTTTTCGGGATGTAACAATAACCAAAATATCGTGATATCGTATCATCAAATGTCTCACAATAATATCGTGGGCCATTACAATATATCAAATGAACATCAGGAACCATGATTCATTTCAGTGCAGACAACATGAAGAAATATGTTTTTTACTTGAATTTTTGGGATTATGATGGAAATGATTCACTCCAAATTCTTGTCAAGATATTTTAAAAGCAAAAAAGTGTCCTGTCTACAATTATATCAACCTCTCCAAAATATTTCAGTAAGTACTGTACCATGAGATGTATATCGTGATAATATCGCACCGACAGATTTGGATATCGTTACATCCCTAGTTATAACTTCTCTGTAAAGTTATATTTTCTGCACTACACTACAAATACATGTAAAGACGCATTTACCACATTTCTAATGTTTTGTAAAAATATGCTCAGATTATTGCTATCAGGAGGATACTACAAAAATATAAGTTTAGCATTTTTTTCAATATCATCCTTCTGTATCTGTATTTCAGCAGCAAAGCTGGACCAATTTCTGTACTCCCATTTGTAATGCAGCTGAGTCTAATATCACTGACAATCCAAGTATAACTGGACGCCATGGAGACAGACGACAGAAGCATCATGATCATGTGACCTGAGACTGACCCGGGAGTTTGACAGAAAAAGCTCTCCTCCACACCACCACAAGACAAATGAGTTTAACACAGTTCACATTCTACCAGGACTTTGTCAGTCTGTGAGAAGATCTCCGACATCAACGTGTCCAATCTGCCAATCACACTCATCTCCTGTTAGACAGAGGAGAGACGGATGGACGGAGAGACAGAGAGAGGAGGGAGGGAGAGGGAAGGAGAGAGATACAGCGGTGGGCGTAGGATAGAAAGACAAAGAAGAGGGAAGAGGAAAGGAGTGAAAGGGAGGATAGGAGAGAGGAAGAGAGGGAGAGAGAAAGAAGAGGGGGGGAGGGAGGGAAGGAAGGGGAGAGAGAAGAGATGGAGAAAGAGTGAAGGAAGGGATGGAGGGAGAGGGAAGGAGAGAGAAAGAGCGGAAGGTGTAAGATAGAAAGAGAAAGAAGTGAGAGGGAGGGATGGAGGGAGAGGAAGGAGAGAGAGACAGAGAGTGGAGTACATAAGATAGAAAGGGAAAGAAGAGGGAGGGAGTGAGAGAGAGAAGACATGGAGAAAGAGAGGAAGGGAGTGTAAGGGAGGGACAGAGAGAAGAAGAGAGGGAGGGAGGGAAGGAGGGAGAGGGAAGGAGAGAGAGATACATAGAGTGGAGGGCGTAAGATTGAAAGAGAAAGAAGAGGCAGGGAGGGACTGAGGGAGAGACAGTGAGGAGGGAGCAAGATAGAAAGAGAAAGAGAAAGAAGAGGGAGGGAGAGATGTTGTTGTTTAGGAGGATAAAGAGGAAATGGAGTCATTGAATTGAAAGTGAATGATGGAATCCAGCGCTAGACAGACTTTATTAGTCTGCTAAGGTCCAATATGTAAGATGGAAAAACAGCACAATTAAAGTGACAGATGACAAAAATGTAAGCATGAATTTTATTTTTTACTACTGTTTTTGTACATACGCTGTTGAATTAACAGTAAAATATAAAAACAAACAAATTTACAAGTCTAATTTATAAAGTCTTCATGTATTATTGTTCAAATAGAAATATGTTACTTTCATAACATTATAAAAGATGATATTGATGCCAGATTTGAGACAAAAGTGTTCTTCATTATTGAACCCTAGAGTTAGAGTTGAATATATAACCAACCATCAGTGTTACCTTTAGTTACTTGAATAAATGGCCCTTATAACACTGTCACTTCTGCCTCCTCTCCATCAATAATTAAGGGCAGAGGAAGGTCCTGCTGGGACGGAGGGCTCAGGCTCTTTGTGTGTGTGAATGAGTCTGGCTGTGTATTGTGACTGGATTATACCATTGTGAGAGCCTTCGCCCAGAACAATTATAACTGCACCATGCACTGAAAGGCAAAGGGATTTCAGTGCAGGCCAAGCTTTATGTTATATGACAAACAAGATACAGGACTGATACAAGTTGGTGGTACCATGTAGACTAAATGTATAAAAAGTGGAAGGAAGATGTAGTGGGCTTCATGATGATGCTGTGAGAGGATGCTGCACTGACTGCTGCACTGTTTGTGACCTTTCAAGTTTAACTCTGTGCTGACCCCTGGTGGACATACAGGGTCAAGACAACAACATCTAAAAATTATCTTTCATATAGTCTTACATTTTTAGGCTTGTAATAGAAGAAGATTTGTAGATTAAGTTCAAATAAAAAATAGATCAATGTCTCATCACGTAGCAAAAGTAGCAGTTGTATGATAAATGTCAGGTTCAGATGAAAATGTATTACATACTAAAAATAGATAAAGCTATTTAATTAATACTCAGTCTGGTTTGTTTTGTGCCATGATAATTACCTGATTTGCAACTCATGACTTGGACTCGAGTCAGACTTGAGTCACTATTTTTAGGACAGAGACTTGGGACTTGACTTGAACTTGAAGGTCAGTGACTTGAGATGACTTGATGCTTAGATGCAGAGCTGACTTTTACAAGAATGAACAGGAACACGTCCCTCCCACTCTGTACTCTGCTTGGTACTTTGGATGTAACTGAAGTACTGTGATGTGGTATCCTCAAATGTACTGCAGTATTATTCAGTAACATACAGTACAATACAGTAAAACAGAGAGAACTACACAGAACATGACCCTTTCATTTCAGTGCAGACTACACAACAAAATAACTGTTATTTAGCACTTATAAATCTGAATTCTTTCTATTCTGACCTTCATGATTCACACTAAGATCTTGTGAAGACATTTAAAAAGGCATTTCTACAACTCTTATATAAATACTCAAAATTATGGTATGTTTTTAAAAGTACAATTTATCTTAAAATTCATATAAATTGCAAAAACAAAAGCTATATTTGGTACTTTGGTTAAAGGACTTGAAATGACTTGAAGCTCAAAGCAGACGCTTGGACTTGACTTGGACTTATGTACCAGTGACTCGAGACTCGACTTGGACTTGCCTGTATTTGACTCTCTTTTGTTATTTTATTTGTAATATATGATCAGATTTGAGCAGTAAAGGGTTGAATAAACAACTTCTGGCTAATTATTGGTTCATTCTGCTGTTCATTTGTTGCAGCTCAGTTCAAGTGATACAGTATATTCATATTTTATTTTTCTGTTTTATAGTTACTGTGTCAGTTTCAATATTATCGTTTATCTCAGTATATCTCTGTAGCAATATACTGTGCTTCTAAATGTGTTATTGTGACATGTCTACATTCATCTCCAAAATCAATCCGCTCAAACAGATAACAATGTTTTATCACTGAATATTTTCCACTGTGTAAATCTATTTCTTATATGTCCGTGCTTCTTCTCTGAGCTTCATATCTCCACAGCACCACAAACGCTAAAGTGCAAAGCTGTAACTGCCCATGTCCACACCTCAGGGTAACATTATACTTTTATTACCACTGTTCTCTGACAGGCCGCTATTACTGCCCCACACCAACAGGGAGTGGTTTCATAGCAGGGTAAGATCTGAATTATAGTTTCAATTAGCTGTTTATTTGTTTGCCAAGATAAGATAATGCATTAAGATTATGAACAAATTGTGGGGAGAGTTGAGTATGTCATCATAGCTACTACATCGACTCATCGGTCAATATCTGAAAGCTGGAACCATATTTTTTGGGGGTCAATATTTATCATGTGTACATTTTCTATCCACTACTGGGGAATTTGTTGTTCTTTCTCAGCAGTATAAGATTCTAGCTGTAAAAGGTTGGACGTGACTACGATTCATTATAGATGCAAACTAAAGTGTTTCATTCTGCTGTTTATTCATTACTGCTCATATTTTTTGTTTTGTTTTGTTTTGTTTACAATATTGTAAAATCTGCTCTTGGTTTTTGTGTCAGTAGAATACATTAGTTCCACTATCACATTGTTTGAAAGCGGAAATAATCCCTACTCTCGGCAGTTGCTTCTATATAGTTCTTATCTAATACAATGCCTTTTAAAGGGACAGTCTGGAATTTTCAAGCCCCAGGGTTTCAAAATGTCCGCCCATTCAAGTCAATGGGCCGAGCTCAATAGCGCATGATTCCAGATTCGCCTTTAGCCCAGCGAGGTACTTCTGGTGGCTCTGGGCTGATTGAGTATGTGCAGTAGTGCTCTTTTCTCCTACTGGCACACACGAATGCACACAAGCACACACACGAAGTGCGGATTCATGTATCACGTGATCTCTTTGACCAATCGGAGCGAGCGGAACTAGAGCGGATCAGAGCGGAGCCGGAGCTAACACTTTTAAAGTGTTTTAAAGACAACTGATGGATTTTGAGCTGAGAAAGTTTATGATCTAAAAATAGGTAAAAATCACCAACAAATCTGACATTTTTGATAGTTGTATGTCCCTGTCAGCCGAACACGAGAAGTTTGTGATTACATTGCCTCTATGACAAAAATTTTGTCTCAGCCCAGGGGATTTTTTCTGCTGAAGTTCGAGTGAGTGTCACTACATCAACTGGAGGCAGCTACAAGCAGCAACGCCCTATCCAGATATTTTAATAGATCCATGGGAATTTTGGACATAGGGCCTCATTTCCTAGTGAGCCAGAGTGTTGGAGATGTGTGGAGATACTTTTTTTAAAATATTCCATCCAGTCCTTGTATTTGCAGAGGTCACTGGTGCTAGGCTAGTGCATGTCAATGGTCATAGTTATCCTGCCACTAAAAACAGTCTTACCCACTCCACAAAACACCCGAAACAAATCTATTATTACACCAGACTGTCCATGTGAATGTCTGTGTTGATAGAATAATTTTAGAAGTAAAACCAACCTTGCATTTGAAGGATTTATGTCTGAGCAGCAACAGTGAGTTGTAGTTTGGCAGCGGCGGACTGATATATGAGAAATTAGTCCCTCAGCATGAAACAATTCATGAGATGCAAGGTTAGTTTTATTTCAGACATTATTCTATCAACACAGACATTTACATGGACAGTCTGGTGTAATAATAGATTTGCTTCGGGTGTTTTGTGGAGTGGGTAAGTGTCAGGATAACTATGGCCATTGACACGCACTAGCCTAGCACCAGCGACTTCTGCAAATACAAGGACTGGATGGAATATTTAAAAAAGTGTCTCCACACGTCTCCAACACTCTGGCTCACTAGGAAATGAGGTCCTTGTCTAAAATTCCAGACTGTCCCTTTAAGATGTGTAAGACTTTCTTTTTTCAAATAGCTGCTTTTACATCACACTGCATGGTTTAAATGGAAGAAGAAATGGGAAAAGTCATGTGCAACACGTTTAAAGCAGAAATGTATTTGAGATTTCCACGCTACATTCCTCGCTGTAGCGTCACCGCCATGCGAACAAGACAAAACAGGGATTTTCTCAACTCCTGATTGGCTGTCGGGAGAGGGTGTGTGAACTTCAAACACAGCTGATGAATGTATGAATGAACTATACTAAGGTTCGTACTATTACATCACAACAAGTATCTTATTCACTCTTCTGTATGTGTTTATTCCCAAACAGAATCACATTACAACTTGTAGACTGAACATACCTGCGTGAACTTGTCTGAACACAAAACTCACTTAACAGAGCTTGTAAAAGACAGGAATCTATATAAACGATGGAGCTAAGCCAAGATAACTAACAGCCTACTCAAAATTATGTAGAAAAAGTAAGATCAGACTCAAACTCATAATAAAAAGGCATTTATATCTGCATATATTTGTAGTTCTTCCATTGAGTCACACTGCTGTAGAAATAGGTGTACCAACTTCAGTGTCAGTGGATATTTATAGAACTAACACTACATGCTAATTATATGTTGTGCTATGACTACAATTTTCGTGTTTTCTATTGGTGTGTACTGATAATTAGAATACAAGAGCTGTGCAAATAATAATCATAATAATCAAAAGATCCAATAGCTTTGGGGTTTTCAACTGAGCAGTCTATAGCCAAAAAATTGGTTGTGGTTTGAAGCAGAGTTCAGACTTTTGTGGAAGAATTTAGACAATTTTTGGGTTGACTAAATAATAAGTTTGTTTATTAAAAGTGAGTATTTATTTATGTTCTGAGAGGTGTGTTTGAATTACTGTATTTCTATATTATTAGTTTTACTTGTACCTATACTTTTATGTAATTATGCCTTATTTGACAGCAGTCTCTTGTTCACTTTGCTATGTATTTTGGATTTATTATTACTAGGGATGTAACAATAACCGAAATATTGTGATATCGTAAAGTCAATGTTCTCACAATAATATCATGGACCATCACAATATATCAAATTACAAGTCTCTTTGCTTAAATTAAGAGTTATGGAGCAGCAATAGCTAAAAAAAAAAGACAGAGGGAACTACATAGACCATGATCCTTTGCTACATTTCACTGTAAACTACAAGAAGAAATAACAGTTCTAAGCATTTTAAAGTCATAGTTCTTTGGATTAAGTCTTGTCAAGGCATTTTAAGAGGAAAAAGTAGCATATTAACAGTTTTGTAAGTCTCTACAAAATATCGCAATAAATATTGTACTGTGAGGTTCATACCATGACGATATCGTACAATAATATCGTTAGGCTGTCACAGTATATCAAATCACAAGTTCCTTTGTTTAAATGCATTGTTCTTTAGTAGGAACAGCTTATAAACATATTGAACTACATATACCATGATTCATTTCAGCGCAGACAACATTAAGAAATATGTTTTTTACATGAGTTCTTGGGATTATGACGGTAATAATTCACACCAAAATCTTGTCAATGTATTTTAAAAGCAAAAATTGCCCCATCTATCCCATCCATTCATCCCCATCCCATAATATCGCAATAAATATCATACCATGATATGCGTATCGTCATAATGTCATACCATGAGATTTGGACATCACTGCATCCCTAATTATTGCCATTTATTTTTGCTCTTTGTTATTCTATTATATTGTGATGTGTGAGCTACAGTGTCCAAATAATTAACTTGTGGGTTAATAAAGTCTGTCTAAGTCAAAGTCTGATGATTAAAAAAAAGTGATACAAGGAAAAAGCCAAGAAAAACAGAATAACTTCCACGGAAAACTCAAGTGTCAGAACAGGTTTACTTGATGATCTGTCAAACTGTTTTTCATACTCTGGTCCTGTCATAGAGCATAACAGCAGCTCTCGTCCCTGTTGCAGACACAGGTCAAAGATCCACCGCAAACATGAGACTTGAGAAAAACACACAGCTTAAACTAATGAGGCATGACAGAGGAGCAGGGCTGGACTCTGTCATTTACACAGTGTGCGCTCAACAACATATGTTTGGAGACCACAATTACCTCACACTGCCATGGCAAAGATACCTCACTGTATTATGGTCAGCTGGTTCAAGTGTGCAGGTATACTTCTGATTATTACCTTTTTGAGATATAGTGTAATGCATTGATACTTTGCAACAATATCAAGAACGGGGTGTTATACTTGTATCTCTAGGGTGGAATGTTCGGGAGTTTCCATGGTGACACACATTAGCAAACACTGTCAAAAGTTTTTTTTTTAATGGTCTGAAAACTCAAGAAAAAACACTAAATGGATTTAAACAGCACATTTTCAAGAGACTGTGATCAATAGGAGCATCCATGGTCCTGTTTAGGAGTTTATGAGACTGGTAGATACAGACATGCACATCCAACAAAAACTACGACTGCGTGCTGGGTCCAAAGGCAAAAATTGTGCAAAAGAAGAAAGAGATCTGCACTGCTGTTCTTTGAAGCTCCCGAATTTTTATTTCATCCGTCCATTTTCTTCCGCCTGTCAATCTCACGCTTCATCCGCCCCTCACTCGTGAACAAGACCCCGAGATACTTGAACTCCTCCACTTGAGGCAGGGACTCTCCACCCACCCAGAGAGGGCAAGACACCTTTTTCCAGTCGAGAACCACGGTCTCAGACTTTTTATTTCAGTGACACCACAATGTTACATTTCAGGTCAAGCCCTTCTTCAGACAGACTGATGTCTGCAGTGCAGATCTCTTTCTTCTTTTGCACCTGTTTAGGAGTTTGAAATTCAATGAAAAATGGTGACAGTGACAAACTGAAAAACTGTTGCTTAATGCTATAGCTGGGACTGTAATTTTACATGTGAGATATTAAAGCATTAAAAACACACATAAATCAAGAAATGCAAAACAGATACAAAATTCTTGACAAAACAATAACATCTCCATGGAGACAAAGAGGTGGTGGACCTAACATCAGAAATGTTACATAGCGCACCTTTAAACTGGAACTGAAGAATAAACCATTGAACAAATAAACATAAGGAGTCGATGACAGAGTTTACTCAGTGGGTTTGTTTTATCTGACTGTTTTGGCAGAGATCAGATTCCTGGGAAGATATTTGCATAAATCAATGTGGGCTCCATAAACAAGCAGAAATTCTGTTTGGCAAGATCACCTTTAGTTCGCCCTTTCCATAAATCACAGCACATACAAGGCTGGCAACGTTCCAGCTGCTCAGGGGTAAAAACTGTATAAGAGTCAGTCATTGTTTCTCTTTCACGCCATGATGTAATTTTTGTGCGTTGTTAAAGAAGTCATACAGTGTTGTGCTTATGTCTGCTATATAAATGTACGAGACCCGAAAAATCATTATGTCATTATTAAACTGGACATTCTGAATCTCAATATTGATCTTAAATGATGTAATAAAATAATTAAACGCTCAGAAAGTTTACTTTACTGCTACACTTCACACAATGCCTTCACTCATTCAGAGATTATAAAAAGTAGTATCTCTTTTCTTCAAGTTAGTACATGTTTAATCAGAAACTGTAAAGTACACCTAAAAATGTGCTGGTGGCTACAGTAGCAGCAGAAGGAGGAGTAGTAGTAGTAATAGTCGCCTAGTAATTGCAGTAGTAGCAGTAGTAGTAGGTTTGGTAATAGTAAATAGGAAACTCTGAAATGCAGTAAGTTCCAGGGACACCCTATACATATTAATAAGCACGTTGGATATTGAATGTAACATCCCACCAACAGGAAATTAGCCTGGATTCATTTTTGGTTGCTAAGGAAGCGCTAAGGGGGAGAGAGAGCGGCCCAAAGCAGAATGACTGATGACTGAATACAGATCACACAGATATCACCAGCATGCTAAGCCACTAAGTCAATTCTGTTTATTTAAGGCTAAACTGGTTTGCTAACTGTACACAAGAGCAGAAGTCAACCATAAAAGAAGGAAAAACGTTTGAGAAGAGACAAGTTTAGACAATTTACTAAACGCAGAGTATCAAATAAGGCTCATAACGTTAACAGTATATGGGCCAGAAAACACGAAAACTTCAATCATCCATAGTGAACACATGGAAGTCTGTTTAGGATTATGCCCATTGTCAAGCAAAATTTTCATTGGGATTAACAAAGTATATTAAAGGCACATAATATAATGTCTCCATGGAGATGTTCGACACTTATCTATCTTAAATTGTACTGTATTTTTCAGACTTTTTTTCATGGTTTGGGTGGTCCTGCTTCTTGACTTACACTCCAGTGCAACTTATATGTTAAAATTTTCACACTGACGGCCGTGAGAGGCTCTACGCTTGTGTGCTTCTGTACCACTGTCACTTCGCTCTACTGCACATGTCGGCTGCAGAAGAAAGAGAAAGAGCCATTGTCCTGTCTGTATCATGTCAGTTGATTGCACCATTAGTTCTGTACCACTGAAAATTTTAAATTTAAACATACTTAATGACAACGGAAACCATCCTGTCGGGATTCAGAAAGGCCAGAATAATTCTAACTGGAAGTGATAATGAGTCTGACGACAGCTACACAGAAGAGGAAGCGGCGCTCTGTTTACCTCTGGAGAAGGGATGGGAATTCGATAAAATTTTCTTAATCGATCGTCGGAAGAATTAATGATCGATTATTGATTAATCATTAAAGTTTTATATTAAAATGATCATCATTATTATTACTATCTGCACTACTAATCTGCATAAATAAATTCAACTTTATAACATATAAACCGTAACCACTCTAGAGCCACATCAGCCCGTTTGACATTATAATGTGTTTAATGCAGCTTTGCGCAACTCTCACAGAAATGAAACTTAAAAGCGCATGACTAATTTGGATAAACTAAGCGAAGATAAAAATACAGCTCTTGGGCGCTGATGCGGTCAACTTCTGTCGGACTATAGGGCACGACTCAGTGAAATACAGGTTAGTGTGACCATATTTGTATTTGTCAAAACCAGGACAGCGTACGGGGGGTGGGAGGTGGGGCCTCGTCATCGACATTGAGCTACTCTCACCTGGCAAAGCTTTATCCCCCATTACACATTTTTTTTTGACTGGTGCGACTTATACTCCAGAGCGACTTATATTTTGGAAAATATGGTATCTTTTACTGGTGTTTTATTACTGAAAATAAAGAAAAACATGCCTGCTTACAGTTAGTAGCCTCTCAGGTCTAACCTGTAACTTGGTCTGGTGACCTGCTTTTACCTCCATGGAGATTAAATGTTAAAGCCATTTTGTGGAACATTCCAGGCAAAGCAAAGACCCTCCCATTAATGCACCTTTAAAAGTGTAATGAATAGGGCTGTGCAAAAATATTGATGATACAGTAGTGATATCGTGGGCTGCTGTATCGATATATCGGCAGTATTTTTTAGTATATTTTACTAAATTATTTTGTTACAGCTACAGTTTTGTTGCTTGCTTCCTTGTGGACTTTTAGTATCACAGCCACGATTAAGCTTTTATTTTTTATTGAACCGATTTGAAATATATCGTATCGAATCAGAAGCTCACTGTATCGAGGAATGTATCGTATTGGCAACTTCTTAATGATACCCAGCCCTAGTTATGAATGAATGAATATATATATATATATATATATATATATATATATATATATATATATATATATATATATATATATGTATATTAGGGGTGTCAAATTATCACGTTAATTGCGATTAATTAATTACAGTCATATTTAGCGCGTTATGTTTTTTAATCGCGTTAATCTCATTTTTAATCTCTAACTTTACTGTTTCTGTATGCAAGTTGCTTTATTATAAAACCTGTTTTTATGTGTTGTGGGACAACAACACACACAAAAAAACACATTTATAAATTTTTTTATTTCGGTAATTCCACTCATTGCCGGAAACCCACACAAAATGCGCGCAGTAAGAGCGATGAAACGTTATGGTAACGTTGGCGGCGTCAGTCGCACAATGGACGAGGTCGAAGAGCCAGTAGAACAGAGGCAGCAGTGCACAGGTAAAAACGCATTAGTGTCTTAGTCACTTTTTTTAATCTATATCAGTCTTGTGATCTGCCACAATAATGTAATAATGAATTTAAATGAAAATACCTCAAATTGAAGGCTTTTCTCAGCAATTTTTAGGTGATATTAAAATGAGATTAATTAGATTAATTAATTACAGATCATAATTAATTAATCTCTCAATTTTTTGAATCGCATGACAGCACTAATATATATAACATTTGTTTAAAATAAAACTGGATATATGGAAGTCTTCTGTTGGTTAAATACCTAATGCATTGCCTCAGAGTGACTTGGCATTGACACCATTTTAGGCCTGGTCCCTGTCCTTTGAGCTGCCATTGTGTGTGTAATAAATCAGAAGCACAGAAAGGCACTGGTGCTGCTGTGTCTGCTCTACATCAACACATGAATGAAGGAGCCTGGACAATCTATTCAGCCTTAATAGTCCACTTTCACTTTGCTTGTTAACCTTTTCATTGGGCCATTATGTTGGACAAGGTTCTTTGTGCTAAAATGTCATACTTTATAGGGTACAAGACGCCAGAGCGGCCAAAACTACACAATAGGACTTGGCCAAAGATGAGTACGACCATATAAGGGAAAGGGTCAGGGGTCCGGTTTGGAGGAAGCAGCAGGTCACATCAGTCAGATCTCTGTGTGGGTGGTATTTGACATGGGCTGAAAGAAAAAAAACAAGTCACATGTGCAGTGAAGTGAAAAAGTGGAGCAAGAGATTCTGATGTGATTTAATGTCCGACTCGTGGTGAAAACGTCGTCCTTTTTAAGTGCTTCATTAGCAAGAAACTGTTCTTGTTAATGCAAATAGCTAAGGTTACCTCTAAAAGAAATATACAGCTATGAATGTACAAGAGTCATGATATTGAGATGGTGACGGCATGGTGGTGGAGTTACGTCGTGCCCTACAGCGAGAAGGTCCTGGGTTTGAATCGTAAGCTGTATAAACACTACTAGTCAAATGTTTCTAAAGCTTTTGACACATTTTTCCAGTTATTTATAGCAATTCAAGTCGTGCAAGTCCAGTGAAGAGCTTGAAATGGTACAAAGGTAAGAACTGTACAGCCAGAAGTTAAAAAAAAGATAAAAGATACAAAACACAAGTCCTGCTCTGCCAAAACTACCTCAGGAAAAAAGAACAAGATGGTAAAATTTGAAAACATGGAGTGTCCAGCACAGTCCCCAGACTTAAACTCCATCGAGCTGGTTTGGGATGAACTGGATAGAAGAGTGAAAACCAAGAAACCTACAAGTGCCACACATTTATGGAAACTTCTGCAACAGACTTGGGAAGAACTTTATGAACAATATTTGATTTCTATTGTAAAAAGAATCCCACAAGTGTATTCAGCTGTTATATCTTCCAAAGGTGGCTAAAAGTGTGGTGTTCTAAAACTTTTGACCGGTAGTGTATAAATGTATAAAAGCTGACTATGACTCCAATTCACTTTGTATTACAAAAAAAAAAAAAAACACCGCCCATTTCTCCCGTAACTGCTGCTGTCACGTTCCTCATTTTGGTCGTAAAATGTTCATACAAAACCGCTCTACATGTTCCTGGTGTTTTGATTTCACTATTTTGTTTATAAATCAATTCCTACTCCTAATATTGATCTTGGTGCCAGAGTCACCTGGAGCCGAACACTGTGAGTGATATCACACTCCCTCAGTTCACGATCAAAACAGGTTAGGTTGGCCTATAGTGACATGATGCTCATTATAATTCTTCATCTGAAATTCATTATAGAACTTGACTGTGCAATGACAAATACTACTGCATTGGATTCATGAAGTGCATCTCAGTGGTTTTAAGTTACTTCTGTAGCCAAACCTACCTAGGGCAAACTGAACATTTGTGTGTAGGGCTGAATGATTTTAAGAAAAAAATTGAATAGCAATTTTTCTGGCAGATATTACGACTTCGATATCATCCACGATTTATTTTATTTTTTTTCAAAACAAGTTTCAGCGCACATGACCATTTGTAAACATCACAGAAATTTACATCATACCAGGATCCTGCACCGGGTCGGGTACCTGCGGGTGCCTACCACTGTCAAAAATCCCTCATCACTTCACAGGCTTTATTTATTGAGCAGAAGAAACATTGATTGAGATGTTGGACTTTTGCGCTGTGTACAGACTGAACCTGGACTGAACCAGGTCTAAACAAGGTCTAATCCAGGACTAAACCAGGACTGAATCAGGACTACATCAGGTCTACATCAGGTCTAAACCGGGTCTTTGATTAATCGTTAACATCGTTAACTAATCATTATTATTATTACTATTACTAATTTGCATACATAAACTCAACTTTACAACATATAAACCATCACCACTCTCGAGCCACATCAGCCTGTTTGACATTATAATGTGTTTAATGCAGCTTTGACACATTTGTTTACATTTTACAGAAACAAACTTAATGGATCATTTGCATAAACTATAAGCGCTGAAAAAACAGCTCTTTCCTTGTGCGTTGATGTTGGAATAAAGGACACGACTCAGTGGAATATCTTTGTTCTTTCTGTGACAGAGGGATGTTGATGATGCATACATATACATGAAATAGTTTACGAAAAAAAACCTGGGTCAGTTAGGAGCACTGTACAAAAACGTGGCTTTGACACTACCAAAATTGTGTTGACTGAGATCGCGATTTTCGATCCAAAACGATCAATCCTTCAGCCCTACTTGGGGGACAAGCCACTAACTAATAGACAGGTCATGATCATTACTATGTCAACTTATCATTCAATATATGACCGATTTTATATATTTTTTAATCTATATGATAAGATTTGAGCTGTAAAAGGTTGAATTAATCATTGACTAACTATGACTCATTATATATTGTTTTTGTAGGTCATGATTTTTTTAATAAGCATTTTTTTTTTACATTCAGAACAGTTTTTGTGGTTTAAATCTGCTCTTCGGTTTTGTGTCAGAGGTTTACAGTACTGTATATCAGTTTCAGTATAATCATTTATTGTCTACATTTATTTCAGCAATATATCATACTTAGAAATCTGTTATTCACTAACCAAGAGAGACAAGAGACCTCATATGACCATGAATTATTAACTACAGACAACGTGATGTAGCTTTAGTGAAGTGTGGTTAAGTTGTCTTGCTGTTTAATTGTTACCTATTCGAATAACAATTTCATAAAATCAACAACATAATCCACAGATTTCAGGTGTTTGTTAGTTCACCATAAAAACAGGCGTGGTTGTATTTGAAGTCTGCATTGCATCACACATTCCTCCAGCAGTTTCCTTGTAATTCTATAACACCTTTGGCACAACTGCAGCATTCCCATTGAAAATCCTGTAAACAATACTATTAACAAATCGCATAAAAGTACAGAAGTAATATAATACTCAGTTATAATGAGAAATGTGATCCAAACAGATGACAAATGCACAACAAGAAAGACACCTTTACATATTGCAACTTTACACAATTTGTATATATAGTATTTCTAACACAGTAACTGCATGAGAGTTAAAGCTGCACTGTGTAACTTTTCGGTTGGGGGTTAGTCACCTGCAGCTTAAATAACTCACATTTATTAAAGTTTATAGTTTCATAGCTCAATAATACCTATAAAAACAGGCACTCTGATTGTTTTTTTTTTAATTATAATTATACTATAAATATGTACAAAGCTACAAACTTGTGCAAAAAGATAAGAATAAGCAACAATTTTCCAAAATACCACTTTGCTGACGGTTCCAAAGTATCACAGAAAGTCAGTGGTCAGCAGTTAATCTATCTTTTTTTTATTTAGTAACCAATTTGTTAACAAGAATTTGCATTAGTCTGTGTAATTTCTTTAGACTTTCACCTCTATGCATCAAAATTAACATATTTTTTCTGAGTACACAATGACAATATCTCCTCTTTAAAGGTGCTACATTCAGCAAAATTGACTTGTGTGAGGTTTAAGGCATATTATAATTCTGTTATCTCCTCAAAAACATATCTGGAGTTGTGTTTTGTTTCATTCGCACATGTTTGAGTAAACCTTTATTATTAGTCTGTATACATCTCCAAAGCTCAAAATGCTCTGTTCCACCTTGTGATGTCATGAAGTTGTAGTTCTCAAGTTAACTGATATATTTGACCCTTTGTTTAGTAGAGATTGGAAATTCCAGAGCTGAAATTATCCAAATTACTCTAATGAAGGTGTACGGAGTTTCAAAACACAGTGGAAAACTTACTGTATTATCACATGACGGACCAGAGTGTTTTCTGTTTGAGAGAAGAGTCTAAATATGCATGGTATGTGAATTACACATGTGTGAATGAAACAAACCACAACTCCAGGTCAGAAAATGCATCATATGATCCAGACATCTGACAACACTACACAAAAGTACTATCCTTATGGGGACACAGTTCCTCTGTCCCTCCAGGACACGGATACAAATAAAGCAAATAAAAGGAGAGATAAGGAGGCGATTGCAGTGTCAGCCTGTCCTCATCTCTGTATGTGAACCAGCCCTGTGTAAATGCATTGTAATGAGAAGCCCACTCAAACCATCGCCATCCTCCGTCATGGTTTACACACTGGTACGTATTCAGCCACAGGCCAGATGTGCAGACAATAACAGGGCTTTTGTTAAGTCATGGGGTCACATGGATACTTCTGTGCTGAATGGGTGATTTTATTAATGAGTTGATGTTTTACCTGTAATTCAATAGATGTTACATTTATCTTTGAGTTATGACACTGTACAACCATGCAAATGACAGCTACAAAGGAAAAACACCACAATGTAATCTGGCAATTATTGACACAAATTAATCTTTCTTTTTATCTCAGTGACAACATTCAAACATGGCAATCCATCAGATATGCGCTGTTGTGTAGCAAAAAAAATGTGAATGGGCTGTGAAATTAACCACAAAACATTTTATTTTACAATTTACACTTTTTTTTTCACTTTTTGCAGCACTCAGGGATGATGCACCACTCAGTGTACGGTAAAAAAAAAAATCGAAATGTATTCTGTAACTGTTTTATAATTTTAAGTAAGTATCTAAGTATATGATGCATACAGAACAGCTTTGAAAATGATTAACATTGTCCAGCAAATCGTCTTATTACACAAGTTTATAGACAAAATGGAATATCAAGTGAACCAATATCTTGGAACCGATATCCCATCCATCAAAACTGTTCAAAATCGGCACCGATATCCAATACCAGTATCGTATATGTGCATCTTAGCAGCACTTTTTAAAATTGTTCACATTTTGATCTTGTTTATGATCAGGAAATGACTACTGAAAGCAGGTTTTAAACTGTGTGTAAAATTGTCTTTGAAATATAAGAGATTTTTTCCCCAGCAACAGCTTCAATCAGCCCTGTCTTATTACATTATTGCCTAAAACCAAAAGATGCTCCTTCATGTCTCGTTTGTTTAACCCAGAGTAACAGACACCATTACCTCACCGTGACTGAGGTCATGTTTGCCCCTCTCCCTCTCTCCTCCCTCTCCTCCCTCTCTCCCCCCTTTCCCCTCTCATCCCAAAGCCAGTGCTGGTGAAGCAATAGCCCCCTCCCCTCTGCACACAAACAGAGGCGTATGCACATCGCTGACTAAGCTCAACTTTTCTCGCTACAAGAATTGGAAACTCGTGCGGAATTAATTTATACAGAACAGCTGACCTTTGCAGTGTCTACTCAGTGTTAAATCAATGTACAGTATCTCAACCACTGCGGCCTAAAGGAGATGTTGACAAAGTATGTGTAGTTTTATTGCTCATTTATTTATTACCAATTATTATCCAATATCCTCATGAAATATACAACTGTAATTAATCAGCATATATGTTTCAAGAGTTGTGAAGTTGATCCCATAGGCTGAACATTTTTGGTTATTGAAAATGGGATTGTTTGGTTAATCGATCATCGTGACAGCCTAAATAAACTTAAATGTGTTTTATGTAGCTGTTTATGTTCTATTAACCTGTACCAGATTTCACCATTTTAAATTATTAATTCTTCACCATATTGAGTTTATAAGTGGTTTATAACTTTCAGAGGCCAGACTGGAGATTTGTTGTTAACAATTAGCATGCTAACAGTCCACCTCCTGATTATCAGACAGGAAAATGTTCTATAGTTAGATGCAGATTACAGTACACAGTGGATTTATACAAATACAAAGAAATGCTTATGTATTAGTTTGGTCATGTGATAATAATTGTGAAAAATGTCAAACTAATCGTGAACACTAAAAATATGGTAACACTTTATTTTAGGGTGCACTTATTAACATCTAACTACACACTAATTAGCATAGTTGTAAATGGTTAATTTGTTATTAATTAGTATTTAATCAGCCCTTACTAATGTTTAATTCCCCATAAGCTTATTCTGCGATTAGTTAGACATTTACAAACACTTTCCTATTAATACACTTCTTATTACTGCTTATTAATATGGTAGTAGACTATTTTTGTCCATATTGTGGCATCCCTGGAATAGTCCCTTTTATGGCATTACTGTATCGATCTCCATGGAGACGAGCAGGTGATGAACCAGGCTCAAGCTGCAAACTAAAGTAACACCTCTCACATTAAGAAAGTCTGTTTTTGAGCAATAAAATGATGCAACATAAAGTTTAATGCCATATTGTAGAACTTTCTTTGCAAAATATGATCACTAAGATTATCAGATGTTGTATGGTGTAGTTTCTTCCATTAAAGTTATAGTGCCCCTACACAATGAATCATTATTAGTGCATTTAATGGTCCATACAGCATTAAGTCGACCAGCTGCTATACGCATTATTAACAGCTCTCATATCCAAAACCAAAATGTAATGATATCATTGTTCTTTGACCACTATCTACACACAGGTGCAGTTTCAATATTTGCCTTTACTACACTAAACCTCCACTCCACATATTTATTACCACCACTGACTACACAAACCATTTCCGATGACAATACCGAGTCAAACATTAAAAGGCAAATGGGAGGAGACGCAGGCCGGGGGGCAACAGGATCAAATGTGACCCAAAAGGAGAAAGACATCACCATACTTTGTGATGTGCGTTTCATGTTTTTATAAAGAAATTACAATCTGTAGAAGACTGTGATTGGGGTGTGTGAACAAGTTGAACAGTTTCCTTGAGGTAAACTGAAGATATTGGGATATTTTATATATACTCGACTTGACATATTGACATATAGTCTACAGTGCAAAAGTTATGTGAAGCTTTGGAACAAGGTGATTCTGACAAAGTGATCATATAAACCATCCAGATTATGGTTTTGGTTTGTGATTATGATCATGGTTATAATTACAGACCACACGTTTAGAGAGCAAAGTAACCCTGACCTTCCACACATTAGACAATTATGGTTACATCTAAGTTCACAAATTAAAACTGAAATTTGCATTACAGTAGGAAAAACTTCTGAAATTAGCTGCAACATATGGGATGGGGGTCTATAAAAATTAAGTATACACCTTTACAATCTCAGGACAGATGTGACTTTAGAACACACACACTCATTTATGAGCATCTATATTACACATGTGGGCCTATTCATTTCCTTGCTGTTCATACAGAACATTTACAAGGCAAAGATTGTGCACCAGTTAATATGTGTATTAAGTTACCGATAGTAAGACAATCAAGTCTCGTTACTTTCTCGTTCCAAGAAAGCAGGAATTCAATCTGTCAAAACTGTGCATGAAGCCCGGGGGCTGAATGGTAAAGACTTCTCATATGACACACCGTCGCTTCTATCGCCGTCGTGTAGTTTAGCATAAAGATAACAGAGCCTAAAGTCCGCTTACCTGCTCCTCGCGGTCACCTGTGGCGGAAGAAGCCATGTTGAGAGCAGCTGCTCCGGTTCACAGGTAAAAACTTTTGAAGCGGGGGACCAAACTTTACGCACAGAGGAGATCCGACGTTCAGAGTCACGCACGGCAGAGGCATTAGTTCATTGGTCCAAAGGTTTGGTTATTTTGAGATTTTCAGGGTAATAAAAATCCAGGAAATGCGAGGATCGGTGCGCTGAGCGTCTGGGAAACTCCAGGTGGAGTGCAGAGTGCCGCTGCAACCCGGGAAGACTAAAGTGAAACTAAACACACGGCCGCAAGGGGGCAGTGTTAGCGCGGGAAAAACCTTCACAACACACCACAGACTGATAGTATAAAACCTGCCTTATGCAAAAACAATTATACTCTGCAGACCTCATGAAAATGTGTGGTTGAAAATGGTTATACTGTTGGCCATTTGATCCTGGGTCTGAGATTATAGTAGCACCCAAAATCTGTACTCAAGCAGCAACATCTACCACCGAATCCAAAATTTCCTTGTATTTGCATTTATGGATTTCAGCTTCCTGCTATAGGCAACATTTTTAGGACCTTTTTCCCTATTCAAAAGCTAGGATACATTTTTTATTGAGTCCTACTTCATCAGTCCAAAACCCATAAATGCAAGGATTTCTGTTTAGGTGTAATAACATAACCCAGTATAGATTTGAGGCTGAAAAATTGTACAATGTTGTAAAATAAAGACAATACTTTGATCTTTGTAATCCATATTTTATTACGAAATGACATACAGGGGAGTGGTTACTGCATAGAGGAATACAGCTGGTTGATCTGTGTCTGAAACAGTGCTTTAAGCTCGGCCCGTTTGGCCTTCAGCGTCGGGGTCAAGAGTCCGTTCTCAATTGTGAACATCTCCGGGTGAAGGTGCAAGTCTTTCACCTGCAGATACCAAAGATACAACAGATAAGATGATACTGGATTCAGGGCAAAGTTATGCATTGTTAGTAAAAATAGTTCAGTTAGTTAATGTTTCAAATTTAACTTTCTTTGCCAAGCTTTTTTGTTTTTTTTAAAGTTTAATTTATTTTTGTTTGAGATGCCAAAGATGTAAGAAATTCAAGAAGCTACAGGATTCAGGGCAAAGTTATGAAATGTTATGACAAGAAGTAAAGCCAAATTTAAAACTTTCACTGTCTTATTGCCAAGTGTTTGTTTTTTGTTTATTTTATTTGTGTTTTAGTTTGTTAACTGAGCAAACTGTCAAATAGCAAAGATACAAGTGATAAGAAGCTACAGGATTCAGGGCAAAGTTATGCAATGCTACTAAATAAGACAGTAAAGCCAACTCTGAAACTTCCACTAAGTGTTTAATTTAGTTTTAGTTTAGTAATGGAGCAACATGTCAAAAACCAAAAATACAAGAGATTTAAGAAGCTACAGGATTCAAGACAAGGTTATTTATCAATTTTTGTTTTGTAATTGAGCAACAGGTCAGATACCAAAGATGCAAGATACACAAGACATTAAGCAAAGTTATGCTTACTAGTAAAATAAATAAAGCTAAAGTACCGCTGTCTAAAATTAATACTGTGATAATAGAAGTTTAATACACTTTGACAAACCTGTTCAAATGACTTGAGGCCTGCTTCTTTTCCCAGTTTAGTCATATCTGAAAGAATGGCCTTCTTGATTTCCTACAAAAGGGAGAAAACACAAATTGATATTTACAAATTCTCTGTGGTATGTGTATTAGTGCTTGTGAGTTACCTTATTTTTGCACAGATCCTCCATTTTGCCTTCAATCCCCAGATTTTTGGCAAAACTTGGGAGAATCTCAGGATCTGGGACCACTATGGCGAATCAGGCAAGACTAAAAAGAAAAAAAAAAAAAAACATTGTGATGAGCATACATGGATATCAAAATAGCATATGGGTGCTTTTAATCCTCAAACACACATGGAGTTGTGTTTTGTTTAATTCACACATCTTTAACTCACAAAAGCCATTTATACAGACTTTAGAGTTCTCTTAAATTGTAAACGTTCCACCTTGTGATGTGTAGTAACAGAAAGTGCTCCACTGTGCTTTCAAACTCTTTAGAATCATTTAAATGTTTTAATTCCAGCCCTGGAATGGTCATTGTCTACTGAACAAAATGTAGCAGCAGGTTGCCATCAACTTGAAAACTACTGCTTCATGACATCACAAGATGGAACAGAGCATTTTGAGCTTTGGAGATATAAACTGACTAAAAATAAAGGGTTACTCAAACATGTGTGAATGAAGCAAAACAATTCCAGGTATGTTTTTAGGACAACATTATAACATGACCTGAAGCTCACAGGAGTCAATTTAGTGTAATAGGACTTTAAAAAAAAAATGGGTGTACTGTGCATGTGATATTGGGGTGTGTCCTGTTACCTGCAGACTGTCTCCATGCACAAACACTTGGGCGACTGGTCCACTGCGTATATACACGTTTTCTATTTTCTCCGGTGCAATGTACTCTCCTTGAGCTAGCTTGAAGATGTTCTTTTTGCGGTCAATAATTTTCAAAACTCCACTCTAGACCAAGAAAAAGCGATTACGACCTTGACCAGACCCAAGACCAGACCTCCACAACATCTACATGAGGAAACACAGGGGACCAAACCAGGACAAGTGTAAACCAGCTTTAGTTCCTTCTTACCGGCAGCCATTTCCCAATGTCTCCAGTGTGAAGCCACCCGTCTTCATCCAAAGCCTCTGCAGTCTTCTCTGGGTCCTTCAAGTATCCCTTAAACACATTCCTGCCTTTGATGCAAACCTACAACACAATAAAAACAGATGGAAGTGTGTTAATAGTCATCCAAGCAGCAGTTGAACAGAAATTTAAATCTAGCTCTTCTATTTTGTTGTAATGGAGGTACAGAACTAGTAACGAGTATTTCGGCAATATATATATTTTAATCTAAAGTGTGTGCAAGAAAAGAGTCATATTGTAGTCATTTTCATAAATATCTGTGTTATACATGTTCGGTCAATTGTGTTTTATGCTCAGAGTAAAAATTTCAGTAGCAATGACATAAGATGGTCATGAGCTCTGGGTAGTGACTAAAGGACAAGATCGCGGATACAAGCGCTCAAAATGAGTTTCCTCCGCAGGGTGGCTGGGCGCTCCCTTAGAGATAGGGTGAGGAGCTTGGAGTAGAGCCGCTGCTCCTCCATGTCGAGAGGAGCCAGTTGAGGTGGCTCGGGCATCTGTTCCGGATGTCTCCTGGGCGTCTCCGTCGAGAGGTGTTCCGGGCATGTCCTACCGGGAGGAGGCCCCGGGGAAGACCCAGGACACGCTGGAGGGACTATGTCGGCTGGCCTGGGAACACCTCGGGGTTCCCCCGGAGGAGCTGGAAGACGTGTCTGGGGTGAGGGAAGTCTGGGAGTCCCTGCTTAGGCTGCTGCCCTCGCAACCTGGCCCCGGATAAGTGGACGAAAATGGATGGATGGATGGACATAAGATAGACTGAAATCATTTATTGTTTACTTACTTCTCCTTCATCGTTGGAGGCAAAATAATTCATTTCTTCAACATCCACAAGCTTCACAAAGTTGCAAGGTAGAGCCGCCCCCACATGTCCTGCAAGAAAACATGATTTGCTTACTAAGTTTTATGAAATGATCACACTAGCTAATAGATTAATATGCAAGGTATATTTGAGCGACTTACCAGAGGTGACATCCCCGGGCATGGTGAAGGTGCAGGCTGCGGCGCACTCTGTTTGACCGTAACCCTCAAAGATCTGCACGATTATAATCAATGTCACTTTTAAATTACTTCATATTATTCTTCATTGTTTTAACACCAAAGCAAGTTCCTGTTTGTGAATTTTAATCACCAAAACATTCCATTCTGACATAATGCAAATGCCATCACCGGTTTCCCTCATATGGACATTCACAGCTCTGGATAATTACGAGATTTATAGACTCATCTTTCATTCTTGATAGCCCCAAGTTTTTAAAAACACATCCAACAGTCTACAATGGGTCGAGCATCAAAACTGTTCATGAAGATGTATTTGATTGTGGTAGAGTTCATTAACAATTGTGATTTTATATTTTTGATTAAAGACCTCATCCTTCCCCTCTCCATTTTAATTTTTTATAAGATAAACCTGGCAATGAAATGTTTAACCCTTCTTTATCCCCATTTAGTGCACACATATTTGCACACAGGTTTGATTTATGGTAGTAGAGATGGCAGCACAAACAAAAATTTGACACTATAATGAATTGAAAGTGCACAGCTCATTTGGTTACCTGGCATCCGAGAGCAGCTCTGAGGAAGTTGAGGACTGTGGGTGAGATTGGAGCAGCTCCTGTTACCATTATACGCACACGCCCACCAAAAGACTCCTACACAATAAAAACATTGCATTAAAAACACTAAATAAAGCTGTGTTACAATAGCTATGACTTATTTATATTACATGAACCATTTACCTGAACTTTGTTAAAAATAAGCTTGTCCCAAATGCTGTTTTTCCTGATGATGCCATCCTTGACTTCGGCGTACTTTCTCTTCACTGCAAAATTCAACAGCCACTTCTTAAAAGGAGTCTTGGCTCCACTCTGAACCTAAAGTAGAGACAGAAATCAGTCAAATATGTAATAAAATGCAGACTTTTAATTATGATTTTTAACTTTATAAAATCTGGTGAATTTTAAGAGTAGAACGTTATAGTACCATCTATAATCTATAAGCATATCATGTTTGGTCAAATCAAATATTTCCAGAATATTATTTGACAGAGGTGGGGAATTGCAAGTCCTGACTTGGACTCGAGTCAGTTTTGAGTCACTATTTTTAGGACATGAGACTTGACTTGATAAAATGGAGTAAGACTTTGGACTCAACTTGAAGGTCAATGACTTGCGATATATAAGCGTATTATATACACTACAAATATACTATGATTTTTTAAGTACAATTTAGTTTAAAATTCATTCAAATTGCAAAAATCTGAGCTATATTGGTATTTTGGTTTAAAGACTTGAAATGACTTGAAGCTCAAAGCAGACGACTTGGACTTGACTTGGACTTATGGACCAATAACTCGAGACTCAACTTTGACTTGACTCGGACTTGAGCTCAAAGACTTAAAACTTACTTGAGACTTGCAAAACAAAGACTTGGGCCCACCTCTGTTATTTGACCTACACCTGTATCTAAGATTTTACTTTATAAGTTGTAATGAAGTACTGCTCCACATACTTTGTCATAGACCCTGTTGAGGAGGCGGGGCACCACGGGGAACAGTGTGGGCTGCAGCGCTTTCATGTCATCTGGTAAAAGTCTGATATCTCCCTGGAAAAATCCCACCCTCGCGCCAACTCCATACGCCACCACCTGGGCATGGAATGACACAAAACAGGGTAATACAGAAAGTGCATATGACAGATTAGACTGCTCATTTCACTCACGTGCAGTTTAACAGTAAGATTTTACAGATGTAACTAATTCCATAACTGAACAAGCTTGCATTTTAGACAGCATTTTGCACACTGTTTTCATGGATATAATATTGATATATTATATTTTGATGTTTGATTATTAATATCTACAGAAAATTCGCTGAATCGGATATCAGCCTCCAAATATCTGTTCTGGTTGAACATAAACTGATGTAAAAAAAAAAAAAATGTACTGCTCAGAGTTGGTCCAGAAAGCCTCATAATGTTTGAACTTTTATTTATACAAAGCTGTTCTGTAGTTTCTCAAGATAAATAACAGCTACAAAACACATTTGTATCACTTCTGTCTCATTTTTGTTTTAAGGAAATCTGCTAATATCGGGTTCCGGCAGATCCTTAAATCATCAGAATCTGAACTGAAAAAGCTGAATCCATGCATTCCTGAAATGGATTCCTTTACAGAACTAGAGCAAACTGCCACTAGACTGATGGAAACTAATAACATACTATACTACCAAAGTGAGTACTAATAAGCTCTATTCACGCTTACGTCACAAACCAGGAAGACATTGGGAAAATGCGATGAAACTTCAGTGTATTTACCGACACTGGGCTCACCTAACATGGATCTATTAAAACCAACAGCGATAAAACCCACTGAAGTAAATGTGATCAGCGGTAAAATGAAGCCTGCATACGTGTGTGCAGTTTGGAATCAACTTGAATTTGGAGCCTCATCTCTTTTAATCACATGTACCTGGGGCGCTCGGAGTTGTGTGTCAGTGGGGAAATTATGAAAGCTGAGGTATTGTTGTAACTGTTGATTAGTCGAACATAACAGAACGCTACAATGACATGAAGAAACAATACAACAACAATGGCAATACAATGAAGAAAACTGGGCCTGAGAAGTTGTAATCGCATCTTTCCAAACGTCTTCCTGATTTGTGACATAAGTGTGAACAGAGCCTATCAGATTCAAAATTTACAGTTTAAATCTATATCAATCAAGTGTTGAACTAAGGAATAAGTTTCAGTGCAGATACAAAGTAATATTTCCATTTTAGTGGCCCTTACCTGTACAACACGCTCAAACATGTGAGCTAAAGGCAGGAAAGAGATGGTGACGTCATTTGAGGTCAGAGTCACAGAGGACTGGAAAACAAAAATACATTTAGACAATATTAATCATTTATAGAGACACTAACTTCATTTTGTGGACTAACTGTAGAGAAATACTATATCTACACATCTGTCAGTAAATATTATAGTAGTTAGCATAATAATACCTCAAATGTCTTAAGAGCTCCAGCTGCGTCAGAGACGACATTCTCATGGGTCAACATAGCTCCTTTGGGATTTCCTATAAAAGATCATAAATAAGCCAGCTTTTTATATTTGCATCATGTCAAGATATTAAATTTTTTTTTAAATTAATATTTAAATACCTGTTGTGCCACTGGTAAAACACACAATACTGAGATCCTCTGGTTTTGGTGGCTGTTGAAGCAATATTTATATGGAGATTAATGTTTTATTTTATCATAATGCATTTTAGCACTGCTCTAAACCTTTTACAGTCATAGAGTAAGGTAATACAAGTAAACAGAACAATATTTATTACATCCAAGTTTTTTTTTTATTATTCTCCAAAATATTTTTTATAAAGAATTTTTAATATTTAAGGTGAAGGTTTGCTGATTGGTACACTGAATATTTGTATTGTGATGCCAGTTCTGTGTCAATACTACAATAATTAAAGTTAAAATCAAATCTTGCATATATTTTACTTTGATTTGTTTTGACAACTAAATAATTGTCTTAATATAATATCTTACACAGAAATAAACTCACCATAGGCTTTTGAAGGTTGTCTTTTCCCAGAGTCTAAAACAAACCAGTCAAACTTTTTTACTGATGTAATAAAACTGAAAAAGACAAGAGTTCCTCTTTACCTCCACTTCCTCCAGTGACAGGACCTCCACGCCGCTCTTCTTCCCGCGCTCCAGCAGCTCAGGCTCAAAAGTGTCCATGATGACGATGGTTTTAAGCACAGTGGTCTGGCCATTCTCCACGTTCTGCAGCAGTGTTTGGGCTTTGGTTTGATTGTCACAAAGAACCAAAGAAATCTCAGCTGAAAGAAAAAATAAATCAGCAATTTGAGGGGTGAGAATCTAAAAGATGCAAGAAGAATGCAAGAAAAAAATTAAAATATATCGAAAATAAATCAACATACCAATTACTGTTCACAAACTTCTCAAAACAGATTAAACATTTATCCATTATCACCTAACAGTTCACAACTAAAATTGTTTTGAATATATAGAATAATATAAATATTGTTTTAACTGCAGCCTTATTACAATTGATTTCTAGCCGTTTTTACAGTGGTGGCAGCAGTCTTTGCTATAAAATATTTCCATTGTGGATCAATAAAATCTAGGTTTAAGTCTGAGAACTGATATTTAACAGATTTGTTATTTTTGAGCTCATTAAGCAACCATCTGATGAACAGGACTAAATGCTGCTCAAAATCACACATTTCTTCACTCCCCCCAAAAAAATTATAATCAAACAAAATGAGTCTAACCAACAGGATTTGTATTCATATGAACCTAAAGCTAATCACAAATTAAACTGGAGTATTTGAACAGTAATCCCCCCACAGCCTGAGGGAGGGGGGCTGTGTTTATTGGTGTGAATAAACACGAGTGTTAATACCTCTGTCGATGATGAAGACGAGAGCTTCAGGTCCCAGTGTGTCGTACAGAGGAACAGCCACCATAGAGTATGTGTAGCAGGCCAGCTCCCCAATGATCCACTGCACAAAGACGGCAGAGGACAAAACTGATGTCAAGTATTTTTTATTTATTTAACCAGAAAATTGCCTTTGTTGATCTAATTTTAAGAATCCTGTCCAAGAGGCAATCAATATTTTAATTTAATTAAATTTTTTTTTTTTTTTTTTTTTTAACAAATGTTGACAAATTTACTCCCAAAATCCCCCACAGTGTAGTGTTTAAGTCTCATCTTAAGACCCAGTTTTATTTAGTTTTTTTTAACAACACATGGTCCTCAGTTTTATTTTTATGTTCATGTTTTTATTTACTGGTATTTTTGCCTCTGTTTAGTTTGACTAGTTTTATGGTTTTAACAAGAACTAGTATTTACCTGCATTGTGAAGCTACGATCTAAGAGTTCTTAGCTCCTATTTCGTACCTCTGGTCGGTTTTGGGCAAAGATCCCGATGAAGGTGCTTGACCCGGGTTTCAGGCCTTTGTGAAGGAGCCCAGACCCCAAGTGCTCTGCCCTCTCGGACACCTAACAACAAAAAATACTTTATAAGATTATTTTTAGCACAAGAAAACACTTTTGAGCACTTTTCAGTTACGAGTTATACCTGCTTATACTTCAACCACTGATAGGGTCGTCCAGGTTTTCTGTAGCCCAAACATGGACCGTTGCCTGAAACAAGCAGATATCAGTACATTTGTTTTAATGGTTGTTTGTCTACATACAATATTTCAAACTTTTCTGGTAGTGTCCACCATGTGCCTGAACACAGATGTTATTGCGTTGCCATGAATGTTCCACAGTGTGGCATTAGACTTAACTATTACAGGTGTGTATATGCTCAAAAATGCATTGAAAAACATTACAAACTTACTGCGAGTGAGGCTGCCTCTACAAAGATCTACCCTGTAACTTTGCCTGGTAGCAACATCTGCTTGTTTCCATGGATATAGACAAGTTAATGCCATACTGTGGAACTTTCTCTCCACCAGAAAAGTTACAAAATGCACCTTTAAACTAAAAGTACACCAATCAGCTATGAATTAAAGACAAGTAGGGACCTTGTATCGCTTTTCTGGACAGAACAAACTGATGATATGAAATCCATCAGTGCACAAATCACTCACCAGAAACTCTCAAGCCCCTTTGAAAAACCTCATAGATGGTCTTTGCGTCCTCGTAGAAAAATGACAGCAGGTTGTTGTTATCCTCCAACAGGGCGCTCTTACGGGCTCCATCCTAAAAACAGGGAGAGAATCACATTTTTGGAGCAGTCAAAGAATATGCAATAAAATCAAATGGAAGTAAAAAAAAAAAAAAAAGTATGTGTGAAGGATCATCTTTGAAGCACTGTAAGTTAGTTCACTAACTGGAAGGTTGTACATAAATGAAAACTTAACTGCTTTGCCTTTAAATAAATATTGAGGCATATCAATAAGCCTCAAATGTGTTGTGAGCGTGTGAAAGTTGGTTTTGTACTAGTTTCCTGTCTGTGTTGTATATGGTAAATTTGTCTTTGTTTTTTGTCTTGTTTTTGTTTAATATGCAAATGTGCTTATTTGTCAACAATTAAAATCATTATGTTTTCTTAAAAGTCCTGAAGAGCCATTTAGGACCCCAAATCCTCCATTTAAAAAGGTGCACAATGAAGCTTTTCTGGTGGGAGTCAGCTGTATTTTGTTTCCATTACTGTTTTGCCTGGAATGTTTCTGGATTATCATCTTACATCTATTCATTTAAAGGGTTATATACACCTTGAAAAACTTACATTCTTACTGTGAGCTTCACAGATCTGACCTGTAATCACTTGTTTGTCTCAATGGAGCCGGACAAGTTTAATGCCATGTTGCAGAACTTCCCACGCAAAGCAAAAACAGCAGGTGACTGACCCTCCTCCAGAAAAGTTAAAGTGCATCTTTAATATCTAGTGAAATTGACTTGCCTCCGTCACTCTCACAGACTGCTCTTTTTTCTTTATAGATTCCCTTGGTTTTGTCTTCTGGGTGTCCAAAGCAGCTCTAATATAATCCTACTTCCACTCAGATTTTCATTATCTCAATCTGACCTCTTTCATTATGCGATCAAGATATCTGGCATAAGACTGAACAATTCTCAACACATGCACAGAAAACCTCCACATGTTATAGTTCTTCTCCTCGGCTCCAGGGCCTGTCTTTTTGTTTCGTTCTTTATATACAATCTCATCTGCAAACATTACAACATATGGAAATTCTTGTTAAAGTTTGAATAGTACACCTTGTCCATCACCAGAGCAGGAAAAAGTGTGGGCGGAGCTTAAAATACTCAAATGTACAGTCCTAAAGGTTTACAAATTAATGCCCAGATACTAATAAAACTAATACTGAAAGTGCAGACTAATTTGTATTTGGTGAATCAACGGTGAAAAAATATTGACAAATTCGACCTTTTCTGAAATTTTAGCATCGTCTTGATCCATCCTTGAGTTTCACAATTATGGAAAAGTGGGAACTGTTGCCATAGTGATAAACAATTTAAACAAATTATATCTTGAATAGGAAAAGTCCTCAAAAAGTTGAATGCAAGAAGCTGAAACCAATATCAGAACATCGAGCCAATTCTATTCAAGAAACTATTAGCGTTGAAAATTACATTCTCCCGTTTAAAAAAAAGAAAAAGAAAAAAGTTTTATTATCATTGTAGTATTAACATTTGTATTGAGCAACCGTTATTTTCCTTGGTATCAGAATCAAGTAGAAGGTTTAAGCAATAACTCTGGTGACCTACGTGGGCAAGATAACCTTTCCTTTTAAAGTGTTTAGAGTTTCTTCATATGTAAATTTCATTCTTACCTTGACACCTATAGTTTGACACTTGAGGTCCACCGGGGGGCGTAGTGGGCTGGGTCTGGAATTGAGGTAAAACAGCGTTGCAGCCGCCACAGCGAAGAGAGAGATGATGGCGGGAGTTGGGAGAGGAGAGAACAGGAACTGGAACAGGGCCTCCATAGTGCTGCAGGAGAGAGGAGCTTTAAACCTGATGGCAAAAAAAAAAAAAAAAAGATGAAATGTTGAAACGATTGGTATTACAAGGCAAACACCTATTTAATCAGAGGAAGCACTTAAACTGATTTCTCAAACAGATCTTAAATGCAATCAAATCTAAACTGAATTTAGATTTGATTGCACAAATCACAAAGGTCACAATTTTTTTTGGCAATACGATGCCCTCTGCAAACTGCCTGAAGAATAAAACCAGCAAACTCAGAAGTTTACACGTCCAACATGCACAGTATTCTTCTATTTATCAAATTGCACTGCTCCTGGATGTTTAAAATGTGCACTGTGAATTGAATTCAGATTTGAAAATACGCATAGATTTCCCCCCTCAAAACTGTGCATCTTTGATCGCATCATATAAATCAAAATATTATGATTGCCATATTTTTTTGAGCCACTTGGAGGCAGCACAAACAAAGATCTAGATCAGGGGAGCTCTGGAGCTGTCAGTAGCTCTCCAACTCCTTCCGAGTAGCTCACCAAGGGATTTATTAATTACATGTATTGTGCTGAATAACTAAATTTTGGTTAATTAAATGGGTATTACCATTGTAAATGTAACAATTTGATGCCTAACTTTGTGCAGTAATGGCTTATGTTTTATAAGCATCAAACTGTATACTATCCAAGGCTGTGGCTCTTTTATTTACTAAATTTCTTGCGACTGCTAAAATGAGGAGCTCTCTGGTATTTTTGTTTTGTAAAGGTAGCTCAACAGAGGAAAACGTTGGAGACCCCTGATCTAGATCTTTTATTTAAATTGCAAGCACATTTACACAGCCATTTTCACATGAGCTCTATTTTGACTGTTTCATAATATCACATTGTATTCAGTGTTGCACATGTCAAGTTTTTTCATATTAACACGATTATTGCATCCACATTGTCTTTGCAAATGACGCAACCTGAAACACTCCATATGGATGGAAGAGACCAACATTTAAATACAATTTTTGTTTTAAAATCATGATTCACTTCACAGCGCTCAGTTTGTGTGCATCTAGGAACTTTAAGACTGAAAAATGATCAGATAATCTAACAGAAGAATCAAACATTTCAGAATTTTAAATGGTTTAACTACAGCAGTGTTTTTCAACCTTTTTTGAGCCACGGCACGTTTTTTACATTGGAAAAATCTTGCGGCACACCACTAACCAAAATGTTACAAAAATGACACTATATAGTATATTTAATTACAATATAATTTCTACATTAATTTCTACTTACTCAGTGTGAGACCTGCGCCTGTTTAGATGAACACAAAGCTGATATCCTGGCAGGAATAGAAGAAAGACACACACGAAGCTCTTCATCAACAGCTCTCAGTCTCTCTCTGTTTTTAGTTTTTATAGCAGTTAAGCTTGAAAAGCTCTTCTTCTGGGTCAGAATCTTGTCCAGGGCCCATTTCGGAGTTCGCATTCGTCCATTTTAAAAACTTTTCCATGACACCATGCACATGCGTTACTAATTCTTTTAAAGCAGGGGTGCTCACACTTTTTCAGCATACGATCTACTTACAAAATGACCAAGTCATAAAGATCTACCTAATACAAAGCCAAGCAGACTGCACTGAAACACTCTGTGCCCCTTTTTTGGACCCTCACCCACAGTTTGAGAACCTCTTCTTTAAGAGAACTTCCTCTGGCACTTTACACAAAACTGTGAAAAAAGTGAAGATTTTTAAACCTGTTTTTTAAAGTTCCAAACTGGAGTTTCATTCTTTTCTGGTTTTGCAGTGATATTTACCAGCCTCTGCACATTTACCAAATCAAACGCACATCGTGACAAACACAGATGCATTTGTGCACTTTTGTTAGGCAAACTTCAGCCAAATGTGGCAGGAGGTCTGTTCTGTAGATCTGCTCTATGCTGTAGACCTGCTTTGTGCCAACACTGCAACACAAATTTAGACTCGTTTTTGCTCCACGTTTGGTCTTGCTCTTCTAATCAACGCGCACTGTGGAAGGGGCTTGTGTTCGCTGTATGCAGGAAGGAGCGAGAGCGTGAAAAGGCGAGGGGCGGCGTGCTGACGTGAGGCAGATGAACAGGTAGGATGTTTAGGAAGTTTAACCTGCCCTGTGATGCACGCTGGTACACGAGGGCACATGCTGTTGCAGACGAGCCGTGCGTAGGGAGCGTGTGTGTTTGTGATGTGCTGTAGAGTCTCCGCGGGCTGCACTGAGACGCCCCACACGCTCTGGCACACCTGTACAAGTTTTTTACCAACAGCAGCGGCCGTAATGAAATATGATCGCACTTGTTGAGTGTCAGACCTTGAGTGAGAGACAAGACCGAGTGCAAACGCGAGTCCGAGACGAGACACAGCGATCTACCCACACGACCTTGGCGATCGACTGGTAGATCGCGATCGACGTATTGAGCACCACTGATTTAAAGGAACGAGGCAATTAGCTGCCTGTTGCCACCCGGACGAATATTAGATCACTCTGCCAGTCATTATATACTACACTGTAGTATAGTGTCGGACACTCGACAATGACATAATATTTGCAGGTAATAATTAATAAATTTTTATTTTAAAAAAAGTGATATTGGATCATTTCTCACGGCACACCTGACGATCTCTCACGGCACAGTGGTTGAGAATCACTGAACTACAGGAATAGACCTATACTAGTGTAGTTTGCAGAGGATTATAAAAGATGCACAACTGCTGTCCCTGCTCGTACTAAATGCAATGACAAAAACAGATTTCTGTTCCGTGGTGATTAATATCAGTCATAATCTGTAATGGCACATACTCCATACAGTTTGTACAAGAGTATTTAGCACTGGTTCCTCTTACCTGGTGTTGCCACAGTCCTGGTCCAGCTGGTGTGGCAGCAGGGACAGTGACAGGGACACTGACAGGTGAGATCCTCGGCTCTGAACACAGGAAACCCATAAACACATCTGACGACAAACCTTTGCACCTTGGCCCCCCATCTCCTCTCGCTGATAAAACTAGCACAGATTTAACTACAGTCAAAACCTCTTACCATAACACAGTCATTTACATTTATAATTAGGGAAGGAAGATAAGAAAAAAAATAACCAATTGTGATTTTCTGATAGTATTCACAAAATTTTGATTTTAAATAAAGAAAAAAATACTGACAGAACACTGAAATATGAACTGACACTAATTACATTTTAGAACATGTGCAGATCCAAGGTTAGCAGTTTTTAAGCAGAATAAGACAGAATAAAAATATTTTGTCGTTTGTGGAGGAAATTATGGTATATTCTTTAATAATTTGCCAATTGTGACAATTCAAATTACAATTTCTATCTAATTTTGATTAATCTTGCAGTATAATATACAATTTTATAACTTGAACTATTCAATATCGACGTTAAATTAGTTACAAAGCATTTTGTGTTGAGAATAAGCCAAAAGCAATTCTATCAATGGTACACCAGGTGAAAGGTTAAAAGATCATTATTTATCTCATCTCATCAGAATCTGGTCTCAAAGTACAGCTGAAGGCCAGGGAGAAGTTGTACTCATGACTCAAGTGTTGTTGTTATGTAAATAGTAGTAAGGGAGAAAGCAAGAGTCAAAGTAGATAAAACTGAAAATTTTAAAAGGTCCTACATACGCAAAATTGACTCTTGTGAGCTTTAAGACATATTATGATATTGTTACTTCATCAAACAAATTACGGTTTTGTTTTGTTTCATTCACATATGTTTGAGTAATGCTTTATTATTAGTCTGTCTGCATCTCCAAAGCTCAAAATGCTGTTACACCTTGTGATGTCATGTAGTGGTAGTGGTTACCTTGGCAATGGCAATTCCAGGGCAGAAATCATCCAGTGCTTCTAGAGATGGTGTATGGAGTTCAAACACACAGTGGAGCACTTCAGGGACCTACCACATGACATCACAAGGTGGAACAGTCTGCGAGAAGAGTACAACTTAAATATGCAGGATGTTTGAATGAAACAACACACAACTCCAGGGATGTTTTTAATGAAGAAACATTATCCCATAGATTAGAAAATAGTGTAATACAGACTCTAAAGTGCAAATTCTATTAACTAATAAACTGATTTGTAAAGCTTTGTTATCAAAATTCAGGTTCAAACAACACCTTTTAAAAACCTAAAAATGCTCTTTATTAGTTCCTCTACTTGAGATGTTATTTTGGGGTATTTTTTCTCCTTGAATTGCAGGAGGAAATAAGCTATTGAGTAAAACACACCCACCTATTTCAACATTACTTATCATTTCACTTTATCAGAGGATTAAGCAGAGCGATATGTAATGTAATCATCTCTGTGGGACATGCGGTCTCAAAAAGGCGTAAAAACGATATTCTCCCAGCTGTAATTTCACCTGCATGCATTTGTTTTTGTTTGGTTTAAAGATAAAGAAAGGTTAATGTAGCAGGGCATGATCATGTATTCCTCTAGTTTCCAAACAGGGTCAGTCCTACAGGGCAGTAAAAGGTGCTCATTTATCCTTGTACATTACAATACAATTTAGGAGGAACACCCTGTTGCTCAGCCCGTCATGATAATCACTAAATCGATTTATTGTTCAATATATGACAGATGTATCATGATGCAATTCGAGCTGAAGGAGGTTGAATTATGAACTTCTATCAGTCATTATAAACAAAACTACTTAACTGTTTCATTCTGCTATTTATTTATTGCAGCCCATGTTCTTAATATTGTTCATATAGAATACATTTTTGGGGATAATTCTGCTTTATGGTATGATTTGGTTTCATCAGATTGTCATCTTAATTTACTTTTTTTTATTGTGATAGACCAAACTCTGCATTCCTTTGATACTTTTAATGCCATACGAGAAAACTTTTGTTTACATCCAGCTTTTCCACTCGTGCGCAGTGGCTGGTAGGCAAAAAGTCAGTGGGACTGCTCATTTGTGTTGATAGTTGCGTTGCGGATGTCTGTCATGAGATAACGTGCATGCATTGAATTGTTTTGACATGACATGTTGAGGATCAAAAACGTTACTTTCAAAAGTTAAAACTCGCCGATAACTGTTGACGATGTTGATGTTGTACTGTTGTATGACAATTGTTGATGTTGTACGACAATAAATGCTGACGATGTTGATGTTGTACACCGGTAACTGTTGACGATTTTGATGTTGTACTGTTGTATGACAATTTTTGATGTTGTACTGTTGTATGACGATCATTGATGTTGTACGTCGATAAATGCTGACGATGTTGATGTTGTACACCAGTAACTGTTGACGATTTTGATGTTGTACTGTTGTATGACAATTTTTGATGTTGTACGCCAATAAATGCTGACGATGTTGATGTTGTACTGTTGTATGACGATCATTGATGTTGTACGTCGATAAATGCTGACGATGTTGATGTTGTATGCCGATAAATGCTGACAATGTTGATGTTGTACTGTTGTATGACGATCGTTGATGTTGTACGTCGATAAATGCTGACGATCTTGATGTTGTACTGTTGTACGATGATTGCTGATGTTGTACGACAATAAATGCTGACGATGTTGATGTTTTACGCCGATAAATGCTGACGATGTTGATGTTGTATGCCGATAAATGTCGACGATGTTGATGTTGTATGCCGATAAATGTCGACGATGTTGATGTTGTACTGTTGTATGACGATCGTTGATGTTGTACGTCGATAAATGCTGACGATCTTGATGTTGTACTGTTGTACGATGATTGCTGATGTTGTACGACAATAAATGCTGACGATGTTGATGTTTTACGCCGATAAATGCTGACGATGTTGATGTTGTATGCCGATAAATGTCGACGATGTTGATGTTGTATGCCGATAAATGTCGACGATGTTGATGTTGTATGCCGATAAATGTCGACGATGTTGATGTTGTATGCCGATAAATGTCGACGATGTTGATGTTGTACGGCCATAACTGTTGACGATGTTGATGTTGTATGCCGATAAATGTCGACGATGTTGATGTTGTACGGCCATAACTGTTGACGATGTTGATGTTGTACGGCCATAACTGTTGACGATGTTGATGTTGTAGATACGGACGCTTCTTGCCTAGGAAGTGACATCGTGTTTTCTCGTATTATTAAATTTATTGGGTCATTAAAAATATTTGAAGACTAATGTTTTCTAGTGGGGGGTGGGTCTCTGGCTTGTTTCCATTCATTGTCAGGACTGTTCTTACAGGTCAGATCTGTGGAGAGACGAGCCTTTTCACTAGTAAACAACATCTTTTATGAGTATTTTGCGCAATAAAAATGCCTAAACATGAATAAAAGCATGGACGGATTTCATGTCAAACTGTGGGACATGCAAGGGGCTTTCTATGGAGACAAGCAGTGGACACATCTGCTACTAGAAAAGTTACATAGTGCATCTTTAAATGTTTGGCAGCTGTTCTACGTCATTTTTTAGCATGAAATTAAAATGTGGAGCAAGTACGTTTGACTACATGACTTCAGTATTAATACTAGGGCACAGTTTCTTTAAGGCTTCCTCTTTACCCACCATATTTCTCAACAAGAGCGCACGTGTTTCATTGGTAACCGTAGACTTAATTTATTATCCTGTGGGCAGCCCTAGATTTGTGCTGCACATGATTACGCCTTGGTTACACGTCGGTTTTGTTTTTACCTGGTGGGATGAGCAGAGGTAGTTACGGGGACAGGAGACTCGGAGCAGGTGGACCCCCAGAGGACCAAACCCAGCTCAAACCGGCCCCGTATCTAAAAGCAATCTGTCCACGTGCGGTCATTAGCGGTGCCAGCGACCAACGACGCACAGGTGTGGAGTGAGCGCAGGAACACTTCACACCAAACACTGCCCGACCTGCCTCTGCCTCGGCTTTTCTCGGCTTTTCGCGCCCCTGATCCAGCAAATCCGCTCCCCAGAGGACAACGAGACACTTTTCACCTTCACCGTAACCACGAATTAATAATAAGCAGCTACTTGGTTCATTAGCGTGGTGCAATTTGTGCGCTGTTTGCACACAAGAGGTGACGGTACAATAGGAGGCTACAGCGCGTTCAACTTTATTACACGTTTTATAGTTAAGAAGATAAGATAATTTATTGTGCGATTAATATTAGAATAGCCTGTAACATGTACCCTAACATAACTTAAGCAAACAGTAGAAATAAGCTTAAACACTTTTGTTGATATCAGAATTTAAAAGTGATGATACAGGTTATAAAAACTAGATCTATAAATAAAAAAGAGGACAGCAGCAGCTTGTAAAGATTATTATGAATATATGCCGGCGCCCTCTAGTGGAATAACAAAGGCATAACACAATTGCACGGTGCACTGTGCTCTAGTTTCACCCATACTCATTTATTATTTTATTCTTCACACACCATCATACCATTGCTGGTTTAAAATGTTATGTGCATATTTATTTAGTTATTTAAGGCTGGTATTGAGAATAAATTAACTCATGCCTAATGACTATAATTTTTATTTTTTTTAAAGGGTTGTGGAGTGTACTCTAGGTAAAATCCTAATATGAGCCTATCATATAATCTTCTTTGAGACATTTGGTTACTTATTTACCCGGTTATGCCAAAGCCATATTTTATTCTCACAGAATGGATCTGTGACCCTCGCATTTGACCCATTTATGCCACTTGAGCAAACATTCAGGCGCAGGGGGTGATCATACTGCGATATTATGGCTGATTCATTGTTTAATTTGATTTGATTTATTTATTGTTTTTCCTTGTTTTATCCTTCTTCCATCCAGGAAAGTCTCTAGCCTGATTCATCAGCCAGTTTCACTTCACATAGAAACCGTCTGAACTCGCAGTGTGATTTGTTCGCTTGACGGTAGATGGGTACTTTTGTTTATTTAACCAAGCGTTGCTATTTGGTCGTGATGTATGTAATGCGTCGCTAACGGGACTAACTGGTATATTAAGCTTTTCTGAAATCCCGTAGGAAGAAGGGCAATAATGTCTTTCCCCTTGATAAAATCCACCAAACATTCTCTTTGTTCTGGCTTTAAATCCTCAATCTCGGGAATCATTGTCAACACAGAATGTACGGCTCTTCACTGATTGACTTGAGCCCACACTTGCACTTCTGGGGTTTTTGTAAACCGTCTAGTGTATTCTGATTCCTGACCTAGTCGCTGGAGAGAAATGAAATTGAGCAGAGGCACTAGGTGGCGCCAGCCTGGCTAGAAAGTCTCACTGAAATGCCCCAATGGTAGTCTGATTCATCAGTCGGTTTCACTTCGTTTCACTTTGTAGAAACCATCTGACCTCATTAGCATTAGAATTTGTTCGCTCGACGGTAGGCAGGTACTTTTTATCATTTAACCAATCGCTGCTATTTGGTCGTGACATATGTAATGCGCCGCTAATGGGGCTAACTGGTATATTAAGCTTTTCCCAAATCCTGTAGGAAGAAGGGCAATAACGTCTTTCCCATTAATGAAACCAAATATTCTCTTTATTTTGGCTTTAAATCCTTGATCTCGGGACCACGCTGAATGTATGGCTCTTCGCTGATTGGCTGGTGCCTGAACTCGCACTTCTGAGGTTTTTGTGAACAGTCTAGTGTATTTTGATTCCTGACCAAGAAATAACCCAAAGCTAAATGACAATTTCAAGACAGTGATTAAATTAAACACCTAAAACTCATTAGAACTTATGTCATTTCAGTTTGATGTGATTATATACCGTAATTCTTAGTTAAATTTGCTCAACAATGTCCTACCATAATTCCGGTATTTTGAGAATAATTAACTCACAACAGGTCAGTTTTAATTTAGAACAAACTGTATCGCAACAAATACATTGCATTTGCACCTACTCATTCCTCCCCACCTGTCCTCCCTCTTCCTCCCTCCCCTCTGTCCAGCATCACTGGGGGGATGCTGGGGGTGGGGGTATTTAAGCCTGGTTTCCTTAGTGCAAATTTAAGAACCTTGTTTGCTCACCTGAGGGATTAACATCACCTGTGTCTACTATGATCCTTCCTTTGCTTATTTCTTTCTCTTTTCTAACCACCTCTACAACAGCAAATAACAATGGGACAAATATTTCTAACAAAAAAATCCTTATTGGTTTTCAGGCCCCGTGGAATGTATCTTACCCTTTCAGCGCGTTAAGGCTCGGAGCGGCCATCCAGATCGCCGTGGAGAAAGTAAACAAGAACCCATCTATTTTGGGGAACTACAGCCTGGATTTCGTGTTCACGGACACACAGTGCGACCCCAAAGCGTCTCTGGGAGGGTTCATCCATCAGGTGTGGAAGGAGAACGTGTCTGCGCTGTTTGGACCGGCCTGTCCTGAAGAGGCAGAGGTTTGTGAGGATAAAACGGTTCAAAATGTTTTATTCATAACAAAAAGAGGTATATATATTGTGTTTATGATGTGAATGTGTAGTTTCTTAGATATCCAGGCTACTCTGATCAAAATGTGGGTAGGATTTTGTTTTTCTGTAGCGTTCTCCTGCATTTTCTGATTATAAGAACACCAAATTATATAGAAACACTAGGTGATCAAAGTATGTGTTAAAATAAACAAAATAAATAAAATATAAAATGATTTGTACTGGAACATTTAGCCTACATGAATAGAAATTATACTTGAACCTGAACTTTACTTATAGCATGAATTACAAAAGTCACAACCTATACTTTTTATTTGAGGTTAGTGTGGCTAAAATAATTCAAATTTCTATTTCTATCAGATTTCTATTATAGGCTATGTTTATGTTTTTTATGATGAATTTATTTTTGTTTATTTACTTTAAACCAACATTTTATTTTCACATATATTTTTGATCAGATACAATTAATAGTCAACTAGATATTCTATATAATTTAGTATTCTTATCATCAGAAAATGGCACTTAAAAATAAGGAGTCAACCTCAAACTTAGGAATACGATCACACTTGTACTGGTTTGAACCTGGTTTGGGTCCAGTTTAGTGCTAAAGCAGATCTGGTTTAGTCCTGGTTTATTCCTGGTGTAGTTCTGTTACAGGTTTCGTTCCAAGTTTAGTCCCACTTAATATGTGGCATGTGTGCAAGTCTCATAGTCGACCAATTTATATGTTGTTATGTCAATTTATCTTAGATTTTGCACAACTTTTTGATCTGAACTCTGGCTGCAGTTACATGCGCACTCAAAATCTGATCATGAACACATTTTTGGAGTTATAAGACTATTAACATTTAAATGCAAACTGCAAAAACATCAGATTTCTTTTTGATCATGATCCCTCTGATCACTGGCATCAGATGTAGCAAATGTAGCAGGATCTTAAAGATCCAGAAGTCAGATAATCAGATTTTGGCGTGCGCATGTAACGAAGGATGCACCAATTCAGATTTTTCTTTTCTCTGTTCTGATATCGATGTTGATACTTTGGCCAAAGTGTTTGCCAATCCCTGATATTAACCAGTACCAGGACAGAGACAAAATATAACTGATTCCTTTTAAACATAAATGACGTATGGTGTTTTTCCCAACATCCAGTGAAATCGTCTTTACACCAGTTTATAAACCAAAATGGGATATCGTCTGAATCAATATCTTTAAGTTGATATCCAATCCATCAAAATGTACAATATCAGCGCCTACATATAACTGCAGCCACTGCCTTTATGATATTGTATTTCTTTACAGGTAACTGGTCTCATTGCATCCACATGGAACATCCCCATGTTTGGCTTTGTGGGTCAGTCTTCCAAACTGGACAACAGTTACGTGTATGACTCTTATGTGAAGATCGTCCCACCATTGAAACGCAGTGCAGAGGTTTTGGTAAAGACTCTGGAGTTTTTTGGCTGGAGATATGTGGCGATGATCGGAGGAGGGTTGGACTCAAACACATGGGACAAAGTGGATGCTCTGTGGAAAACCGTAGAAGACCCTCTCAGGAAGAACTTCAAACTGACGGCCGCTGTGAAGTTTGACACCAGTAACCCCCAGCTCCTCTATAACAACATCAAGTTTATCGCCACGGTAGCAAGAGGTAAGTCCAGTGTGTAAAATTAATATTTTATTCATTTAGAGTTATTGTGGAAAATATGTTAACACAATTCTAATGCAAACGATTCATGGGACTTTCAGGATTTTATTTTATTTTTTTCCATTCAAAAGATGTATTGCAGGGTATTTCAAATTGGGTGAATGTTAGCATTCCCTTAGAGTAGGTAGACAGCTGAGCCCACGCTCCCCTCCGCCTGGCCTACCCTACACAGACCTTTGAAGTAAATGCATCTTTTGTTTTCCTGGCAATGATGATTTTCAATAATTGACAATATATATTTTTAATATTATATTTTCATATATTTTTAAAGTGCATTCATGAACAATTTTTGCAACAGCAAATAATTTGCAACTTCATGCAGGCCTAATTGAGGCTACTTTTAACACCACTGAACATCAGTAGGATACCAGGACTAAACCAGGACTAAACCAGGACTTGAGAGCAAGATAGGTGGGTTACAGGGTGTCCGCAAAGCACAAGCGGGCAACGGCTGCACTGAGCTCTGTGGGGTGCGGAGCTCTGCGCTGATCCTTTCACCCCCACCCGACACTCAGTCCTGGTTCCATTCTGATTTAGTCCTGGTTCAGTCCTGGTTTAGTCCTAGTTCATTCCTGGGATCAGTCCTGGTTTAGTTCGCGTGTGTCGTGCCTCCCCAGTAGCTCTTTGGCGCCCCTCAGAGGAGGCAGGCCTCACCTATTGAAAGCCACTGATGTACTGTATGTTGTGTAATTTGTTAATTTATGGCAACATTTCTAATGACACATTTACATGAAAAGGATACACAGAACAGTGTATTTTTGTTTTACTTACCAGAAACATGATTTCTTAAAAAAAAAACAAAAAAACATGAATACTTTTTGATTTGACAGTTGTTGTTACATTTCAATGCACAATTCTTGTTCAGTAATTGAAGGCACTTAAAAATCTAACTATACTGTGTAAAGTGTTCAGTATCTTTGTGAATTTTCAGCTTTTACTTTACTGTCCCCCTGTGGCTTTTTCATTTCTCTAAAATATGATCATAGTACGTTAATCAATATTTTTGGACTATAATATGAGTAACAAGAACATTAAATAATTTTATGCATAGAGCTGGATCAAATCGACATAAAAATACTTCAAGTTTCATCATTTTTTACCTCAGAATATTATAAATGAACGGTTTTGGCCTATTGACTTCTAATCTAATGTTTAAAGTATTTACTGCATTAAGCTTATTGTATTTTTATAGAATGGTTAGACTTATCTTCCTATGTCAACCTATATTCCTAAAAAGGTATACATATCTATAATTGTCACCTATTGAACTTTTGTCACTGTTTTGTAGTTATTGTGGTGATTACAAACAGCGAGGACTCCATGGCTCTTTTGATGGAGGCTGAGCGACAAGGCCTAATGAACGGGGATTATATTTTCTTCTTGGTGCAACATTTTGAGGTCAGTGGCACCGTGGTGAGTGGTTCTTTATAAACACATAACAAAAATCCAAAATCTTTACAAATGTGAAAATGAATTACAATACAGTCTCACTTGAACTGTGATACTTTTCAGGATAATTTGTGGAAATACGCACTAAACAACAGAATAAACCAGGCGGCCATTAGGGCGTTTGAGATGGTGTTTGTGATTGGACAGAAATCCTACGAAGGTTACGAGTATTACGACTTCTTTGACCAAGTTTATGAAAAGCTCAAAAGTGCTCCATTCAATAGTAACCTCACATCGGACAGAGAGGTAAGGGTTAACCTGCTTGTTTCCATGGAGATGTTATACGTTTCCCTGGAATGTTCCACACTACGGCATTACACTTATCTAACCTCTAGCCCTGCTCTTCACAGATCCATTTAAGCCATGTTATAATGCTGTTACCTCTGCAAAATCATACCTGGAGTGGTTTTGTTTCATTCAGTCATGTTCGAGTAACTCTTTATTATTACTCTGTCTGCATCTCCAAAGCTCATAATGCTTTTTTCTCCTTATGATGTCATGAAGTGGTAGTTTTCAAGTTAGCGGCCAAATGTTAATGGTTAGACATTGCCAATTCCAGGGCTGAAATGATCCAAATAGGTGTATATAGTTTAAAAACATGTGACATCACAAGGTGGAAGAGCATTTTCTGTTTGAGAGAGGAACTCCTAAATGTGTGAATGAAACAAAACACAACTCCAGGTCAGAGATCAGAGAATATTTTAATATGGCCCCTTTAAGTTTAATGCCATACTGTGAGACATTCCAGGCAAAGCAATAACAACAGTCCCTGGGTCTTTCGCCGGAAAAGTTATATGCAGTGATCCTTTAAATTGATTTACACATCCCCATAATTATAATTTAACATGTACATTTCAGGTTAGTCCCTACTCTGCTTACCTCCATGACGCTGTGCTTCTTTATGCAATGGGCTTGAAGGAAGTGCTCAAAGATGGAAAGGATCCTCACGACGGACAGGAGCTTCTAATAAGACTGAAAAACAAACATAATATTCGATTTTATGGTAAATGCTTTCGTTATCACAATATTGAACACATATTTATGGACCTTGGCAGTAGAAATATCTGAAGGTAAATGTTTTTCCAAGCTTGGTGGCTGTTTAGTGGTTCAGGGGTAAATGCTGTCTGTATACAATTTTGATAAAAAATATAAACAACTGTAACATTCATCTCCAAAAAATAAGACTTAAATTGGTGAAAAGAATAATCACACATTTAACATACATTATACTCAAATTGCACTGGATATAACACAGTATAACAGAAAAAGACAATTATGAATATATAGAATTTCTAAACATTCACATTCTTTACTATCACTATTACTTTACTGACCTCTTGTGGTTCAAATTAGTATCTCAAAATCTTTCACCAGAAAATACTGTGCAATAGAAGTTCATCTGATATTTCCTGATCTAAAAACAAAACAAAAAAAATGAAATATGATTATAAATTTGTAATAATAATTAATTAATCTATAATCCATTGTGGTATTGTTATTTTAGGTGCTTCTGGGCTGGTCCATTTTGATGAGGACGGAGAGAGAAACTTGGATTATTCCATATATGATCTGCAGCACATTGGAGACACCACAAAGTTTGTCCCTATACTTAATTTTGAAAGTCACACCAAAACAGTGAGGTATGAACCCTACTCAAGTTTAACTGTACCAAACCACACATGAATTAACAATCTTGGCTAAAATAAAGTATTTTTTTCAGACCGACTGCTATGTTCCCTTCCCTGATTTGGCCAAAGGGAAAACCACCGACTGACAACCCAGAATGTGGCTTCAACAATGAACTGTGTGAATGGTTAACTAGTGGTATGCCTCTTTACTTTTATAATCAATTATTCTTTTAAGACATTTTAAAGATGGACCAGGCAACTTTTCTGGTAGTGTCACCTACTTATCTACATGGAGATGTTATCGTTTTGCCTTAAATTACATTAAATCTATTTTACATTCATTTGATTATGTTTTATTACAAAAAAAAACACCTTGAAAAATATGAAAATGACAAAAATCATTGTCGCCTATTGTGGGGGTTACCTCTGCCACCACTCCACACTGTTGGTACTATTTCATTTAATTTCATTTACACTAAGTTAATTCCTTTATTTACACTTATACTAAAATGTGTGCACCCAAATTACAATATAAGTCTTGTTTATTTGCACTTTTTTGCTTGTTTAAATGGCCGGACAGAGGACTCTTGGCAGGGACCATACACGCCAAAAAAAAGGGGGGAGCACTATTTAATTTGTTTTATTAAGTTAATTTGTCTAGTTTGTTTTAGGTCACTTTATTATCACTTATTATTTTCTGTATTATATTTATTTGCCTTTTTGTTACTTTGATTAAGTTAGTAGCTTTAGTTAATTATTTAGTGTAATTCCTCCCTCTTGTGTTCAGTTTTACTTGGTCTTCAGGTATTTAAACACCTCTGTTCTTTGTCTGGTTGGGTAAGTTTTGTTCTGTTCAGTTTGATTTGAGTTACCCCAGTTGGGCCTGGCTTTTTGTTAATGATTTACCTAATTTGAGCCTTTGTTAAATTACTTTTTTTTTTTTTTTTTTTTACTTTATTAAGTTGAAACTTGTTTTTATACCTTGTCTTTGTCTTTCTGTTTGGTCCAATACAACTCTCCATATATGTGACCTGCATCTCTATATGTAGAAAGATAAACTTAATCCTATACTGTGAAACATTCCAAGCAAAAGGATAACATCCCCATGAAGACAAGCAAGTAGCAAACCCCCCACCAGAAAAGTTACACCTTTAAGAACTAACACGTTTTGTTTTGTTCACAGATATCGCCCTCCTCATGTTGTTAGTCAGCTTCCCTTTCATTGGAGTAGTTGCTGTTTTGTGCATCGGGGTTCTTGTGCTACAAAAGCTCCGCCTCCAAACCAAACTGGACGATTCCTGCTGGTGGCTTATAAACTATAACGACATCACAGTCATCAGAGAGCCCACGGTACGAAAAATATAACACACAGATGTCAGAATAAGTGTATATTTTTATGTCTAATATTATATTGTCTTTGGCTTACAGTTGAATAGAGCTTTGTCTTTGAGCACCACATGCAGTCACAGCGGGAGTGGAGGGTCTCAGTCCAATTTCTCAAACAACAGCTACGGCCTGAAAGACAAAACAGGGAAAGAAAATGTGTATGCCAGCATAGGACTGTACCAGGTCTGCTTTTATACACTCTTGTCCTTAAATAAAATTATATAGTTTGGTGTTGACTGTCGGTAAAGTATTTCAGTTTAAGTGCATTATGTAACTTTTCCCACCTGGTGGGCTCCATGGAGATGTTACCGCTCCGCCTGGAAAGTTTCACAGTATGGCATTAAATTATCTTGTCTATCTTGCATTAATTCAGTAACTACGGATATAACAATAATGAAATATTGTGATATCGTATCATCAAAGGTCTCTCAATAATATTGTGGGCTGTCACAATATATCGAATCACAAGTTAATTTGCTTAAATGCATGGTTTTATAGTAGTAACAGCTAAGAAACATATCTACAACTACATATCCCATGATTTATTTCAGTGCAGACAACATGAAGAAATTTCACTTTTTTTAACTTTAATTCTTGGGATTATGAAAGTATTGAACTGCATTCTTGTTAAGATATTACATACATCGCAACCAAATAGCAGCGATTGGTTAAATAAAAAAGTACCCACCTACCGTTGAGCGAACAAATTCTAATGCTGTGAGGTCAGACAGTTTCCACGAAGTGAAACTGGCTGATGAATCTGGCTAATCTACAACAACTTCCACAAACTATCATAATAAATATCATACCATGAGATGCATATTTTGTGATAATATCATACCGTGAGTTTTGGATATTGTTACATCCCTATCAATAACTAGTGGTTTTATTGCTAAATTTGCCTTGAAAAGTGAAAAATGTGTTCTTACTGTGAGAGCTGTCACCTCCAGTGATCTGACCTGTTACTTGGTTTGGTGGACTCACCTGCTTGTCTCCATGGAGGTAAATAAGTTAATGCCATACTGTAGAACATTCCAGGCAAAGCTCCAAATCTACATGGGGAAAAAGCTGGTACAATCAACCAGAAAAGTTGCGCAATGCACCTTTGAAAGAAAAAAAGGTTAGTTAAAAATGATAGTAATGCATATTGTTCGTAATTATACATTGTTTTTCAGGGGAATCAAGTTGCTATCAAATACCTCAAGGATCACACAGGGATCAATGTTCAGAAGCCCTCCATTATTGCAGAGTTTAATGCGGTAAACAGTGTTAGTCATTAATTGTATGTACCTAAATGCTTTTTTTGTAATACCGAAATTATACATTCATAAATCAGAAAGAAATACTTTATCAAACCAATCCAAAATATTTACTTTTACATTGATTTGCTTTGTAAACTATCATTTTAAAGTGTAAAAGTTTATCATTTCAGTCTGATCTGAGTCTAACCACTTTTTGAACACAGATGAAAGAAATGAAACATGAAAACCTAGTGCAGTTTTTTGGAGTTTGTAATGAGCCCCCAAATGTGTGTTTAGTGATGCAGTATTGCAGGAAAGGCAGCCTCAAGGTAATAGACACAGTAAATAGATATAAATATATAGTAATAAAAATAGTAAACATAAATATACTAGAGATGATTCCCAAACACTTTTCTGTTTGTTTTAGGATATCTTTGCTTCAGATGCAGAGCTGGACAGTATGTTTAAAGTCTCCTTCGCCTATGATATTGTCAGTGTAAGTCAAACATCTTATCATTTCCTTGTACACGGCTAAAACCACCTCAAATTAAAACTAAATATATGGTGTATAACTGGTAATAAGTTGTGCATAGAGGAAAACTTCATTTCAATTCTCGCCTAGATTTTTTATTTAAATAATGGACTGAAATATTATTTAGGATTTGTTGTGCCTTGACAATTCCCATTTTATAGCAATAAAGCAATATTTCTCAATAGCATTACAACTAGTGAATACTAGTGTTATTCATTTCAATTGTGTCCGTGGGCAAGACACTTTGCCAATGTCTGAATCCGTCATATAATGGCAAGGTGTAATGAAGGCATGTATGTGGTGTGTGAGCCTGGAAAATCAATATAACCATAACCCTGCATGTAGGATAGAATAGGAAAAGTATGTACTCCAGGCTGTAGGTCATAGGGACCACAGGCTCAGATTGGCAGCCACACTTCTGTGGGGCAGGTGTGGCCTGGTGTGGACTAACTCTGCGTGTGTAGTGAAACCCCAATGCATGAAACTGTAATTGCGACTTAAAGTGTCTGGAAAAGCTCTCTACAAAACTAATGCATTAAATACAGGTGGTCATATTTGTAGTGTTCTTATATATTCCATGTGATGTTTTTGTTGTTGTAGGGAATGGAGTTCCTACATAAAAGTTGCATGAAGTTTCACGGTAACTTGAAGCCAAGCACATGTCTGGTGGACAGCAGACTGCAGATTAAACTGTCTGGCTTCGGACTTTGGGAATTTAAAAATGCTCACAAGAAAAGGATTGCTTCACTGGAAAACCACAAGTATGAAGGTCAGTATGTACAAGTGTAGATTTGTTGGCTCAAACAGCAACATGATGTAATGATTTATTTACATTTAGACTGCTTTCGACATTTCCAAAGAAATACATCTAATACATTGGAGTTAATTTGAACCATATTTTGCCTTGGTTACACATTTGTTTGGCTAATTTTGTTGTAGAGATGTACTGGACAGCGCCAGAGCTGTTAAGACAAGTTGGTCACCATTGCTTTGGCTCGCCAAAGGGGGATGTCTACAGTTTTGCTATGATCATGTGGGAACTCATGTACAACTCCAAATCTGGTCCTTTCTCCGACTTCAACTTAGAGCCAAAAGGTCAGTAGTCTACCACTGGTTTTCATTTAAGGATTAACTCAGAAATACAAATACAATTTTTCTTGTAGACAGTGCAGAAAGCTGAGGATTACGAAAACATTGTTCAAGAATATTATAATCAGAAGTGAGCTATTGAACTAAGCTTAACAAAAAGCAACTTCAAGCAATACATTTCAGTCACCAAGCAAACACGCATCAGTCCATGGGTTTTGTTTTGAGTGATGAAAAAGAGCACTGTTGCCATAGAAATAAACTATTGAACACTTTAATCTCAGACTATTTTTAGACTCTAATCCAAGCTTTGTTTTAACACAATCTGAGCCTAAATAACTGACTTAGCTGGAAATCACCTTTATTTTGAAAATCAGAGTCATGAACAGTTCACTGGTTCCTGACTGTTGTTTAAATCCATTTTTCAGACAATCTTTAAAATTGTTACCAGTTTGCTAATATGTACATTGTATCACCATGGAAACTGCTGAACATTCCACCACAGAGATGCATATAGAACACCCCCAGCATGATGCAACTGCAAAGTATCACTAGGGGCAGCTATTTGTATTTGTATTTGTATCGGTTCCAGTTTAATAGGCAAACTCCAGTATTTATCAGGGCTTGGAACTGGCACAAAATATATAGTAGTATTATTATTATTATTACCCCCTGAGGCAAACATGCAGTTTATTTACACCAGTATTTTTGCATCTTTTTGATTTGTGCTACTTTTGTAAGATGGAAGACTCACTAAAATGGCAAAGTGCACATGGGTAGAAAGCAGAGGTGGGACCAAGTTGTTGTTTTGCAAGTCTCAAGTCTCAAGTTTTTGACCTCAAGTCTGAGTCAAGTCCCAAGTCAAATACAGGCAAGTCTAAACTCGAGTCACTGGCCCATAAGTCCAAGTCAAGTCCAAGTCGTCTGCTTTGAGCTTCAAGTCATATCAAGTCTTTAAACCAAAGTACCAATTATAGCTTAGATTTCTGCAATGTATATGAATTTTAAACTAAATTGTGCTTAAAAAGTCATGGTTTATTTACATATGAGTATTTATATAAGAGATGCAGAACTGCAAATTTTTCCTTTTTAAATGTCTTTACAAGAGCATGGTGTGAATCATTAGGATCAGAACAGAAGTGCTATGGTTACTTTGTCATGAAGGATCATGTTCTATGTAGTTCCCTCTGTTTTACTGTATTGCACTGTGTATTACTGTGTATTACTATATTGTACTATATATTACTGTAGTACATTTGCAGATACCATATCACAGTACTTCAGCTCCATCTGACAGAGAAGTGGGAGGGACATGTTCTAGTTTGTTGCTTTAAAATTAAGCACCGCATTTATCAACTGTAAAGAGAAAAGTATTTTTTAAAAAAACATTTTTTTTAGGCGTAACATCAAGTCTTCTCAAGTCACAGGCCTCAAGTTGGAGTCAAGTCCTAAGTCATTGACCTTCAAGTCCAAGTTGAGTCCCAAGTCTTAGTCCATTTTATCAAGTCAAGTCTCAAGTCCTAAACATAGTGACTCAAGTCTGACTCGAGTCCAAGTCACGACTCGCAAGTCCTCTCTGGTAGAAAGATACCGAGATACTGAAGCCATAAGTTCTTTTACTTCCTTTTCATCACTTCTTGCCAAATAATGAAACAATAAAGTGAAATTGTATATATTTTATAGCACATGACATTGCGGATAGCTGAAAATCATGTTCTTGGCTAACTATGCAGATTTCTATTTAAGTTTTCCAAGAGATTCAATCATGTTACACTCAAACTGAATAAACAAATGAAGAAATGAAATGAGACATAGTGTTGACAGTGCAGAAAGCTTGGAGAGGTAGAGAAATATTACAGTGAGGTCTAATTGTCATCATGTTTTGTAATGTTTCAGAGATAATAATGCAGTTGAGAAGTCCATTCCAGGGTGAACCACTGCGTCCATCTTTGTCTGAACAACTGTGTGAGGAAAAAATAAACTCCCTGCTCCGAGCCTGCTGGAGTGAAAACCCCGACCACAGACCCCCCTTTGGGTCCATACGAAGACAGCTCAAGGAGACCAGTCCAGAAAGGTGTCATTTTGAGATTGTACATCAAAAAGATTTAATGTTGACTTTATTATGTAATCTTTTTCAATCTCAGCCTTTGGTAATACTTTATACTTTTTGACTGAGGGTCTGTCACTTCCTTGTTTCAGTGGATATGTCATTGGGCTGCCTGGAATGTTTTACAGTATGACATTAAACGGCTCTAACTCACATTTATTCAATTACAGGTGGTTTTATAGCTCAAAAATAACTAGAAAAACAAGTATTCCGACTGTGAGCGGGGTTGAAAGGTTTAATACCATACTGTGAAACACTCCAGACAAAGCAATAACATCAGTCTGTCAAAAAAGCTTTTGACAGACCCTCCACCAGAAAAGTTACACAATGCACAAATAGGAGTTAGGGTATGAATTAAGTAGTTACTAAGTGTGTGAAACGTGTGATTGAAACAAAACACAACTGGTACGTTTGTGATGACCTTAAAGTACATTGTTGATTTTTTTCATATTTTCAGTCATGCAAACATACTGGACAATATGGTGGATAAGTTGGAGAAATATGCAAATCATTTGGAGGAGGTGGTGGAGGAGCGCACCAATCAGCTGACGGCAGAGAAAACTCGTGCGGACAGGCTCCTCTCCAGTATGTTACCCAGGTACTGTTTACCATAATAAGACACAGACATTAGATGCGAGGAGTACAATTTGTAAAGTAAAGAATGTAAAAGTAATTTATGTCATTAAACACACAGTATGGCTGTGGACATTGTTTGAACAAAGACTATTTTAATTTTACATTTACAAATCAGATCTTTTTTCCCCAGTTAATTTTTTTTAAATCTTGATTCAAAGCAAATTTGTGGATTTTACATTTATTTGCTTATGGTTTATAATTTCAAAAAAACAAACAGATTTCTTTATATATATGTATGTATATATATATATCTTTTTTCAGTATATACATCTTTTTTCAGTGACTATCAAAACATGTACATTTATAATAGTAACTATTACAAACACTAGACCAGATATTGTTGCTAAGGTTGTCTCTCGTTTTATGGGGGCCCTATTTCAAATGTTTGTGGGATCCTCCTCCTATGCAAAACTACAGTGGGATCCTTAAACCCTCATACTATTCATGAACTTGCCAAAATCCTTTCAAATTCTGGAAAATGTATGTATAATGCATGTAATGCAATACAATATAGATAATAAAGATAATACATGATCTAGGGTCTTTTATCAGGAACACAACATCAGAGCAGCAGTCTTTTAAATTTAAATGTCAAAATTTGCTTTCTTAGGTTCATATCTTTAGCTTCATTTATCCACTAAAAAAAAACATGGATATAGAGCTCAGTGCATTTGCCTCATCTGCTTATAGATAAAACAGCTAATCTAACTCCATGTAATACTCTGTCTTTCCAGGTATATTGCTGATCAGCTGATGGCAGGAAAGTCAGTGGAGCCACGCAGTTATGAGCTGGTGACCATCTTCTTTTCGGACATTGTTGGGTTCACGTCCATGTGCTCCGTCAGCTCGGCCATGGAGGTGGTCACTTTTCTCAATGATCTCTACAGCCTGTTCGATGACATCATCAAGATGTATGATGTTTATAAGGTATGACATCATTACAAAGGAATATTGATCAAAATACTGAAATTACTTCGTAAAAGCCTTTTGGGTGCATTCATACATCTAAACCTCTGGGGTACATATTCCAATTATTTAGCCACAAAGCCACATTTCCCACCATGGATAAATTACTTTGTTCATTTTGGACTGTGTGATTAATCAGGATCAAACTGGAGATTATTATATTTGGCCTAGGGCTCTGTTCACAAAAAAACAAACTAAAATAAATAAATAAAAAATGCTTTTCTTTTGGGATATTGCCCAGTGTAATTTTTAGTCCAAATTTAAAACAGCAGCTTCAACTAAATGTGTTCTCGCTCCCTACTGCTGAAAAATTGTAGTATATTTTTATTGAATTACTTTATTCGTCATATTTTTCAGGTGGAAACGATTGGTGATGCGTACATGGTGGCAAGCGGTTTGCCCATCAGTAATGGAAACAAACATGCCATAGAGACCTGTACCATGGCTCTGCACTTTCTGAACGCCATAAAAGGATTCAAGATCCGCCACATGCCAAATGAGAGTCTGTCCATTCGTGTCGGGATTCATTCAGGTAAGATCAATGTATGTGGATGTTGGATGTCAGAATAAATGGTAGTTAAGGGTGCATTATGTAACTTTTTTGAATAGTATGCTACTGGCCAGAATCTACAGACTTTGTGATTGGCCTTTAGGTCCAGTTGTGGCCGGGGTGGTGGGGACAACAATGCCTCGCTACTGTCTGTTTGGTGATACGGTCAACATGGCGTCCAGGATGGAGAGTAACAGTTTACGTGAGATTAGTTTTGCATGTTATTAATGACATTGGTGGGCATTTAATATATGGATATATGTTGCTATGGTACACTCAAATTTGTATTTTTCCAACAGCACTTAAAATCCATATAACACAATCCACTGCAGATATTCTTCTTACAACTGGAATCTTTGAGCTGGAAGAAAGAGGCGAGATTGAAATGAAGGTAAGCCTATAAACTACTACGGAGCATGCTAATAATGCTGATAATTATTTATTTGTGGATAACAGGGTAAAGGGAGTCATAAAACTTACTGGCTACTGAACAGACATGGGTTCAATCCTCCTGCCATTCAACACCACTCTCCACCAGCGGACAGCATCAGACCGTCCCAAGAGGTAACACAAACTTAACTTTTATAACTTATAGATAGCAAATATATATTATGGTATATATGTCAATAAATTCTCTTTACTATGCGGCATTTTGATGATGTGGTGGGTACCTACTTGTCCCCATGGAGATGTTATTGCTTTGACTCAGACAATAATGGTCTGTCATGTCTATGGACTTGGGTCGCAAAGGTTTATGACTTTTAAAATATGAGTCCCCAGAAAAAAAGTTTGGGAAACAAAGCATTTATAGCATTTATTCAATTACAGTTGTTTTATTTCCCTCACCTACGGCAGGCTTACCACTCCACAGATCTTACCTGGTAGTGCCTGTCTCCGTGGAGATAGTTAAATTTAATTTATTACTGTGGAACAATCTAGGCAAACATCTCCATGGAGGAAAGCAGGTGATTGCCCTCTGTCAGAAAACTTACACCTTGAATGTATTTATTGCAGTTAAATTTTGCCTTATAGAAACCAGGACCATCGAAAACAGCAGATAAAAGGAAAGCTCTGATCAAACCCCAGATGACCGAGAGCCAGATGCCATCGGTGAATATTTAAAATGACCACAAGATATTTTGGATTTTCTGTGTCACTGACTTCCACTTTATACAGTCGTCTCAGGTCAGTCTATTCTGCAACAGACTAATGTTTTGTTTTTTTTATAGTATGATTACAACACAGAGGTCAGAGAGTCCAAGGTACACTTTGGTTGATGTTCAAGGAGAGATTAGCAACATTAAACATTTTCTCAACTAAATGCCTGATTAATTACCTGATTAAAAACACACCTGGAGTTGTGTTTTGTTTCATTCATACTTGTAACCATTTATTATTAGTCTGTCTACATCTCCAAAACTAAAAATGCTCTGTTCCACCTTGTGATGTCAAAAAGCGATAGTTTTCAAGTTAACAGGTACCTTTCACCTTTAGTTCAGTAGAGATTGGCAATTCCAGGTCTGAAATCATCCAAATGATTTTAGTGAAGGTGTATGGAGTTTAAAAACACAGTGGAGCACTTCCTTTATTTCCACATGACATCACGTGCAACAGAGTATAATATGTGCCCTTTAAAGCACCATGTACAAAATAATTGTTATTAAAAAATGTTAATTATATTAGAAAATGTGTTTATATTGTAATGAGAAATTATGTTTTAATGATATTCAGGCAAAGACATTTTATCAAAAAAACAATTTTATTATAGGAGAGTTGAATGTGTTTGAATGTGTATTTATTACGAGGGAATGGTGTATTGGTACAAACTTTATTGCTCAGTGAAGAACTGTCATGGTTTGTGTCTGTTTTTCTGCACTAAATAAATCTTATTGAACTGTGTGTGTATATTATGTTTGTTTACATCCATTTACAAATCAAAAAATGTATTTATGAGGACCACCATCAGCACGAGCAGCGATATCCCTGCACAAGAAAGAAAGAACCAAGTAACTAAATCTAAATCTGACCCCATGTTTATGTCATACATACCTGCTAAGTGTCCTGTGTTAGCAGATGCATTACCTGTCAAAGTAAAACATTATTAAAGGTTCTATATTACACAAAATTTACTACTGTGAAATTTTAGCTGTTAAAATGCCGTTACCTCATCAATAACAGACCTGGAGTTGTGTTTTGTTTCATTCACACATGTATGAGTAACATTTTGTTATTAGTCTGTTCACATCTTCAAAACTCAAAATGCCCTGTTCCAACTTGTGATGTTACCTTTTGTTCAGTAGAGATTGGCAGAAGTCCAGAGATTAAATTATACAAATGATTCCAGTAAAGGTGTATTGAGCACTTCCTGTATTACCATATGACATCACGAGGTGGAACAGAGTGTTTTCAGTTTGAAAAAATAACTCCGCCTCTACACACAGGGCTTGTGTTTTTAAACGTGTGTCAATGAAATAAAACACAACTCCAGATATGTTTTTGATGAGGAAACAACATTACAGTGTAAATCAAAAACAGCGTAATATGGAATAAATGTAAATATTTATAAATGAACTGCTGATACCTCTTACAAGAAACTCTGTTGTGAGAACTCCTCCGTTTGGGTCGGGCTGTGGAGTGAGGCTCCTGGTTGAACATGGGCTCTGAGGGACAGTATCAGATTTTAGAACTCTTCCCACAGCAACGATACATTCAAAACTACATAATATATCTTATGAAGTCCTCAAAATGTCGCCTATAAACCCGAAGCTGAAAACCCATAAATATGCAGAATAGCAGGCAACAACCCATTACATGAACATAACTCTAAAATATAAACAGAGTCAGCACAATACATCAACTAAAATAATAATAATAAATCAGCTTGACAACAGTGTGAGTCAGAGTCTTCATCTAGTCAAATTCCATTAGCTATGAGGCAACTATTGGTCATAAAGAAAAAAAATATTTATATTCAATCAGAAAATACAGTGAAAATTATGTTTCATTCACCTCTCAGTAATATTAATATTGTAATAAAATGTTACGTGATGCAAATGTTAATCATCTATGAGGTAACTAATGGCCATAACACAAAATAATATATACTTAATCCAAAAATACTGATTCTTTTCAAATCATCAGCATCTAATCTTCGCTCATAATAATAATATTGTAATGGCAATAATGACTCACAGGGATACAGTTGAGCCTCTCACTGTCGCAGATGTGGACCTCACAGTGCAGCCACACAGTCGAGACCTTCTCCAAGCGCTGAAACCGAAATGAGTTGAACTTAAACATGGAGCGGCTGTCTTTGGCGTTTTCAAATATTGTCACTGTGTGGTCCGATGCACAGCTAAAGAAAAGGATATAATATTAGTTTAATTTATTTGTCATCATTTGAAGTGAGCGATTATAACAAAATGTGATATGACCCAGCCTTATCTCCATGGAGACAATTGAAATGTTCCACAGTATGGCATTGAACTTAATTATCTCCATAGACACAGCAGCTGAGCTCACCAGGCCAAGTTACAGATCTGGTTTGTTCAGAGGCGATCCTCGTCACATTAAGAATCTATGTTTTCAATGTATTTCTTAAGCTTAATGCCATACTGTGGGACATTCCAGGCAAAGAATATAGAAAATATTAACTTTTTCTTTTCTTTACCTGTTAATGATCAGGCTCCACCTTTTTCTGTCAGTTGAGTATGGAGTTGGAGTGGCCCAGCAGTTGTTGATCACGACTCTGAATCTAAAACATGGAGAAGTGTGTTGTTTAAGTTACAAACTTTTACAACTGAAATAGGCCAAACTTTATTCACCTCCCACTGAGCCCTTTAGCCTCAATGCCAATGAAGACTTCAGAGCCGATCTCAGAAGTGTCAATGATGTACGGAGCATCCTTCGCATATAGGAATTTGGAGTTCTGTGAAAAAGGGCAGTTAATTCTGATGCAGGTCTATTTATTTTTGTCAAATAATGCTGCTATTAATAATAAAAGTTCATACTTAAATCTGTGATCTATCTATAGTGATCTATATTTTCTTCCGTCTACTGTATGTTGCAGCGACACACTGAATTGTCAAGGAATTAAAGGTTAAAGAAATTTTAGAAATCAAGGAATCATTCAATCAAATTGAGACACAACATAAGACTTTATATGAATGATTTTTTTTTAGGTAGGGATTTGAAGTATTGCTGGATTTTATTTATTTATTTTTTCTAGATTATATAGCAAAAGAAAATGTAATTCTGTCAACTGTAGTTTTTGAGTGGATCATACCTAGATGACTGAGGAATTAGATTATATATATTACAACTGTGAGTGTGTCTTAAAAACATGAACTCTTGTAAACAATATAGTACTCTATATTCTCTCATAGACTGAATATACAGTCTGTTCTTCTGCTTAGAAGATTTTCTTAAGTCTTAATACATTAATGTGTACTTTAATGTATACCTTAAAGCTAAAAATAATTGGTAGGCTGAAGGCGTCCCCTGGAGAATCTAAATCCACAGATCATTACTCACCGTGAACACATTCAGAGATAACTGTGACCTAAAAGTGCCTATACTGCCGTTGTTCACATAAACTGTAGCCACTCTGGAAAAAGCAGAGGGTTTAGTAAAAACACTACAAATCATTGTGTTAGACTTGAAATGTTTTACACAGAAAAGTGAATGTCCTGTGTGCTGGGACGATGCTTACCTCTGACTAAACACAGCGTTATTCACTAGGTAGGCAGCTCGATACATACAGCTGAACGTGTAGTTTACAGGCTGGTTTCTCACTGTGAGAGTTGTATCATTGGACACAATGGAGTTATAGAAGATGTACTTGGGGTCTTTGCCAGGAATGTACTACAAGAGACAACCACAACATTCAAAGTAACACACAAGTATTCCAATAGTAGACGTAAAATCAGGTTTATACAAGTTTGAATAGGAATCTGAATATATTTCTTCTATAACTCTTAAAGGCCATGTTAGAATACTCTTACATCCTCAAAAACATATCTGGAGTTGTGTTTTGTTTGAGTAACACTTTATCATTAGTCTGTCTACATCCCCAAAGCTCAAAATGCATTGTTCCACCTTGTGATGTCATGAAGCAATAGTGTTCAATTTAACAGCTACCTTTTACAGTTTTACCGAGATAGGCAGTTTCAGGGATGAAATTATCCAAATAATTCTAGTGAAGGTAAATGGATTTTAAAAACACAGCGGAGCCACATGACATCACAAAGTTAAATATGCAGGGTTTATGTGTTAAACATGTGTAAAAGAAACAAAACACAACTCTAGGTATGTTTGTGATGAACATGACATAGAAATCAGATCAGAAAATGGTGTAATATGAGCCATTTGAGGTATTTATTGTCCCTGTAGAGCAATTTGTCCTCTGCGTTTGAACCATCCTACAGTCCCGCTGGGGCAGTCTGTCTGCAGCAGTGAGGGACCCCTCTTCAGATCTTGAGCTTGGCTTAGCTGGGGGATTTCATCTATTGTGCATGTTTTGGGTTAATCTTACCAATTACATAAGCAGGATTAAATCAAATACAATTACCACCAGTTCTTGGCTGCTCAGTTTGACTATACGTGGGAAAATGTTTTTGTATATGTGAATCTTATATTGGAAAACAAAATGGTTTAGAGCCTGTATTAGGTCATAGGTTTGATTGGGTGGGTTGAGTGGGTTCATGTGCATAGCTGGAGCTGGCCCTCGATCAAAGTGCATCAAAAGTAAATTACAATAGTATGGATTGTGTTCAAAAAGTGTACTTAAAAGTTCTTATAAATTTTAGTGTGCATTGTAACTGTTTTCCACTATTATTTCAAAACTTTAACTTTAAACATGTGAAGCTGTTCATATACTTCATGTTCTATGCCAAATTAAAGGTGCACTGTGTAACTTTTCTGGTGGGGGGTCCAGCACCTGCTTCTCTCCCTGGAGATACTATCTGGAATGTTCCACAGTAAGGTATTACAATTATTTATCACTACGAAAACAGCTGTCAAAGAGCTCAGCTACATGTTAGATCTGTGGAGAGGAGAGCCCACTCACAGCAAGAATGCATGTTTTTAGGTCAACAAAAACCCATGTTAGTGAGTAAATGTGAGATGGATATGTTTAACGCCACCGGGACATTCCAGATAAAGCAATAACATTTCCATGGAGATAAGCAGGTGATAGAAGAAAGGTTACACAGTGCACCTTTAACTTTACTAAACTTACTATTTTCTTATCTTTTTGGTCGTATTTCATTTTTAAATTCTAGTCTCTCACCTCTGACTGGGTGGCACAGTACGAGTGGTTCCTTGGCGTCAGGTCTGGGATGATGAAGCGATAGTACCCCGGACTGTGGACGCCCGAATAACACACGCCTCCCAAAGACAACTGCTCGATCTCCCACCCATACGGACACTCAGGCACATTGGCAATAATAGTGTTGGGGAAACAGGACACCATCACATAGTCTGTAACAGAAAGAAGAAAATAGTTAGATACATAGCACAAAGATTTCAAGCTTTAAAACTGATTTTCATGATTTTTCTCAATTGTAACAGGAGGAAAATGTAAAATATAAGCCTTAAAAAAATCTATACCATGCATCTGAAGTTTAAAAATATATTTGTTTTTTGTTAACCATAGTCTCTGTTGTGATTAGGGCCGAGTATCATTAAGTAAGTTGCCGATACAATACATACTTTAATACATTGGCCACGATACAATACATATGTCGATACAGTCAGCTTTCGACTCGATATGATATATTTCAAAATGATTGACAGGGTTCAATAAAAAAAATAAAGGCTAAATCATCTATATCATGGCTGTGATACTAAAAGTCTTTATTAAACCACTTCTTGTGCAAAGTTCAAATGAAACACAAACATTTAAATCATCAAAACAGTGAAACTGTCAAATGTGTCGCATAAACGAGTTTTCTTCCTCTGGACAAGCAACAAAACTGTAGCGCTGTAACAAAATGCTTTAGTAAAATATACCAAAAAATACTCTTGGCGATATATCAGTACAGCAGCCCATGATATCAATACTGTATCATCACATTAAACAATACGATATATTGATATTTTGATATTTTTGCACATCCCTAGTTGTGGTTGTGAAATATTTTAGCATTCAGCATCTTAACATTTCTCACTGCTAAAAACATTATTAAAACATTACTATATCAGCAATGATCCTGAAAAATTACTGAATCAGGTATTGGCTTCCAAGTATCAATCTGTCGATGTCCTGGTTGGATGTATAAAAGAGACTATTTACTGATCATAGATGGCCCAAAAAGTCTCACAATCAGCTCTATAACACATTTGGATCCATTATGTCGTGTTTTTAGTATTTTATTATGAGTTTTTAAAGGAAATAAAAGCTAATTTCAGTCTCTGCACTGGTATTGGTTGATATTTGTTTTCATCAGATACTTAAAGCTATAGAATCATAATCAGTAGAGGAACTGAAAAAGCTGGATTAGTGCATCCCTACCTCCACCAAATAATACAGATATTTGTTCATAGCAAAAGATTTACACTAGTATTTTTGTTTTTATTTACCTGCTTTTTGGGGTGGACATGTCAGTGCAGCTGGCAACAGCATTAAAAGTCCAATGACAACTGCCATTGTGAAGCTGCAAGAAAAAGCAAAACGCAGCAATAAGACAATAATAAATACAATGAAACACCAAAAATATGATGTAGTTCTAAGCACTCACCTGTTAAAAAGTTTAGACTGGTTTGGTTTGATGTCAAAGCTTCTTCATGACGGAATAATGCAACGCTAACTCCAGTGGCTCACACCAAAAAGACTAGAAGAGGAGCTTTATACTGTCCTATGTAAAACCAATTGACTTGTATTACTTTCTCCTTTCACCACTTTCCTCTTTGGGAGGATTGGTTCGTCCATTGTGGAACTGCTCACAAAAGCGTTCTGTGCTGGTCAGACATTCACTTTTAAATTACCACAACCTCATGGGATTAAGCTCAACAAGTTTGAATCACCTTTTCAGGAATTCTGCATTTAAATTGAGAATAAAAATGACAACCATACAATAATATAGACAAAGTATTACAATATATACTAAGATAACATTAACTGGCTTTTATAGCTGTTCTGTTCGTGAAATAGTTTGAACTATTTCAGGCTTGTGTGGTTTCATTGTCCCATTTCCGAACTTGACACTATTTAACAGGCTAAACAGCACAAACCACATGTATGGATAGCTTCATAGTGCAATGTTTGGCTGATAAGACAGCCCACACTAGTTACTACTGTTCGTGATAGGTCTGTGCTCTAAATTACAGATATAAAGTTACCTTAAAGGTGCATTGTGTAACTTTTCTGGTGGGGGGTCCATCAAATGCTTTTCTTTGTGGAGATGTTATTTCTTCATCTGGAATGTTTCATGTGGTGTTAAATCTTGCTATCTTCATGGAGACCAATCCAGATCAAGTTACAGGTCAGAGGCAACTCCGCTCACAGTCAGAATGCAGGCTAGATGTTTTTGTGCTATAAAACCACTTTTAATTGAATAAATGTAGAGCTGTTTAATGTCATACTGTGGAATTATAGAAACAAGCAGGTGACAGTGCACCTTTCAGTATTTACTCCAACTGATTATTGTGCAAAACTACCTAATCACAACTATGTAGGAAATGTCCAAATTGAGATTTCTATCTCTGTGTCCTAAGAGTGACTGGACTGAGAGTGAACATGCTCAAATGAAATATTAATTTAACTGAAAACAATTTAATGATGCATGGATTCAAAGGTTTGATTATAAAAAAGCTTTAAATTTTTCTTTTTGTTTTGGTTCTTAATCTCATAAACCAATCAGAAAGATCGAAAAACTCCTTGCCTTGGGTTGCCAGATTCAACAACTGAAATCCTGACTTTAATTTTTTTATCATCAGTAGGAGCACATGCACAATTTGCTGGAAATGTCAAAAATATTTTGATGTTTTCTCTTTCCCGAAGTCCAGTTCCAGCTCGTGATAAGAGACCAGTGAAAGGCAATACCAGAGAAGTTACTCACTAATGTGCCTTAGCCTGCGTGCTAAGAAGCAGACTGCAGACAATTAGCATCACAACTACGTAGCGAAGAGGGAATCCAGCGAAGATATAGATCTGCGGTCGGGTCAGGGGAGAGGTAGTGTTGCAGATTCTGTTCGCCTGCAAGTCCAAGAAATGTGGTCAGTGTGGACAATGGACAATGGTTAAGGCTGGTGACTTAGAGTCCATTAGCATATTCATGAGAAGCAGCATGAGACCCTCAAGAACAAAACATTTAACCAAGCAATTAATGGCAAAGGTTTAGTCAAATGGGACGATTTCACAGTCTGTTAATCTCAACCTGTGATGACCTGTTTATAATATGTTTTCAAAGTTCTCGAAGTAGGGCTACAGCTTTTGGGAAAAAAAAAAAAATTTATATGTATTTTTTTTATGAGCATTGTGATTGAGATTAGATTAGCAATTTATGTTTTATTATTATGATTCTGTTCAAAATTCACATTTTAAACGCGTCCAGAAAAGTTGACAAAAAGACTGAAATATGAAAGGACAAATAATACTAGACTTGTACAGATCTAAATGTTATTTGTGGAGGAAATTACAGTAAGTCAAAAACTGCAGTCTTCAAATTGCAATTCTGATAACTTCCCTAACTCAGTACAATACTCAGTAACTCTTTGTATTTTAGTAATATGTTGAATGGCGTAATCAACAAGAACCACTATCTTAACTTGCAAGTACAATTTAAATTTTACTTTTATGAACCAGTATCATACAAAAATACAGGCCTTTAAGCTATGTTATGTTATATTATATAGATATAGATCACACTGCATTTGAAATAAAAAAAAAACGTATACATAATGTTTTAGGTTTTTACATATTTTTGTCTTTGGTGTGATTTTGAAATATAATTTTTAGCATCTCATTACTAAAACAGCACGTGCACAAGAAACATACAAGAAAACGCCAGGTCTCTTTGGACATGTTATTTTATTTTTTAAACAGAATAGAAGACATAACCAAAGAACTATAAATGCAAGCAAGTACAGTGTAAAACACACTCACACACTTAGCTATAGAAGTAGTGCTATTGTAAAAAAAAAAAATAGAAAAATACATTTGTTTATATACAGTAGATACATATTTACACATAAATAACTTTCACAGTAACACGTTAAGGTCGAGGAATTTGACAGGACCAAGTTGGCCGTTCCAGCTGGTAGATAAACTCCCTCCTGAAAAAGAAGGAAAATGTTACAAGAGGCCACAATATAATCATGACAAATCAAAATCAACAATGAATACATAATTTAGTCAGTAATTAATTTACTGTAGTAGTAGCAGTCATCTTGTTTCATCACCTCTTGCATAAAGCCTTGATTATTCTGTATTCTATATTTATATTTTATTCTACTTATATAAATATGTACATGTGCAAATATGTAAATCTGTATATTTTGTATTTTGATACACTTCAATTAAGTTTTTATTTGAACTTCATTATGATCTATTTTTTGCAATTTATAAGTATACTAAGGATGCGTTCACACTTCGCAATCACAAATCTAAACAGGTTCTAATCTGGGACTAATCTAGCACTCTACGTGACCTAAACCAGGACTAAATGAGGACAAGAACAAAACTAAACCCAGTCTACATCAGGACTCAAAGTGGACTTAAACCCGGACCAAGTCTAAGTACTGCAGTACTTACTCTCTCCAGTAGGGTGAGGTGTTTTCGCGGCAGAGCAGTCCTTCATCACAGGGGCAGATCTGGTTGATGCTAAAAGCTAAACCTCCATCTGGGACGTAGCAGCTCTCCCCCCGAATCAGACGCCTTTTACAGACCAGCTCACCGTGATGGCGAGCACAGCACATGGACGCTCCGCAGTCCCTGTCCACTTTGCACCTGGCACCTGCCGACACAGTCCAAATATGAGTTAAATTAGAGAAGACAGAATACCTTATACCATCAGTGATTATCTGAGGATTCATCGGTTTAAGCTTCCTGTTATATGCAACAGTTAGAGGAATAGTCCCCATTAATATATTTCATTTTAAGTTGTTAATCGCTATGGCAACTGCAAGTTTTTCATCATTCTGGACCCATGGATAGATTGTGTTGGTGTGGTACTAGGTTTTGTTCATTTTTTGGCTTTAACACCTACCATTACTACTTTAATTTTCTTACTTTACTGCTATTGAGGACACAGTACAAAAGTCAGATAATGATGCATTTGGTAGTCAATTATTTAAGAGTTAAGATACTGTAAACGATGATTTTCTGTGGTATCCAGGTACCAGAATGATGTAAAATTAGGACCATTACTATAGCAATTAACAATAAAAATATATATCTTTTTAATGGTGAAAAGTCCCCAAAAGTTGATTGTACAAGAAGCTAATGAATATTTATTTATTTTTGTCTGTTATTCTTTTTGGTTTTGACATTTTAAAACTGTCTTTCTTTTTTTTACACTAAAGCACATGGAGCTGGTTAATGTTATGCAATGTGCAAATTTGTCTTGTCATGAGGAAGCTGGAAGGTCAATTAGATAATTCAAAACAGCTAACCCCAACTCTTTGTTTAAATTGGTTTTGTACTGGATAAGAGTTGAATCTTGTTGTGATAATTTTCATATTTCATATCTTGTTTTGGTCCTAATTTAATCCTTTAAAACTATGGCCTGTCTTAAATTTGATTGTGGACTTGATTTTGTACATGGTAAAAACGTCTCTTTGCTTAGCCCTGTTTTTGGCCTCATTTTAGTCCTGCTGAAGTCCTGGTTTGATTTATCTTGATTTGAACAATTTCATTTCATTTTTTTTCTATTACTAGTACACTCTGTTTGTACAAGGTAAGTACGCCCCTTAGCTTAGTCCAGATTTTGGCTTCATATTAATCCTGGTTAAGGCCTGGTTTGATTTATCTTGATTTAGTGACAATCTCATTCTGTTTTGATTAGTATTGTCCCTGTAAGGAAGTTGTTCTCTGCTTTTGACCCATATGTGACCCAGATTTTGCAGCTTAGATCAGTACTCAGAACCAGTATGTTCTAGTGCTTTGGGATTTACTATTTGAAATGATCAAAATAGAAACTTTTTCCTTACCTTCTTGTCCGTTGGGAATACTGCGATGGCATTTCCCAAACATGCAGCTGAGGCCTCGTACACACTGGGTATCTCTCCTACAGTACTGCCCCTCTCCTCGCAGTGGCACACACAAACCAAAATGTCTATCACATGTAAATCCACGACCACACGCCCTGTCGTGGTCACACTGAGCCTAAAAGAAAAAAAAATAAGCACATTTCAGTAAATTTCAATAGCAAGATTTGAAATTATAATCCTCAAAATTGCAGCCGAATAAAAAAATCTCTTACCGTGGTTGGTTTTGGAGCGGGGTCCATAAGTGCTTTAGCGCCCTCTTTGGTCGGGTTATGGGGCATGTTAAGCATCCAAGCCCAAATGCGAGCTTCGGTGTAGGCAAAGCAAAGAATTAAACAGATGATATTTCCAAACATTTTCACAAAATCAAAAAATGAGGGGTAAAATAAAACAGATTCGGAAATGAAATGAATAGCTATTATAATGTAAGTCCGAAAGTCCACCAAAATGTGTAGGACCAGTGCTGCCTGCTGGATAACTTGTTGCAATGATGTCTCCTCTCTTACCCAGACTTTTAAAGCCCACTAGGACTTGCTTCCCCCAACGCCTTTATTTGTCTAAGCAACGTGGTAGGTGGGGACAATTAGTAGTTAATAAAAGATTACCTAAATTGCTTAAGTCACCCCCTGCAGCTACAAAATAGTGTCAAAATGACCATTCGTGGAGCAGGGCCCGGAGAGTGGGCGAGGGGAGGGGCTATCCAAAGTGATGGGGCTAACACAATGGAGGCACCTCTCTGTGGTTATCTCCCCCAGACAAACAACACAGCAGACAATGGGAGACAAATATATGACATGTTTCATTGCGTTCTGACTGACAGCTTAGCCACCGCAGGCCCTGACCCCTAAAATGTAAGTAAACAGGTCTCGGATAGGTCCTTTCTCCGCTCCTATTCCAATGCAGGCTTCACGCTGAGAGCAATTTGCAGAGTAGCACCCCACAGACGACCCCATGATCTCATTAAATGTAATTAACATCAGCATTCACTTATTCAGGAGCAGAAGGGATGGGAGAGACAAGACAAAAACAAGATGTACTACAGCTTTTTAAATGTCCAGATGTGCTTTAAAAGGTCTCATATTACACTATTTTCTGACCTATTATAATGTTTTACCTTCACTATAAACATTTAGAGCAGGGGTGTTAAACTCAAATTCACAGAGGGCCAAAATTAAAAACTGGGACTAAATCGTGGGCCAAACTATATATTTATTGAAAAGTGTCAACAACATCTGCATGTTTTCTGTTTTTTCGAGATATGTAATGTTAAACCTTTTCTTATTAAAATAAATGTTTAATAATAGTTTTGCTTAAACACTGAATCCAGAACAAGTATAATATAAAATAATAACATTTTAAATAAATCATGTCTCTGTAGCCTACATGTAGGCTAGCTCTAATATATATTTGATATGATCTCATGGGCCAAATATAATTATATCGTGGGCCATATTTGGCCCCAGGCCCGAGTCTGACATGTCTGATTTAGGTCATTTAAGATCTGGAATTGCCCATCTCTACAAAACTAAAGGTAAAAGGTAGCTGTTAACTTGAAAACTACATGATATCACAAGGCAGAATAGAACATTTTGAGCTTCAGAGATGTAGACAGAGTAATATTTAACTTTAAGCAATGCTATAATATTGTTACCTCATCAAAAACATACCTGGAGTTGTGTTTTATTTCATTCACACATTTCAGTAACCCCTTATTATGAGTCGATCTATATCTCTATAGCTCAAACTGCAATGTTCTACCTTGTGATGTCCTATAGTAGCAGTTTTCGTCTTAACAGTGACCTTTTACCTTTTGTTCAGCATAAATTGTCAATTCCAGGGCTGAAATCATCCAAATCACTCTAGAGAAGGAGTATGAAGTTTAAAAACACAGTGGAGCACTTCCTGTATTACCACATCACATCACAATTTGAAACAGACTGTTCCAACTGTTTGAGAGAAGAAGTCAGTTTAAATTTACAGGGCATTCAAGTTTAACATGTGTGAATGAAACAAAACACAACACCAGGTACCAGGTTTCTGATGAGGAAACAACATCATGGATCAGAAAATAGCGTAATGCGGGCCCTATAATCGTATAATTTAAAGTGTGTGATTTGGTGTTCTGGGAATTGACTCGACACAGTCAAGCTATCACTATTTTTTCTAAAGCTGGAAATGAGCAAAAATGTCCACAGGGAACTTTAGTCCTTTTTAACAGTCTCACGTAACTGGTCTGGCAGCAGAGACGGTGATGTCATAAAGAAAGTCAATGAAGTACCCAATGCTGATGGTAAAAAACTACAGCAACGTGTGTTCAGGGCTATTTTGTTTGTAATGGCTTTGTTCCTTAATGTGCCGAAGCCAGACTGATGTATGTAGCACTCAAGATCTGGGACAGCTCCTGCTAAAAAAGATCGGGAAAAGGCGGAGTGTTCAGAAAACTACTTCCACCTGATTGGTTGAAGCGTAACAGCAGATGAGCAAGTAATAAATCAAACTTTTGCAAAAACCACTTGAGAGAAAACCACATCTTTCCCATTTCCCACATATGCACAAAACGCTTCCCTCTGGACGTTCTTTCAAAAACAAAATAGTATTTTTGCAACAACAGAGTAAAGTTTGGACACACCACCCCAGTCAATGTTTTCTTAAATTTTTACTACATTGTAAATTTTTCTGGTAGAGGGTCCATCAAAAGCTTGTCTCCATGGAAATGTTATTGCTTTGTCTGGGATGTTTCATAGTATGGCATTAAAAATCCTTATCTTCATGGAGACCAAACCAGACCAAGATGCAGGTCAGATCTGTGGAGAGGCGACCCTGCTCACAGTCATAATAGCTGTTTTTCTAGATATTTTTGAGCTATAAAACTGGCTTTAATTGAATAATGTAAGGTAGGACTGTTTAAAGCTACACTGTGGATCATTCCAGGCAGAGCGTCATCCTTAAAATCCATCGAGGGATTTGAGTTAAAATGCAGCAGCGACGGAAGTACAAAATGGATTCTCCTGATTATGTGAATCCAGAAATTGCTCTTTCCTCCTACTCATTTCCTGAAATGTGCTACAGTATGGTATTTCATGTAACTATCTCCATGGAGACAAGAAGGCTAAGTTACAGGTCAGATCTGTGGAGAAGTGGGCCTGCTCATGGTAAGAATACACGACTTTGCTGTCGTTTTGAGAAATAAAAACACCTGTAAATGGATAAATACAAAAAATATTGGTTTAATGCCATACTCTGGAACTAGCCAGGCTGGTGCCACCTAGTATCTCCACTCAGTTTCATTTCTTTCCAGCAACTAGGTCAGGAATCGGAATACACTAGACCGTGGGTGTCCAAACTTATTTCATCAAGGGCCACATATCTAAACACATAAGAAGCAGAGGGCTGATCAAGGGCCATAGACTGGTGCTCAGTACAGTGAATAATTAAAATATGTGCATGTTTAACATGTTAGAATGAGCCATCAGTCTTTATTCATTCTAAGATAATCAAAACCACACACTTAATATTAAATATTAAAAAACTTGCAGTAAAAAGTAAAGTTTTAATTGATGCAAGGTAATTTGGGCCAATTCACCTGGAAGCCTGAGGGCCAAGAAAAAAATTGTCTGAGGGCCGCATTTGGCTCATGGGCCATAGTTTGGACATGCCTGCACTAGATGGTTTGCAAAAAACCCCGGAAGTGCGAGTTTGGGCACCAGCCAGTCAGTGAAGAGCCATACATTTTGTGTTGGCAACGATTCTTGAGATCGAGGATTTAAAGCCGGAACAAAGAGAATGTTTGGTGAATTTTATCAAGGGAAAAGACGTTATTGTCCTTCTTCCTACAGGATTTGGGAAAAGCTTAATATACCAGTTAGGCCCGTTAGTGGTGTCACGACCAAACAGCAGCGATTGTTTAAATAAAAAAAGTACCCGCCTACCATGAGTGAACGAATCCTAATGCTGAGAGGTCAACCGGTTTCCACTAAGTGAAACCGGCTGTGGAACATCCTCTGCAAAGCAATAACATCACCATGAAACAAATAGATGGCGAACCCTCCACTGGAAAAGTTACACAGTGAATTTTAATGAATTTATTGTGTCATAATATTGTTGTGCGCCTACACACCTCATGCAGTTTTAGTTTTGAACATAAAACTTCAAGATCATGGAAAAACTTAAAATTTGAAACTAACCATTGTCCATGTGTGTGCCCTCACACAAAAAGCCAAATTACTAATACTACTAAAAAAATACTACCAAGAAATATTCACAGGGCTGTCGATTGAAGAGTCCAGAAAATGCAGAAAAATATGAAGTATAATCTGTAGTGCTGTAGTGTCCAAAGACATAAAGATTATTTTTAGGTTTCTATGTGAACTGCAGAGCTTTGTCAAATAAAAATGTGATTATTTATCTCCATGGCAATCAGTAGCTCTAATTTATAGCCCCTTTACACAGCATGTAACTATGATTGATGGCTGATGAGGCCAGATAAAGCCCCAAAACTTAACATGAGAGAGAGGATCACTGCGTATTGAGTAAGAATCAAAAACAGCTGGTTATGAAAATGAACACATATTGACTTCAAGCACATCCTATCTATAAAACGCTAGAGTCCTGCTTTGTTCTTAATAGTTTCCAATAGAAATAATCGTAGCTATGGGGACTCATATAATTTATTACAAGCTTCTGGTTTGCTTCTTGAGTCCTGGGGCAAGCAACCCTCAACATGTGATCATATGCTAATGCTAACTTAGCTCCTACTGCTAGGCCCGCTTACATTAACACAAGGAGAGATGCCGGGGTAATTGTGGGGTATTTACATTTGTATGGGGGCAGACAGCACGGGGCACAGAGGCGGATATCAGCAGTCTGGATCTACAGCTGATAGGGCCTTATCAAAACAGACTAACACAGACTAATGACGTAATTGGTAGTCAGTTAGCGGCTACAATGGGAGATACCGGATCAATTAGCAATACGTAAATATCAATTCAGCCTCTTACACCATGTTACCAGCAGGGGGGTTTAGAGCAGTTACGGTGTTCTCACTGAGTACTTGTGTATTGAGAAAACGTGAATATTCTGTATACATTTTGAATTAGTACTTGTGAATAAAAATGTGTGACTAAAATACCAACGCAGAAAAGTAAGGTCACACTGAATATCATCATGCTTAAAGAGCGGGTATTACACTTCTATGGGGTATTAACTGTTAACTATGGAGTAAAAATAACCGAAATATTGTGATATCGCATCGTCAAAGTTCTCACAATAATATCATGGACCATCATGACATCAAATTACTCTTTGCTTAAATTAAGAGTTATGGTGCAGCAATAGCTAAAAAATGACAAAGGGAACTACATAGACCATGGTCCTTTGCTCCATTTCAGTGTAGACTACATGAAGAAATAACAGTTCTAACACTTTTAAGTCGTAGTTCTTTCAATTAAGCCTTGTCAAGGCATTTTAAGAGGAAAAAAAGTAGCATATTAGCCTCCACAAAATAACGCAATAAACAACATACTGTGAGATGTATATCGGGAAAATATCATACTGAGACATTTGGATATTGTTACATCCCTGATTGTGAGCCTCCCCACCATATCATGAGCTTTCCCACAATATCACAATAAATATCGTACCGTGAGGTTCATACCGTGACGATATCGTATCGTGAGACTTGGATATCATTACACCCCTACTGTTAAAACAAAACATATTTAGATCACCATTAGAGAAGTTGCCAATACGATACTTACCTCGATACATAGGCCATGATACGATACATATCTCGATACAGTGCACTTTTGATTCAGTGTAATATATTTCAAATCGACTCGATACATTTCAGTAAAAATAAAGGCTAAATCATGGTTGTGATACTAAAAGTCTTTGTTAAATGTTAATATGAAACACATTTTAATCATCAAAACAGTGAATATGTCAAATGTTGCATAAATGCATGTCCTTCCACTAAACAAGCAACAAAATTGTAGTGCTGTAACAAAATAATTTAATAAAATATGCCAAAAAATACTCTTGGTGTATATATGTCGATACAGCAGCCTCCGATATCGATACTGTATCAGCAGATTAAACGCTACAATATATTGACATTTCAGTATTTTTGCACGCCCCTAATCACAATGTTAACTTTTATTCATTTGAAAATACTATATTCACCAAAAACATATTAACATGTTTTATAAATTTTTGACTGCCTAAGTTTCTCCTCCCTTTGCTTTCTGCACTAAGTCACTCCCCTTCAGAGCAACAACACAACCAGCATGCATCTTACTAATGAAATTACTGCACATTGCATCAGGTTTGTCAAGTTGTTGTGTTCAATTTCGTGGGCTGAGCATTGGACAGAATTTTAAAGCTCACAATAAGAAGGGTTTGAATAGGGGCTGTCAGAGATCACTAAATTACTGAAACATGCATGGATGACATCGAAAACCTCTTCAGGCATGTTTTTGATGAGGGAACAATGTTAAAGCATGGTAGAAAGCTCCAAAAAGTCAATTTTGCATAATGCCCCCTCTTTAACAAGGCTGTTCTAAATTACATGTACTCAAAACATGAACATTCTAAAAAATACAGGATATTGTTATAAAAACATTTACATTTTCTTTTTCTCTGTTTCTTTCACTTGTCTCTTTCCTTTTTATGAGATGATTTGTAGTTGGCAAGATAACGCTAAACGGATTTTCTCAAGAACCTTCAAGCAAGATAAAATATTACGGTTGCCAAATGCCGATTATTGTCTTTATTCAAGAAGGAACAGTTAACATGAACAACTCATAACTGATTACACAGGAAATACTTTTGTCATTCCTTTATAAGTTATTAAGGTGACTTTGACTCTATTTTATTGCAAGTCAAAAGTTGTTCAAGATTTTCAGAAAACTACAGCAATGCATAATACAAAAACTATATCAATACAGGCATTGGGCTTTTTTATTGTATTATATTTATTGATGTTATGTATTTTATGTATTTATTTATACATTTTTGGTGTAAAAAGCCATCTGGTTTATCCCTGACAGAGCTTGAATGTATGTACAATAATAATAATAATCCATAGCTAATAATGCTAATGAACAATAATGGAGAACAGTTTATTCATGGGAAAATAAGTAGGCTATTAAAATAAAAGATGAACTAAGTACTAACAGACATCTAATGTAGCACACGGTGGACTTTATTTAGATAGTAATATGTGGCCCTTGAAATTGTGTAACTAGTAATGTAATCCAATTATGTTCAAAGTAATTATCTATCTATTTATCTATCTGCCTTATACTATACCTCTGTTTTATGTGATGTGATTGTGCTACATGTACCTCAATAATGTACATATTTACATTCCAGTATTTGCACGTTATGAATTGAACTCTTTGCAGTATTGTTAGCACTACTAAATGCTCATTGTTACAACAATGAGACAATGACAATAAATCCTTGAATCTTGAAAAGACATGTATAGTATAAATCTATAGGCCTAAAGAAATGTGTGATTTGTGTATTTGGTGTGATTTGGTTCTCCAGTCTAGAAATCCCAGACTCCTCCTGCCCCTATCACTACGCCATGTCCCTTGTCTCTGAGTGCCATCAACAGATAAGTGTCTCCAAACAGTGCTTAATGTGCTGCCCGTTTGCTAACGACTCTGCTAATGTCTGCTAATAGTGTATCAACACAGGCAACAATCAACAAAAACATATCGGAATGGATCTTTAGCCACAGTGGGAGATTTAAGCAGGATTTACAATAAGCACCACAAGTCACTGCCTAAAATTCAAATAATGTTTCCAGTTTGGTGGAGAAACAGGAGTACTGCATAACTTTTGTAACACTGTACACTTGAATCTGGTATGTAAACATTAGAATGTCTCTTAATATTAGTCTGCCTTAAGCCATGTGTCCCCATCTGGAATTACTAGTACACATTGTTCTCATGTTAACTCAAAGTCCTAGAAAGAGAAGTAAAGTCTAAATAAAAAGTTGTTTTAAAGGAAGGTGCTAGAAAGACCTCAAAACAATTTCACAGTGTTCTCAGAGCAGACATTTACGGCCTTGTACAGACAGACAGGCCAGACGAAGAGGCCTTCATAAATTGGGTGTAAAAAGGCAAAGCTAATTGTTACCAGAAAAACATTGGTGGAGTGATGTAGAGTAACAAAAAGTATCTTTTGAGACTGTAGTCTAAAGTATATTTATGCTTCAAGACATTTATGAACTGGCACCACAAAAACTATGTTGATAACAATTTAGTTTCAATCAGTAAATACAGCATGTATTCTTATAACGTTTTGCAAATACTGCAAAATGCTAAATCTTCAATCAATCAGTAAATACCCAGTTTGTAACCTGGCATGCACCAGATTGATATGTGTGGCACTCTGAATGGAGTTCTACATATGATCAGTCTGGAACATCTCTTGCTGAAAGCGATCAGAAAATGCTGAACATCATGTCGACTATTCGAATCTGAGTGGCCAAAGTGCCACAACAGCAGAACAAGCCCAAAAAATCTAACTTTAGTTAAATACATTTAGGAAAAAAGCAGACTTCTTCCCTGTCCCCAATTGCACAAAGTGCTTCCCTCTGCAAATTTTTCACAAACAATTTGATGCTAAAATTGCCTTTAGTACGTCTGTCGGCACTGCTATGTTTGTTTTGGTTCGTTTGGGTGCTTGGCTTTTGGCTTCCGCACAACGCAGCTCTGTGATTGGTCCGCCCACACAATTATCCTTACAGTGCGGGCACGCCAAGATCGACTCTTGTGAGTTTGTGAACTCACAAATATCACAGGAACCCATCTTGCTGTGCAAGGTTACCCAGTTTTGGCCAAATTGATACTTTGCAGCGAATGTCATCATCATTCCCTGGGCGTTTGATGTTAACTGTAGGCATGCTCTACCAGAAGCTCTATTAGACTTTAATGTGATCTTTATTTCAACACAGTCTGACCAGAGCAGATTTTTACTTCAGGCATACTAGTGAAATCAAATAAACTTACAGATGGTGCCTTTAAAGTGGTGCTTTTGGGGCTATACAAAAGTACATTGGTTTGAATTCTGCACTCAGATACTTCTGACTGAGTAATTCATGCAAACATCAAATTATAAGAAAAAAAAAAACACAAGTACAGATATCTGTATTCATTTTACATTACAACACAGTTACAAGCGACAAATCATTAGCTTCTAGAAGGGAGTACTAATCGGTACACTATAACTGTCTCCACTTTATGGCAATTTTGTAGGTAGCCGATAAAGACGATTTTCCTATCAACCAACACCTACCTCACCCCCGAACATAAAGCTCTATGTTGACCTCAGCATTGACTTGTGTCTCTGGTAAAGTTTAAAATAATCTTCTCTACAACCTGTTCCCAATTGCGAAGAGACAGAAGACTCCCAGCATAATGAGAAACAGCCAGTGTCTTTTTGAGCCAAGTTTTAAAAAGCAACCCAAGGGAAAAAAACATGCAGGACAGTGTGGCAAAGGTCAGTACTGGACTTTGGTAAATATGATCAAATTACCAAAATATGATGAGGCCAAATAGACAAACAATAAAGATTACTGAGCTGTTACATGGGATTTGTAGTCGTTATCAAATTGAGAACGTAAACCACATGTGTTCATATCCCATTCCAGGAAACCATATGGATCACTAATCTGGAGCATGACAACTCAACATGTTACATTAATCTGATGTTTAACATTTTACTACTATAAGAAGAGGGTGCAAGGTTTGTTTTGTTATAATTGTTCTGGTAATTATAAGGGCATTAAAAATAAAAAATCTTCAAAACACGAATCAGCAGACTTGCATGGTAAACCTACAGCAGACCTATTATGCAAAATCAACTTTTCAGAGCTTTTACCCAAGTTATACCTCATTTACCCTCTCAAAGTTCTATTTGGAATCATGCGTGTATGTTTAAAAAATCTGTAATCACTTATTTTCAAGACATAATGAATACTGTATTGCTGATCAGCCCCTGTTTTCTCCACCACTGGCATACGCCCACTGCTTTCGACTTACTTCATTGTCAAATTACATTTTTTAACCAGTGATAGGCGTAGGATTCAGCAGCGTCGCTTAGTCATTTTTGTGGATATCCATGCTGTACAAAAGAATACATTTAAGTTAAAACATTTCCGTGTTTGAATGTTTGACAACAATTTGGACAAATTCAATTATTTCAAAGTATGCTGCTGTTTTCAATGTGTCTTTAATGTGTCACTGATGATATTAAACAGATGGGATGTGATGAAAATGACATCCAGATACTCACTGATACAAAAAGCACCAAAAGAATCTAAATTAAAAACTCATTTGGACAAGGATCAATAATACTGAAAGAAAACCACGTAAATAGGAGAGAAGTTTTACGTTTATTGAATTTTTGATTGGTCTTGATCTATATCAGAACTAGTATAAAACCAGCCTTTAATATTAAGAAACTAGTTTTATTTTGTGTTGAAAATGACATTATATTATCCAAAAATATTGCAACATCAGGATGATGTACTTTGCCTTTTCCTCAGAGTTGGAAAAAATGTGTATGCAGAGGTTGCTAATAAAAGAAAAACTGTTTGTACAGAGTGGTTAAGGTCCTTGGTTCAATGACTGGACGGAGACATTCTGTGTACAGTTTGCATATGGTCTGGGACTAAAGGGACATAAATGTGTTTCCTCAGGTCCTACTGTTTTTTCCTAAACTATGTAGTCAGGTGGTTATGTATGGCTACACATTTGTAGTTTGTAAAGGTAGGATATATTGTAGTGGTAATAGTTGGTTGGCAGTAGTAAGTTGTGGTGTTGCTTTTTGACTTTGTTATTAGTGGGTTAGTTGTTATTTGGGTATTGCTGGTGAGTAGATGTGAAAATCATTTCCAGAGATGAGACCAAGTTTTGAAAGTCTTAAGTAAGTCCAGAATTGCAAAAAATCAAGTCAAAGTTAAAGGTGCACTGTGTAAATTTTAAGGGTGGAAGGTCTGCTACTTGCTATTTCTTTGTCTCTACAGTAAGACATTAAAAATATCTCCCTAGTATTTGTTTAGTTCCAGGTGTTTTATAGCTCAAAAATAACTTATAAAAACATGAATTCTTACCATGTTGAATTTCTCCTTGGGGATCACTAAAGAATTATCAATCTATCTGTCTGTCTATGTGCAGGCTTTCTTCTCCATCTAACCGTTAACCTGTCTCCAATGTGATTTCCAAATTTATTTCCATACTGTGGAATAATCAAGTCAAAGCAGTCATATCTCCATGGAGACAAGCAGGTTGCAGACCCTCTACCGGAAAAGTTATACAGTGCACCTTTAAGTCTTAGTCCATTTTATCAAGTCAACACTCAAATAATCAAAATAGTGATTCTAGTCATGACATGCATGCTCACACTTGCCTTCACTGTTACTAAATGTTACTAGGAAGTGTCATTTTTTCTGCACTTTTAGAAACTACTTGGCAGTATTTTGTGTTAAGTTCATTCTATCTCCACAAGGGGGACACATGCTCTTCCACTCTGCCAATGAAATATATACACTTTTTTTCTTCAAGTGAGAAAAAAGAATGGTAGGACAGAGGAGTGAACACTTCTCTATGTCAGCTGTATCGCTTCATAACTCCACTCCTGATTTGCTTAGAGAGAGAAAGAGAGAGAGAAGGAGAAAAAGAGAGGGAGAGAGAAGAGAAAAGCAGAGGACCTAGGACTTGAGCTCTGTTAGGCGGGGGGAGCGGAGGAGTGAGGAACCCCGCAAGTCCAGCAATAGGAACAGCAGCAGTAGACACAGAAAAGGGGCTGAAAAGAAGACCAAAACACTAATAAAAGTTGGAGTTTGGACTGGTGGGACATGGGGGTCTGGGCTGTCCTCCTTATCTCTCTGTCCCAGGTTGATTTGGGACGAGTATGGTCACAAGAGCAAGAAGGTAAGCCCTACTTTATCCACAGGTATGCATGATTTGTGATATTGACACTTTTTATATCCTCTTGTAAAGTAAGTGTCAAATATATGCAGGATAGTAAAGTCAAGGCTACAAAATGTGCAAATTCTTGGTATTTCAAAAGTTGGCTACAGATTTGCAAAGGTTCAAGAATGTTTGAAAACTATTTTGTCTGTAAAATTCTTCATGCATTTTTGTTTAAACTGAACGGTCCCCAGACATTTCCCTGACCCAAGCCAGGAAAGCACATAAAAGTTTTCATGTGTTTTTGAGAGGGATGCCACGGTAATAAGTCCCAAGAGGATAATCATATTTGCAAACAGATCCTTGGTGATTTTGTTATCAAATTTGGAAGAAAGAACTGTTGTAAAGGTATGTTGTAAACACACACTTGATGGGTCATGGGAGGAAAGCTCTAAATTGGAATTCATCCGTTACTTAATCTTCTCCACTCCACACTTCAAACAAGGCCAAAACTAAGTCTAAACCAGGACCAGGAATAAACCAGGTCTAACCGAGCCCTAAACTAGGTCTAAAGCCTCACTAATAGATACTGACCATTGCAAAACATCACTTCAATGTACTGTAATATAAATCAGGTTGAAAGCAGGTCTAACCGAGGACTAACCCAGGTCTCATCCTGGATTAACCCAGGACTAATCCAAGACTAAACCTGGACTAAACTAGGTCTAACAAAGGGGTAAATTAGGACTAAGCATGAATAAACAATGACTAAACCAGAAATCCAGGTTTAACCTAAAACTAAACCAGGACTAAACAGAGCTAAACCAAGACTAATCCAAGACTAATCCAGGTCTAACCCAGGACTAAAGCACTTCTAATCGATACTGACCAGTGCAGTCTGAGAACACCCTACAAGAGCTGCAGTCTTGGATCTTGGTTCAATCATGTAGTCATCAGTATTTGTACTTGTCAAACTTCATATCTATTTTCATAATTTAATCTACTCATTTTTTTTTCACATTTTATTAAACAGATGCTGTATACTTCTTCACCTCTGTGTGTCGCCATGTATTTTAGTTCTCCTTGGAGATATAGTATTTTTAGCCAGCCTCGTTCTTACGCTAACCCTCCTCCTCCTCCTCCTCCTCCAACAATCAGAGATGCTCTAGTTTCTATGGCCTCTCCTGTGGTCCCACTTCCACTGATCAGGGGCCCGGGCTCTGTAGAGGACAGCCAGAAAAACTGCCACATGCTGTATAGACAGAGGGGGCAAGCCAACTAAAAACTTAAGTAGTGAAAAAAGTTTAAATCTGACTACAAATGTTGCTGAAGCTTAAAAAAAAATGGAATTCCAACATTTTGGGCATTTGGGATTTTTTTTTTAAACACATAAGGTATGCTCTGACAATCCAACTCCCCCTATTGGTCAGCCTCTGTCATGCTTCGGGTAAGTGACAGGTGGACTCCAGTGAAGTGCATGTTCACAGATCCAACCTGTAATTCCACCTGGTGATGACACCTGCTTGTTTTTGTGTAGAAAGATAAGTTTAAAGCGGACCTATTATGCATAATCGACTTTTTAGAGTTTTAACCATAGTTGTATCCCCTTCAGATTTTCCCTCTCAAAGTTGCATTTAATGTGATTTATGCATTTTAGGTAATCTTCATGATCCTGTATTCAAGACATCATTGCTCGGATCAATGCTCTTTTTCACACCCACTAGCATACACCACTGCTCTGTACTTGACTTTGTTCCCCAATTTTATTTTCTTCATCAGTGATACATGTAGGATTTGGCAGGGCCATGTAGTCATTTTGGTGCAGATTAAAGAAAATCTGTTACTCACTAATGTGATGTGCAGCCATTCATAGGAAGTCCCATTAGCCACACGGCTCTTTGTTGTTGCGGACATTTAAGGTGACATCAGCTCCCACTGGGCACCACAGTTTTCTAACGCAGAAGTCAGCTGACTTGTTTCTTGTATTAAATTTTTTTGATCAATATTGCAATTTATATATTGTCCAGGTTCTAACATAATGATACACGGGAGTCATAGGTTATATCTATATAGCAGACACAAGCATTATGTCTTCTTTAACACCACTGACAAACAGAAAAGTTACATAGTGCACCTTTACATAATTGCAGTCTTTATGATTGGCTAATTGTGACTATTCACCATGAAGATGTTAGATTTCACACTGGCTCCCATTAGCCTTAAATGTTGGATAATGTAACCACTAATTGACTGTGATTACTGCCAGTACTAAGTTGTTGTTTCTTACTTAAATGTAAGAAACAACAGCTATATTTAGCATTAATTTCCTTAGACTTTTGCCTTAGGCTTTGGGGTATTTGTGGCGATCACTGAAAATTATCAATAGCCAAATAGTCACACAGGTGTCTTTAGTTAGCATGGGTCATTAGCCCAGAGGTATGCCGCAAATTACATGAGCTCACAAACAAGAACTAGTGCCAAAATGACGACAGTTACATCCTAGCTTAGCAGGTGCAAAATCTTATACGGATCTGTGTTTCTATTCTAACCTTTTTTTTTTTTAAACTGAAATTACCTTTAATATATACTAAGTGGCAGTATAACTGGATTCAAGCCTAAGCCATTACACTACTGTAAAGTACAGACATCTGCTACAATAGCTACCAGACTTTAGTGCCATGAAAAAAATCAATAAACATCTAAAGAAGAGGGGGGAAAAAAAAGCTTGATACACTATGTACAACTTTTCTGGAGGTGGGCATGCTACCTGCTCATCTTTATTGAGATGCTATTGCTTTGCCTGGAATGTTTCACTGTGTTGCATTAAACACATCTACCTCCATGGAGACAAACAAGTGACTCCTCTAAGCCTAGTTAGAGAGATTAGATGTCTTGGTCATAAAACTTGATGAGGAATTCTTACAAAAATGCACATGAGACTAAACACTTTTGCCTCATCTCTAAATATTTTGACATCCAAGGGTCTGAATATTTGGACCAGGTCCCTAATTTTCCATGCCATGTTATATTTTTATAGATCCCAAACATAACAGTGTGATTGGTCTGTCAGTTATTCACACTTCGAACTCCGCTCCTGCAGCCGGGTGTTTGTAAGAAGAAACACTTGGCTGTAATCAGGACAGTCCTGTGTGATGTCATGTAGTACTTGAAATGACAGAGGCCACTGGAGGCAGCGTGCAGTCAGTTTTTCACACAAGGCTGTAAATTTCCTAGTTTGTTTTAAAAAAGGACTAGGTAGACATTGCTAAACAGTAGACACTGCTATTGAAACACTATATACACACTTTAGTAGCCAAAAAAAAGTTGATTTAGTGTTTAGTTCCACTTTAAATAAAAACAACTGCAGTTAACTAAATGCAAGACACTATAACATTCCAGGCAAAGTGATAATCAAGCAGGTGGCAAATCCCCCCACCAAAAATGTTACTAGTAGAGTAGATTTTAATAACATCTGATCTTTCTCAATCATTCCCAGCATTTGTGTTATGGCTACTGCAGTTCCTGGGACACTGAGGTGCCAAATGGTTTCCTCCCACGCCACAGTCGCCTCGGGGCAGGTTTCAGAGCTGTAAAAAGCACTGGGCTGAGGTGCTGCGACACACATAGCACTGACCTGGCCCTGTGATGATTACTGTAGCACTAACGCGCCTGCCAGAGTCTGCAGGTGGTTCACATCCTGTTTCTAGGCCTCCTTTACAACACTGGACTAGACTTTATATTTGGAAACCCACTGGTATCATGAGTTATGCAGTCATATTGATGTTATAACAAAGGGCAATATCATTATATACAGCCGGAGAAGATGTTATGATGAATGGTTAGCACCCTAATTTTAATTTTTTATTTTTTTTTTATCAGATTCAACCATCATCAAAAGTGGTGACAACAAACACCTATGCAAACTAAAACAGAAAAATAATTGGCACACTATGTAATTTTTCTGTATGAGGGCATGCAACCTGGTCGTCTCCATACAATGTTAATTCTTTACTTGGAAAGTTCCATTGTGTGGCATTAAATGTATCTCCATGAAAATAAACACAACAAGCTATCAGAAGTAACAGAGTAGATCTGTGAATAAGCGACCTTGCTCACAGTAAGAATGCTGTGTTTTCAGTGTAGGTTTGAGCAATAACAGTGCCTGTAATTAAATAAATGCTTGAATTAATCACTTAATGCCATACTGTGGAGCATTCCAAAGCAAGCACCAACCATTGGCAGTGACTTTTACAGGATGGCTCTTTGGCAAATTTGTCATATTTAACACATTACTCATATTTCCAATGGTTAAATTCAGGCATAACAATGCAATGGTCCAAAGAGCAAAAAATTACCAGAAACAAGATATTTCACAAGAATCCACTTTTAAATTCCCAGACATTATGCTGCAACAGGCTGAATGTCCATCAGCTATAATCCAAAATACAGACTTGTTACATTGTCGAGCTTTAGTAGTTGTATTGAATATCACACTTACTTTAAAAGAGGTGATGTAAAGCTAATATCTAAAACAAAGAGGTTTGTTTTTTCAATGGGAATAAAGACAGGCTGAGAAACAGTGGGTTGAATGAACTGTACACGACAGCTTACTATAAATGGATGAATTTGCTGTGTCCTAGTTAAGCATTATCCTGTGTGACTTCCTGTGCCCAATAGATTGCAATCTGGTTGGTGCAATGCAGACAAGGTAGATTCTATGGCTACAAGTTAAAGTGGAACTAAACACTAAATTAACTTTTCTGCTTCTAAATTCTGTATATATTGTTTAGTATTATCTACTCTTTCTCATCCTTTTTAGGAAACTGCGTACTGCCTCCAGTGGCCACTGCAATTTCAAGTACTATATCACATCACCCAAGACTGTGCTGATGATTTTCCCCTGCCGCCCAGTGTTCATTATTAGAACCACTTGGCTACAGGGGTGGAGTCTGAAGTACAAATGGATTGGATTATTTATTTTTCAACACAGCGGCTGTGTGTGCAACCCCAGTGCAGAAAGTGTAGCTGTCTGTGCGGTTAACATGAAAATGCAGCACCAGCTTGTGATGTTGCCAGAGCACTAAAACAGTTTATTTAATACTGTGTGATAAAATGAGTTCTGCTGTGAATGGGATATGTGTTAATGACCCATATGTGTTATATGTAGGTGAGTAAATGATAAGAAGAAATGGTCCATACTTCAGTGACCACCTATTCATACCTGATGGACACACCTAGCCCCGCCCCCTAGGAGGTCCTGAAATCCTATGAGACACTGGCATACAGTAATATAAGACATGACAGCGGCTCTTTCTGCAGGAGACATGTGGTGGACACGCTCAAAGAAATAAAGCAGTAGACACGTCAAATTTAATTAATGCAAGACAGTAGTACTGGGCAATTGATTGAGAGATTGTGAGATCGTAAATCATTCATGTGTAATCGTTAATGATATGGCTGGGCTTTTAAACTGAGAGGTCTTCAGCCAGTCCTCTGTCAGTAAAGGCCTGGGGTTCGGAGTAGAGTTCAGAAATGTGTATTCTTTGTATTAAATGGTTTAAATAGGTAAAAGTATGTATTGGTTATGTTCATTAAATCAATACTAAAAGCCATTTATGTCTTTTTTTGAAAAAATTTTATGAAATAGAATAGAAAGTTGAGATTGATTAAAATGAAAATGACTGGTAAATGAAATTTTCCCCCATAGTGCCCAGCACTACAGATGTGTTCAATGCCATAGTGCGCAACAGGCAAGAAAAAAACATGGCAAGCAGGTGGCGGACTCTACTCCAGAGATGTTTGGAGTTTTACAGTCCAATTACTACTGTCCAATAGTTGTCACCTCAATACCAGATACCAATTTTAGCATATTTCTCTTAGACTGACAAATCTTTATCAGATGAATCTCACATGATATTTATTTGTTGAGGTGGGATCAATTCAGCTTTGGGTTGTTTTTATAGTTAAATAACAGAGATTACAGAGAGATTTCTTGTGTAAGGTCAGCTCTCCTGGCAGCACAAAATGTAACGGATTGCCGCATAAGGATGAAAAGATGTAAACTGGCAACACATCTGACAGTTTTATTGTGCAGGTTTTTATATTTAGAAAATCTGTCTGAATCATTTCCATGTGTGGCGGTTTCACACTGGGATTTGGGGGACCTGTGAATTTGTCACACGTGTCACTTTTGTAATTATTTAAAATTTGGATGCCGGTTAAAGTCAACAGGATGTTTGCACCAGGCTGTGCACATTCCCCTGAACATGTTTGGAGCACATGAAACTACTGAAGGCCACTGAAGACTAGCACAATTAAAGATGCTGTAATAGGGAGGTTCTTTCATCTGAGCTGCTGCAAATCTGTCCCAATTAACACATTTTACATTGAAATGCTGCCTGAATCAGAGTGTTTTTCCATAACAAATCCTATTTTGTTACAGTATTGCATAATATAGTAATGTCTTCCTGCTGATTTGAGTTGCCTTTTTGTAAAATTTGACATCAAAGCTAGATGTTAAATCTAGTTACAGTAGGCCTTAAGCCAGTCGCAAGCATGTATAATGTATACTGTTGTCTGGGGACATCCTCCAACATATACATATTTTTTTAATCAAAAAGGGCATTTTAGGTTTCTAGCTTGTGTCATGTCTTACAATGGGAAACCCAATCAGGAAAAGGCAGAGAGCAGAGTAGGTGTTTTGTTTTTGGTATTATAGCTTTGCATAATCTTTCCTATAATTAAAATTTAAAGCCAAATCTAGATGTTTATTAAATGTGTATTATGTAACATTTTCTGGTGGAAGGTCAGTCATTCATGGAGATGTTACTTGGTCTGGTATGTTCAATAGTATGGTATTAAAATTATTCACTCAGCAATTATTCAATTACAATGGTTTTACTAATACTAATACATTGAAAAAAGCAGGATTATGCAGGATTGCCTCTGAACAGGTCAGACCTGTCATCAGTCGGCTTCACTTAGTAGAAACTGACTTGCAGTGTTATTATTCGTTTGCTCGACAGTAGGTAGGTACTTTTTTATTTAACCAATCGCTGCTATTTGATTGTGACATATGTAATGCTCCACTAACGGGGCTAAATGGTATATTAAGCTCTTCCCAAATCCCGTAGGAAGAAGGACAAAAACGTCTTTCCCCTTGATAAAATTCACCAAACATTTTCTTTGTTCCGGCTTTAAATCCTCGATCTCGGGAGTCGTTACCAACGACTCTTCGCTGATTGGCTGGTGCCCGAACTCACACTTCCGGGGTTCTTGCAAATCGTCTAGTGTATTCTGATTCCTGACCTAGTCGCGGGAGAGAAATGAAATTGAGCGGAGGCACTAGGTGGCGCCAGCCTGGCTAGATCAAACCTGGCTGTAACTTGGCTTAATGGTGTCATCAGGTTGTCCCCACTGAGATAGATCTGTTTAATGCTCTACTATGGAACATTCCAGGCAAAGCAATAACATCTCCAAAAGTTACACGTGAACCTTTAACTACATTAGAATCAATATAACTTTTTACCAACCCCAAGCCTGAAAAAAAAGAGAATAAAGAAGAAAAGCACTATTTTAGTCTCAGGATTGCATAACATTTCATCACATTACTGCTGCTTATACAAACCTTGAAGTATATTTTTCACAATCATATTCTCATCAGTCTGTCCCTTCATAAATAAACAAGGACAGATCTGCTGAAAGTTAGGAGTGCAACTGGTCTCAAAACTAGTTCAAAGTCAAACCAAAAGCAGTGAGTCATGGGTGAGTTTACGCTAACAATGGCCTGTGTAATGCTGTTTGATCTGTTCAGCAGATGACATAAAACCCACAGAGACTGGACTGAAACAGTGAAAAAAATACATGTATTCGTGGACATTCAGATGTGTCCTTTGTAATATTGTTATCATTGTGTTATCTGATATAATGCACTGTTTGTCTCGTAATGTTAAAGGTTTCTATGGATATGTCACTGCTCTCCCTGGAATGTTCCACATTAAACATTAGACATTAAATGGCTCTACCTGTATTTAATTACAGGTGGTTTTAATGCTCAAAATACCTAGAAAAAGAGGCATTCTGTGCAGATCTGACCTGTAACTTGAGTCTGATTTGGTCTTGTGAAAATAGAAAGGTTAATACCATATTGTGAAACATTCCAAACAAAGCAATAACACCTCCATGGAGAAAAAAAAATGACGGGCCCTCAAGCAGAAAAGGTACATAATGCACCTTTAAACATGTTCAATAAACAAAGTTGGAAAAAGGAAAAAAAAAAAGGATTCGTGGCCCCACATGCACCATAGAGGCTAACTACTTGGCCTATCAACAAGGAGCTTAATGAAAGACAGCACAGTTACATCAATCTTTGGACAAAAAACCTCGATAGCCTTTCTATTGAAGCCATCATCTCATTGTGTGGTTTGAATAAAACTTATTTTCCTTAATCATATGTATTTATTGGTTCTTGTATTCCTTCTAATTGAAAGTTGGAAGAGCTCAAAATGCATTTGCCTTTGATTTACGGCAAACATGTCTTGACTGTTAATGATCCAAATTACAGCGAAATAATAAACTACAGATGTGCGCATAACTTCACTTGTTTTAAATTAGGCTAAGGCGCTTACGCAGCAGTACACTTTGTTAATTTAATATGGCTTTCACACATTTGGAAATCCATGGGGACTTATGGATCATCTATCAAAACATGGAAGAAAGCCTTGACGTGTATAAATCATCTCAATTTGCAAGCATTGTCCCTTTGGCGTGAACTCTTGGCCTCTGTATGTATGTGTTGACAGAACTCACTCACCAAACTCAAGTCTGTTTTGTTTTAGATGCTTTGGTGAGCTGGGCGTCATGGCGGACAGATGAAGAGGCGACTGGTGTGCAAAAGAGAGAGACTCTGCACAGAGAAGCACGAAGCACAGTGGACACCAGTTCACTGTCGGTCAATATTACAAAAGTACTGGTAAGGAAATTTGAACAAATAAAAGGAAATGGAAAGGTTTAACCAAGCTACCAAATATGTCATAACTAATTCTGTCAGTCCAAGGGTTGTTTCTACTTATAAGGAAACTAACTAAATTATGGCCCCTGAGGAAGGGCTGTCATCGACTAAAGAGATGTCCTGCTGATTGATAAGTTGACCAAAACTGGGCGTGGCAAAAGCTCTCAAACAAACAACTGTCTATGATCTGACCATGTAACTGTACTGCATGTGATGTCATTCAAAAACAACTATTTATGAGGAAAAGTACTAGGAAAATGTGTATTCATATGGAAAAAAGCTGATTAAACAAATGACTTACTCCCAAATCTTGAGCTAATCCACTTCTCCGTTCTGCTTATAATTCCTGTAAATAATATAATAATATAAATAAAACAAATTTTGGCTGACTAAGATACAATTTACCAAAGGACTACAGCCCTGCCCCAGATGAAAGCCACGCTCATGTTTGAGGTGCAATGCATGCTGCAGATTATATTGAGATAACAGATAATACTGAACTGTATGGCATGACTGTAAACCACCAATAAGTGAAACTTCAAAAGGCTCAAGTAACACTGAGCTGGAATAAATCTGAAGCATGAAAAGTACATGTACTGTATCTGTAAAAGATCAGAAAAACTATTGTGGCCAAAACAAATCAGTATTCATTCTGTGAAGTGGTCTGCCATGGTCCTGTTTCATATTTACTGGCTTTCATTCTTAAAGGGGCAGTATGTAACTTTTCTGAAGGAGCGATCTGCATGGACATGTTGTTTTGCCTGGAAAGTTCCACAGAATTGCATTCAACGTATCTATTTCCATGGAGACAAGCAGGTGATATATTTATCAGCAGGTTTCACTTCGTAGAAACTGTCTGACCTCACAGCATTAGACGCTCAGCAGTAGGCGGGTACTTTTTTTTATTTAACCAGTCACTGCTATTTGGTTGTGAGGTATGTAATGCACCGCTAACAGGCTAACTGGTATATTAAGCTTTTCTCAAATCTCGTAGGAAGAAGGGCAATAACGTTTTTCCTCTTGATAAAATTCACCAAACATTCTCTTTGTTCCGGCTTTAAATCCTCCATCTCGGGAATCGTTGCCAACACAGAATGTATGGCTCTTCGCTGATTTGCTGGTGTGCGGACTCACACTTCCGGGGTTTTTGTAAACGTCTCGTGTATTCTGATTCCTGACCTAGTCGCTGGAGAGAAATTAAATTGAACAGAGGCACTAGGTGGCGCCAGCCTGGCTAGGTGACATCACCATAGCAAGTCATATAATGTATATTTTTATCTTTTAGCAAAAGTACTTGTAACACCTCCATAGTGGCATGCAGGCAGCAGACTATCCATCAGAAAAGTTACATAGTGCACCTTTAAAAAAATAGTTACTGCAGGGGAAATTGTACAATAAGACTCTCGATTTTCATGTGTGTATTTTTGTCTCTTTTACTGGAATCAGCCAAAAGAACTCAACCCAAATAAAGCATGTTGTATGTTTCTTTCCTCTTTTTATTGAAAATTGAAAACAGACTTTAGCTCTGTCCTGCCAACTTACAGTTTGTTTTAGCATGGCTGTGTAGTGTGCATGGTGCTGGTGTGTATGACGCCAATGACTCAGTTGGACAAAAAGATCACCAGAGGAGCTCGTGCTGTGCTGCCTTTTCCATTCAAAACGTCTGATCACACTTTGTAGGAGCCTCGATTTCACAGCCAACCAGAATCTCCTCAATAAATCACCAAATGTGTCATCAGCGGGTGTGGTAAAAATATTTACTTAGATATCTCAAGGTACTTTGGTGACTGTCCCATCAATATATTGACATGATTTTTTAAAAGTTTGGAGCAATTATGTTGCTTATTTGGAAAATGGAAAACTGTGTGCAAAAACCTTCTTTAAAAGCTGTGCATGGATTGGTTTTACAAATAGTTTTAGAAAAAAAAAAAAAAAAAAAAAAAAAAAAGAATAGTTTCTTTAAAGATGCACTATCTTTTTGTGAAGGGTTACCTCCATGCTTGTCTCCGTGGAGATGTTGTTGACCTGGTATGTTCCACAGTATGGTATTAACAAGAGACAAGCAGGTGATTTCACTAGGGCAAGTTATAGGTCATATCCATGGAGAGGCAAGCCTGGTCATAGTCAGTAAGACTTGTTTTATAAAGTAACAATAAGAAACACTTGAATCAGTGCAATACAGATATGTTTTCTGCCATACTGTGCAACATTCAATGCAATTACATCTCCATGTGGACAAGGTGGAGGCAGAGCCCCATCAGAAAAGTTACATGGTGCACTTTATAGTATTTATGTGGTATGTAATGGGTATTAGGAGCAGTGCATTATTGAATCAGTTTAAGAGGTACACTGTGATTCCCAGTCATCAGTGAGGGAAAAATATTTGGTTATTAAGTCCTCGTCACCTCAAAGTCCCACGCCCCCTTTAGAAAAACAGGCTCTGGAGATAGGAGGAAAAAGTGGGTCAGACTGTGTGTATATGGAGCAGGCAGAGAGGCAGAGAGCGCTGCATTTAACTGTCCCATTTTCCATAGCCCACAACCACTGCTCTCTATCACCTTCAACTGTGGCTACATTAATAACACCATCAACATGAAGAGCCTGTATCAAAGACATACAACCTGTTGTCAATGATACAGCATGGGTGAGGCACAAACAGCTCCCCCAAGTGGCCAAACAGAAACAGAGAAACTACAAAATAACTTTAAAAAGCCATTTTAAATATGATTAGATTTAAATATTTATGTTTAAATAAGAAACTATCCCTTTATTTAAATACATAAAATGTATAATTAGAGTGGAACTGTGTCAGAATCCAAATTTTAAAATGACTAAAACAGGACAAAGGAAAAAAGTTTTGGTTTTTTTTGCATAAAAATTGTAGTGGTGCAATACAGTGTACACTATGATAGTCTGAAACAAGACACATGGGATTTAGTCAACCATTTTGTGGACTTTTGACCTTTCAAAAGAATTGACTGTATTGATTATTTTCTGGATTTACTGAAAAAAATATATATACTAATTTCAGTATTATATTTCTCTTAGGAGGACAACCAGAATTACTACAGATGGGAGAGTTATGGACCCAAAGACAGACGAACAGAGGAACTGTGGGTAAATTTGAGTGCGAGTCAAATCAGAATCCATGGCATCTTATCCAACACACACCGACAAGCTGCGGTAAGAGCAATACTGATATATACAAATCTATAATCTATGCATAAATTAATTATTCTTAATTCTTTTCAAGCGAGTAGCACTTTCCTTTGATTTCCCCTTTTATGGACACCACTTGAGACAAATTATTATAGCAACAGGAGGTAAGTCTATTGATACTTTGCAGTGACATCACGCTGAGGGTGTTCTACATGTATTTCTATAACATAATGTTCATCAGTGGTGACACAATACACAAATTTGCAAACGCTGTCAAATCAAGCAGTGCTTACAGTTAGCATCACACCCCCAGGGAAGGTTGATGGCATCAGCTGCAAAGTATCAACTCATTCAAAGTTATTTCATGTTTCAGAAATCAGAATCTGTAATTATACCCGTTTAAAACACAGGCTTTATCTTCATGGGAGAGGTCATTCACCAGATGCTGACGGCTACACAATATGTCGCTCCACTAATGGCCAATTTTGACCCCAGTTTTTCATCAAGCTCCACTGTGAGGTACTCGGACAATGGTAAGGGTGGTCAAAGGTATTTCGAAGTTTTGTGTATGCTTGTGAAACAGGTGTAGAAAACATATATAAAAACATAATGCAATTCACTAGCTACTTTTTGTTTTGTAATATATCATTTTGGTAGATTTTTTTTGTCTGAGATCATTCAAGATAAAATTATTGACTATATTTTACTTATGGAAAACTTCACTTATTTTATTGACAGATTTTTTGGCTAAAATTTAAATTTCAATTCTTATAAAAAATTTATCACTGTTGTATTTTCTCTCTTTTTTTGTTTACAAGTTCTCTGGATCAATAAATTCCGATTCTAAGACAACATGGAGGCAAATTTTATTGCCAATTTTATTACGAAAATAACTGCACGCAAAAAACTCAGCCTGGAAGACCTAACTTCGCTCCTCTCACCTCTCACCATATCTCCAGAGTTTACCTCCTCCTCAGCCTTTATCACCTCGCTCCCATTACTCATCCCTACACCTTCACCTCGTCCAATCAGTGCTCTGTTTGCCCAATATAAACCCCCATTATACGTACACGGCCAGATTGGTTTGTGCCCCACCTCCTCCCTGGCACCCCCTCAGCTTCTCATCCTCTCATCATCGTCTTCTCTCTTCTCATCCTCTCATAGTCCCCTTCACACTTCTCATCGTCTAATCATCCCCTTCATGCCGTTTATCGCTATGTCTTCTGCGCCAAAGTTTACTCATTCTATAAAACCACTCTTTCTCTTTGTGTCTGTCTTGACTCTCCAGGCTGAAATAACAAAAGTGGTTGAACTTGTAGCTCTAATAATGTGTAATATGATTCTGTTGTCTCCAGGAAATCTCTTTGTGGTAGAGTGGGATAAAGTGCGACTAAAAGACAGAGAAAACGAAGGAGCATTTACATTTCAAACCGTTCTTCACAAAAATGGGAAAATTGTTTTTAACTACAAAGAGGTGAGGAAAATGTTTTAACTTCAGTGGTTTCCAGTTGAGCAATTAAAAAACAAAATTCATTTCACAGATCCCTATTTTAGTGGCGGAAATGAATTCCACTGACCATCCGGTGAAAGTGGGGCTCTCTGATGCTTTCCTGGCCTTAGTGCCCTCCTCACTCAATTCAGGTACAAATTTAAATGCAAACATACACCTGTCCCCATAAAATATTTTGAAGTGAGAAATATAGCTACAGAATATTACAAAAGAGATCATATTGAAGATCGCTATGTACCTAATACAATACAAACTCTAAAGCAGAGGTCTCAAACTCAAATGACCTGGGGGCCACTGGACGTAGAGTTTGGGTGAGGTTGGGCTGCATCAAGTGTGACTATTTGACAAAATAGGGTTTCAAGTATTCAAAAAAAAAAAAAAAATCACAGTTGTCCAGTGTTCTCAGTGTTTAATAATAACAGTTCTGATCATGAGCATTTTCTCAGAATATAAGTTTAAACTACTACTACTACTTCTTTGACCTCTTGCTGCCTGAGCCCTGGCTGCTTGCCCTTGCTGAGACATATTTGGCTTGAAGGAGGAAACAAACGAGATCTTCAGTATAGATTTAAGATGTTCATTAGTGAGATTGGACCTGTACTTATTGTACTTATTAAAGTTCATGGTGGAGAAAAGCTTTTCATACAGCTTTTCTAAAAAAGGCACATGGTCTTCTAGAAAGCTCAGCTGAGCTGATAATCAAAGTGCGGGCCTGACTCAGCGCCACTGTACCTGTGTCTCCCACTTCCCGTGTCTCCAGCTCCCTGTTTCACGCACACTCCTCGTGTCTTCCGTTTCCTCTGTCTCCCACTCGCTCCCCGTGTCTCCTGCTCGCTCCTCGTCTCCCGCTCCCTGTGTCTCCAGCTTGATCCTCGTGTATATTGAGTCCAACATAATAAGACAATATATTATTGATATATATATTTGATAGTCGATATAATTTATTCAGAGGGGCTTAGCAGACAGATAATAAGATAACAGTATTATTATTTTAAGACCAATATCTAGTTTCATAATGTAATGGATGTAACTAGTTTTTCTTTACTTGAAGGTTCAACACAGCACACAATCTACGAGTATCATCGTGTAGAAATTGACCCCACGAAGATTGTCAGTCAATCTGCCATTGAGATTATACCTTTGCCGAGTAAGTATTATGTACTTGTCTGTATAGATTAACTGTTCATATCTTTATATTTAAAACTTTTGTATGTGTTTAGCTTGTTCTCAGCACACAACATGTGAACTGTGCATGACATCTAATCTAACAACGGGCTGCGGATGGTGCAACACAGTTCAAAGGTAGTATAAATAAATAAGTACTCCATGAAGATGAATAAGTTTAATGTAGTCCCTGAAAGCAATTGTATCTCTATGGAGACAAGCAACAAGGCCAACACACCACCAGAAAAGTTGCATAGTGCACCTTTAAAAGTAACTTTTTCATCCATCAGTTTCAGGGAGGTATTGTTTACTTTTTTTGTTTTGACTAATGCGTCAAACTGAGGAGGGTAAAGGCTACTGTTTACCCAAGGCCCAGAGCAGGCAGGGGCCCTTCACAAAATCTGTAATATGTCATTTTCATAAAGAGAAGATGCAATACAGGCCCACCAAGATGATCTGTACAACACCCCTGCTAATGCATTTCTGAGAATGTTTAGACTACTGACAATATTTCTTTTAAATGTATAATACAATGGCACTATCCCACTATGTTTCAGATGCTCTGATGGCATAGACCGGCACAGACAAGAGTGGCTTGAATTTAACTGTCCAGAAGAGGTAAGCAGCCAAACAAAAGCAGGACATTACATGCACATCTTACACAGTACATACACTAGAGCTGAACCTTTCTAGAAAAATATCTAATTGCGATTTTTATGACAAGTAGTAGCTGTATTTCTGTTCAAAGTTCATATTTTAAACACATCCAACTAATACGAAACTAATACGAGAATCAAATTTTGGGGTTAGTAGTTTTATACAGAACAAGACCAAACATTTTGCCCGTGGGGGAAATCATGATACTTCAAAAATTGCAGCCTTTGTGATTTGCTAATTGCATCCATTCATTCATCCATTCTAAATTATGACTGCAATTAATCTCGCAGCCCTACCATACACATCTGTTCTGTAGTCTGGACTATTGATGCATACTGACCAATGTAACATCCCAGGAGCTCTGACCTGGTTGTCTAGACATCACCATCTGGTATTAGGACATTTTAGCTACCCGCTTTATACCACTCACTATCAGTGAAGACATACATTGATCTATATTCCTCTATAAGTAGGTCAGCCACAGTATTTACTATAGCAAACTTTCATTCAATAAATTAGAGATTAACCTTATTTTTGAGCTCAGTATATATCATATGGGCCTTTACTTGCACTGGAATATTTTCTTATGTTTGTGTAATACGCATTTAAGCTGTTTAATAATTAACATTCATTCATTTATTTAGTGCAGCTCAAATTTTATTTCTAATCTAGATCTTTTATAAAAGGGCTATCTTAATTATTATGCTTTAGGATCACTGTGTTAGTGGTCTTTAATATATATTTTGTTGTGTATTGTTTATATGTTTCTATTTTAATTGTCACAGGCCTATAAGTATTTGCAAGTAGTATTGATTCTGTGTATTTCTCCCTCAGTCAAAAGGCAGATGTGAGGATTATAACCCAGTACCTGAGGAAACCACAGTGTCTCATCTCGAGTCCTCTCCAACAGCTTCAACAAAGAAAGCAGCCAAGCTCGAAGACCACCCATCCACCACAGGCAAGGCCAATACTTCCTCTTGGAGTTTTCTTCCTGGCAAGAACAATGTAACAAAATACAATTATGACTGCCAAAAATGGTCTCCACAAACGTTTATGCACACCCTAAATTTAAAAAGCAGGTTTCTATCCCAATGATACTGATAAAACTAATCAAGGAACCAATTACACATGACAGATCATTACACAAGCTATTGGAAATAGCTCAGAAATAGATAGCTTTAATAAATGTTTTTTTAAAAGTACAAAAATCACTATTATATAATGTTATAAACTAGGAATTCACCTATACAGTTATCAGATATTGTTTCATGGCAAGACAGTCCATTCTAGCTTGAGAATGGCTTAATATTTTAAACTGTATTTATAAAATGTCATGTTTAGTTACTCGACAAATGAATAACAATGCACTTGCAATCCAGATTGAGCCTGTAAATCATACCTAAAATCACATCATTGTCCATTGTCCATTGCAGCTGAATATGTTGATGTCAGGCAGATATAGCCAGATGGTCAAGTTATTTACAACCATGAAAAGGAGAATCATTCAGCACAGCTTGAAGTTTGGCAAATACCATGGAAAAGTGCACTGAATCCTATTGTCATCAAATAGCAAAGAACAACAGAACAGTGTCTTAAATATATCTGTTTTTCCTCAGTACTTTGTTTTAATAATAAATATATTTGTTTTTCCCAGATGAAGAGTCCGACCCTTCTGATGCCTCTGGGATATCGGAGAACACAGCAATCATCGCAGGGGTAGTGGCTGCTTTGGTTGTGCTCGTGGTTTTGACTCTACTGGCTGTGTACTACATCAACACACACCCCACAGTGGCCCCACCATTCTACCTCATGCAGGTATAGAGGAACAAATGCATATTCAGGTCATATGGACATATTTGAAAAAAATTTTTTCTTATGCTCTTTTATTATTATTTTTCCTTGCAAACAATCCCAATTTTGAGGGCCTGAACGTCGACAAAAAGTCCCAAAACCGGGTATCAGATCGACCAGTCTGGCAAAAAATTTGATAAAATGGGCATCGCAACAATGCCGAAAGTGACCCCACTCAGCAGCTCCCCCTGGAATTTGCAAAAGTTGAAACTCTATGGGCAGCTGAAAAGCATATTTCGATGCAGGCAAATGAAATTCGGGATTGATAGAGAACAATGAGACAAGCCAAAGGATAAACTAATAATAGTAATGAAGAAGGTACAAAAGTTTGTTGTTTATGATTGTACCAAAATAAACAGTAATGAGAGTTTAGTTTGTACGACCATAAACGAAAACAAAAATTCTTAAATTTTTCATTCTCATTACTGTTTATTTTGTACGATCATAAACGATAAATTTTGTGCCTTCGATAACATTATTACTATGTACAAGCATAAACGAAAATATGTTTCTGCATGTGTGTATATGTGTGTTATGCATATGTGTGTATAAACAATTATACTGAGTATATGTACTGGATATCTATGATGCATATATGTATGTATGTACGTATGTGTGTACATGTCTATGTATGTATGTATGTATGTGTGGATATGTTTTTGTATATATGTGTGTATATTTCTGCATAATGACAGGTAAGCACTCCAAAGGTGATATATTTAAAAAGAAAAAGTGTGAACCACATGATTATGTAAAGCAATTGGGGTAGGACTCTATAAGTTTTTTAAACTTCATCCTACTCCTTTTGAGCACCAGGTCCCAAATATGTTCATATGCATATCACTATTTTTATTACTGTTTTTGAATTTTGTTGTACCTGGCTCAAACAAATAAATAAATGAATGAAAAAAAAACAAGCCAAAAGATGAATTGGAACATCCTCTATGACAAAGAGGACAACGGCTATATTGGATAAAAAATTCACCGCCATTTTGACTTTCATGTCTGTAAAAAGATTCAAGTCCCTGGTGTTTGGTCCAAATGAGCTCAGATTTGACACACAGACACATCTACAGACATAACTTCACAAAAATTATCAGCAGTTTTTGGGATACTCCGTACGGTTTGCCTTTAGCACGCCGGCAAAAAACATTTTAATTTCCTGTTTGTTTTAAGACCTCTCACAGCCATAGGCATTGTCCTAGAGAGCTCAAATTCAAATCAAAATTGTGTGATCTGGGACTGAATGTAATGAAATATGAAATCTAATAAAAGTGAATTCTATAGCGACCCCTAGCATAGACATGAAACATTATTGGAACATTGGATTAGTACCAAATTTGGGGAGTAAATTATATGATTACAAGCAAAAAACTTGATTATGGACATGGGGCTTTTTTCACAGTTGGCCAGTAGGGGCGCAAAGAATCCCCCCAAAAATAGTTAAAAATGTATTACAGGCACAGGATTAGTACGGTCGTGCTGATATATATATATATATATATATATATATATATATATATATATATATATATATATATATATATACACACACACACATACACACACACACACACACACACACACACACACACACACACATATATATATATATATATATATATATATATATATATATATATATATATATATATATATATATATATATATATATTACTCACACATGGTTACCGGTAGTTCGATCGTGCTGAAATTTGAATCAGTCACTAATGCCTGATATTGGCCTGAATATAATGCACTATAAATATGAAAAGTGAACAATATAGTGCCCCCTTGCATAGACATGAAATGTTAACAATATCGAATTTGTACCAGATTCAGAGATTTAATTCTATGCATGATTATGAGCAAATAAATAGATTATGGATATTGGGCATTTTCCACTGTTGGCCAGCAGGGGAGCAAAGACTCCCCTAAAAGTATTGTAAAAATTATTACACACACATGTTTAGTCCGATCGTGCTGAAATTTCTATCAGTTATACACTGCATGACCCTGATTCCATTGATATATCAAACTCAATTATCAGTGTCAGTCAGTGTCAGCCATTAACTTTTGAGATTAATTCGTGAAACTTTGCAGAACATTCACTGACGTGCTCCTAATCATAAAAGTGAATGAGACATATGCCCTAATTTTTACTCTTTTGCCTCTAGAATCATTCACTTTTAAGAACTTTAAAGACACTATATTCATATAGCCCACCAGTATAGCTAACCCCTGTGTGCTTACCTTAACATGGCTGTATGATTTTTATATTTTACAGCGACACACAAACAACTACTGGCCCTCTATGAAGTTTCGAAACCAGGGCTGCCACTCCAGTTATGCTGAGGTTGAACTTGGAAGTCACGAAAAGGAAGGTTTCATCGAAGCTGAACCATGTTTTTAATGGATCTAGAAAAAAATATATAGTGACACAAAAGGACATATTTTTGGACCTTTTGTTGATGACTGTGGGAGACCTAGCCACCCACCGACTGGCTCCCTCCATCCTCGGATACTGGATGGTGATTACTGAAGCGGCCTCTGGTTTTACACAAGGGAATTTCTAAATATCTGACGGCTGGTGAAGGAAAGCCTGGAAAAAGAAGACATTTACAGTGCTGGGTGGGAATATGTGTATAAAATTATCATCAGGGAAATGTGAGGGAACAAATCAAACAAGCCTTCATACTGCAAATCCATGTACAGATCAAATTTATGATGTGTATTACATTTTCTTTGTGTTCATTTGTGTGAGAATATGTTGGTTTACATTTATTAAAATTCCTAAAAAGTATAATAGCCTAGTAATTTTGAATTCTGGAAAATTTTTGATTTGTTTGAATAGATATGATGAATGAACTTTCTTTGATTAATTATGTTTTGTCTTTTAATAAAAGCTGAAAAATGTATTTGTTTGATCATTGGTACAAATTAGAATAATTTGGCATGATTACATGGTAAAAGAAAGACAAACCCATATTCCATATGTAGTATTCTACATGGATATAGATATGTTTTATCCCATACTGTGGAAGATTCCAGCCAAGGAAACAACATTACCATGGAAACAAGCAGGAGTCCAAACAAGAGTCAGGTTTGTGGAGATGCAAGCCCACTCAGAGTAAGGACACTATGTTTTTCTGTGCATAACACAACCAGAAAATAAAAAAAAAAGAGAACAAACCATTCTGTTATTGTATTTTTGGCTAAAAAGTTACATACTGTGTCTTTATATTGTGTTCTGTGCCTTTAATTTGCCAAAATTTGCTTTTTAGGCAGCTCTGATATTAATCTTACAAATATGACTATATCTGTTATATTGTGTTATTTATTTACAACAAATCTGTTAGTAACGAAACAAAAAGGAAAAGAGGGGGCACCCGGATTTGAACCGGGGACCTCTTGATCTGCAGTCAAATGCTCTACCACTGAGCTATACCCCCAGACGCTAACGAAGAAGAGATCTGAAGTTTTTAACGACACTTAAAATATACGCTATTTGACCATTTTGAATATTGTTACCATTATATAAAATGACATCCTTCTTGATGGTAAAGTAAACAACATGCAGTACATTGACTATTTGCGTTGTTAGCTGAGCTTTCGCTAGCTTAGCGGGTTTCAGGTTAGCATGTTCATCAGGGTGGCTAGCATAAACAACGTGGCTGAATCAGCGGGGTTTTCTATTTCCTAGCATCTGTGGATAAAGAGTATGTAATAATATGCATTATGTGTACTTATGAGAAAACATATTAACGTTATCGCAGGAAAAATACATTAGTTATAAACTTTACGATCTGGCAAGCTCACCTGAAATCTGCCGTGTGCAACCAGGAGAGGGCGCCAAAGCGTCGTCCACAGAAGAGCGGGACATTTTTCCTGCATTTTAATATTTTTAATGTTTGATGCGAGAGTTCACATGAACAATGTGATTTGACAACGATGCGATCCTACTCAGCGATCAATGAGATGTTGTTTAACCGAGCACAATCGTGATGAAAAAAATGACATTAAAAACATAAGGCATTTTTCCAGCTCCAGTGGCCCCTCCTCCTTACTCCCATATTAATTGCATTCAACCCCAGAGGAGGTCTTTTCCCCGTTGATTATCGGTTCCACAGTTCTATCTAGTCTGTCCACATTATTTTTCTGCAAATACGGTCTTCCCTAATTATTCTGTGTCTCTTGAGGTGGCCCAGGGCACTTTTCACAATGAATCCTCCTTGTGGAAGATGCAAGAAACCAGTTTATCCAACAGAGAAAATCAACTGCCTCGATAAGGTAGGTTATATAAAAATAATAATAATAATAATAATAACTTTCACTCTGTTGTAATATCTAGTAGGCCTATCATCAGTTCTGAAGTATAGCCCTCAATAAGCATGACACAGACAGGCACGTGAAATAGACAAATGTATTGTTTTTAATACTCAAAATGCATATCACTTATTGTTATGATAGTGTGCACGTTTCTATCCAGTTATTAAAATAACAAGGGATGCACTGATATTCAATACAAGGATCAAATATTGGTGCTGATACTGAAATTTTTGTTGGATCAGGTATTGGGCACATAATACTGATTAAACCTATATCCTGATTGGGCCTTTAATTGAATGTAATAAGACTATTTATTTACAGGATAAATAACAGTTACGTAACACAATTGGATCTTTTGTGTAATAAGATAATTGTGTTTTAAAGAAAAAAAGTGCCATTTTCCTACACTGGTATCAGTTGATACTGGGAATTCCGAAATATTTAAAGTCAAAGTATCAAGATTGTATCAGAAATGAAAAAGTCGGATTGGTGCATCACTAGAAAAAACAGCCTCATTTCTGTTTCACACACATACATTTGACCTTGTTATGCAGATATTACGAACATGCTGCTTATCTCTGCTTATCTCTCTTGTAGTTATCTCTAAAATTTGAATTTCTCTTCTAGTTTTGGCACAAGGGATGCTTCAGCTGTGAAGTGTGCAAGATGGCCCTGAGCATGAGCAACTACAAGGGCTTTGAGAAAAAACCCTATTGTTCAATGTGAGTTTTGACTAAATGTAAATTATAGTCTAGTATGAGCAGATATGATCCAGTAGAAGTCATTGAAGCTATTGAAGCTCTTAGAACACAATAAAGTACAAAAAATGTACATGCAGTCAAAACAAGGTTAGAAAAATGCATTTACAGACAATTTGTAAGTTGTACCAGTGTGAGCAAAAATGACTGTAGCTGGAGTACATTTTTCATTCATCACTTTCAATACTTACGTGTGAAGTTATAGTACTTTGAGATTGGCCATCATGTTTAGAAATTTGGAGTTTGGTTTAGTTTGTTGTGATGATGAGCATTACTATTCTCATCTGGAACTAGCAAAAAAAATGTATCATACTACTTTTATAATTTTGTAATAGCAGTAGAAGCAGTATTTGTAACAATATAATATTAGTGTGATCAAAACTACTAGTCTTCATTCATTATTTTCATTATTAGCAGTGATAGTAAGAATATTTTGAAAATGTATTTACTAGCAGAATACTGAATACCTGCATTAAAATGTTGTAACCTGTTCTGAATACTTAAAATACTTTTTCAACAAGTTGCATTTAAATTATAGAGCAAAAACTCAACAAAGGATTGAAAACAGCTCTATGTTTGTTATCAGTGTTTGAAGAAAAAGACTAAATACAAGAGCTGTGGTTTCTAGTTTTCTCACTGATTAAACTTTATTGATGCACAAGGGAAATTATTTGGACACAGTAGCTCACACATCACAATATAATACAATAACAACGAGAAAAAAATGTAAATTGTAATAATAATTTCAAAATAAGTAGCAAAAATAGCAAGATTCTGTGCAGTTTGAAGCCTGAAAATGTTCAACTAATAATCAGTGTTGAGAAGTACCTGAATACATGTACCGTGAATACATATTTAAAATACTAATTCTGAAAATGTTGTACAGTAACTGTTCTTTCAGACTGACCATGCAGGCAATATTTGCAGTAGGCCTAATTGTAGAAGTGGTAATAATGGCTCTATTGACTACTCTTGTACTAGTCATAATATTTTACATTAACTGTACTTCTGCTGTTTCAGGCATTACCCAAAAACCTCCTTCACCATAGTGACGGACACCCCTGAAAATAAGCGCCTCAAACAACAGACGATGCTCAACAGCCAGGTCAGAACCACGCCCATATTTGGTCTACTTCCTGTCAGCTGGTTCCTCTTATTCAAATGTACTGTCCTTATCTTGTCATGTTAAGTGTTCATCTCCTCTCTCTGTCTCAGATGTTTCTCTGATTTTAATTAAAAAGGCACAATAGCAAAACCTGAACATGCATTAGAGTGCACATTATCTAGATGAGATACTGAGCGGTTGAGATTCATTGTTTTGTGTATGTAGGGCATCTTTGTCTTTGTCAACCTCCAGCTAGTTTGACTGAGATCTAGAATTATTAAAGGTCCTATATTACGCTATGTTCTGATCTATGTTATAATGTTGTTTCCTCATCAAAAACATGCCTGGAGTTTTGTTTTGTTTCATTCACACCTTTTCCATCTTGTGATGTCATGTGGTAAATACAGGAAATGCGCTTCTGTGGTTTTAAATTCCATACACCTTCACTAAAATCTTCTGGATAATTATACCCCTGGAATTGCCAGTCTCTAGTGAACAAAAGGTAAAACGTAGCTGTTAACTTGAAAACTACCATTACATGACATCAGACTAATCATAAAGGGTTAGTCAAACGATGTGTGAATGAAACAAAACACAACTATGTTTTTGATGAGGTAATATCATTATAACATGGCTTAAAGCTCACTGGGACCTTGAATGTAGCTATTTTGTCTAATACGTCATTTGTCCAGGAAGAGTCCAAGATAAAAGAGGTTTTAAAGGTAGTCTGGACACTGCTTTTAAAGCAAGACGTTTCTACTGACATTCGGAAGTCATTTTTCAATCTAGTGCAGCTAGTGTTTACACAATGAAAACAGTTTATCTTAAGATTGTACAGTAGCATATTAAGATTCTGGATCAAGTTTGAAATATATTTTTGTCAGTTATATCTGTAAGGACAAACAGAAGATCAAAATACTGTAACATGCATTGAAATCATAAAATAATGAATTGTCGACCAACCAAGTTAACTATGACTATTGAATCAGAAAGTGTTTCAGTGAAATGACCACCCCAGAATTTTAAATGGGGCCAACAGCTGCTGAAATGAAACAGACCTGCCTACGATGGCGGCCGATTTTAACAGCACTACACATGAAAATATAGTACGGTAATAAGCAAGTATAGTCATTAACCTAAACATAGCCTCATTGTCTTATATTACTCACTAGTTCTCCATTTATGGTGAAAATAATCCTTTTTTTTAACATGTATTATGATAAAACCTATGAGGATTATATTTCAGCTTTAGCTTGTAGCCCTTTCTCTTTCTGTGCTGGACTTTGTGGGGCTCTGTTCAGTGTTTATAACCATAAAAGTCCTGGCACTCGGGCTTCCTCACTAAGACAGCATATTCTTCATAGCAGCTCCCTGACTCACTGTGTGTGTGTGTGTCTTATGGGGTTTTGGTATCCCTCCTTTTGTATTCAATAAATAATTAGACAAGGGAAGGTAGACACACATTACTAACACTATTAATGTAACTAGAATGAAGATTTCCAAGTCAAATGCTTGTTCAGGGAATTCAGGTAATATTTTGTATAGAAGATAATGTTAGGAATTAGACTTCTCAATCAAAACTCAGGTACTAATCAATACTAAAACTAGACAAAACTAAGTGTATCAGTGCTGTAAGTTTCACTACTGAAATATTTACATGAATAGAACAAAATCTGACCTTTCCTGAATGGTTTTAGATCTCTATAACTAGTATGAAACCACACTTTTTATTTTTAGTTAATTGTCTATGTAGTATTAAAATCAGTATAGAGCAGGGGTGTCAAACTCATTTTGGTCCGGGGGCCGTATCCAACCTACTTTGATCCCAAAGGGGCCGGATCAGAAAACTCATGTCATATAAACCCCAAAAATAATAAGTTCAAATATTTGTGCAGAGAAATGCAAATCTATTACAGAATCTTTCTTTTACAAAATATAATAATATTATGAACAACCTGAAACTTTAAGAAAAATGCAATTTCAACACAATGTTTTAACATTAACTTGTATGCAAATAGGAATAAGTACATTTTTCTTGGAAAATCCTGCACTCGGCTCCACTTTTCTCATTTTTGACATTTTGCTGATGAAGGTGTCACGGTCAACAGTCAAAACGATCGTCCTTTAAGAGCGTTTGGAAAGAGACAAGTCTTCATTTGTGCTGCTCTTGTTGGAGGGGCCATGTACAGAGGCGCTGGAGATTCTGCTATGCTAAGTGGCACAGAAAATTACCAATATTTTAATAGAAAATATCATTAAAATATTTTAGTAGAAAATCAGCCGAGGGCCAGATTAAAGTTCTTGGAGGGCCGGATCTGGCCCCCGGGCCGTATGTTTGACACCTGTGGTATAGAGCATTTGGGTTTGTATAGAAAATAGAGGATGAGAGTTTTAGATTGAGCATTTATTGAGACAACACTATCTGTAAATCAGCAAAAAGTTAGTTTTTTTGTTCTTATTGTATACTACAGTGTGTATGCTATACTACTACAGTATACAGAATTATATCTCTGCATTTCTGTTTTGGTTTATTTGTTGTTGTTTTACATGCAATTCCTTTTATGGACACACATTCGAGCACATTTCAGATGAGTTGTAAGAATGTTGTTTTCATTATTGACACTAGAATTGTAATAAGAGACAGATGTTCAGTTTTCAGCACTGACAGATAACGACTTTAAAGGTGCACTGTGTAACTGTTCTGGTGGAGGGTCCATTACTTGCTTGTCTCCCTGGAGATGATTTTGCCCTGCCTCGAATGCTACACAGTACAGCATTAAACCTATCTAGCTCCATGGAGAAAAGCAGGACATGCCACCAGACCGAGTAACAGGTCGGATCTGTGGAGAGGTGATCCCACTCACAGTAAGAATGCATGTTTTTCAAGTTATTTTTGAGCAATAAAAACACTTGTAATTGAAAAAATGCAAGAAGTTAAATGCCATACTGTGGGACATTGATGAAAAAGCAACAACATCTCCGTAGAAACAACAGGTGACAGACCCCCTCACCAGAAAAGTTACACAGTACCTATGACAGGATAGACTACTCATTTTAGTACAACACAGTCATTATATTTGAGATTTTTGAAAAAAAAAATTCACACTTGTTTTCCCAATTTGACAATTTTTTTAGTTTTAAAATTTTGCTTCCTGGTTGGAAATAGGGAATTCCATAACTGTTCCCTAGAAAAACTCCTCTAACGTACACATAAAATATTATCTGACAAATACAAATATAAGAAAACACCTTTATTTTGTTGAAATCATGTGTAAAGTATCAGAAGTATCAGAAATGTGTTTCTTACATTTAAAACATCCCTAACTTTTAGACAGAATGACTTTTGTCATTATTAAAATACTTGAAATTTCTACTTATTTCTACTAATTTTCAACATATTTTTCAGCTTTTCTTCTCAAGCCTCTTGATAGATGTAAAACGATAATTTATATTTACGTTACTTATAATCCCACCAAATTAAAGGTGCACTATGTAACTTTTTGGTTGGGGGTCTGCCACCTGCTTGTTTCTATGGATATGTCATTGCTCTGGCTGGAATGTTCCACAGTATGATTTTAAACATCTCTGCCTTACATTTATTCAATAAATTACAGGTGATTTTCTAGCTGAAAAATACCTAGAAAAACAGGTATTCTGACTGTGAGCTGGGTCGCCTCTCCACAGATCTGACCTGTTACTTGGTCTGGTTTGGATTCCATGAAGATAGAAAGGTTTAATGCCACATTATGAAACATTTCAACCAAAGTAATAGCATCTCCACAGAGAAAAGCATTTGATGGATCTTCCACCAGAAAAGTTACATAACACACATTTAAGCCCAAATTAGAGAATCATAAACGTCTGTCATATGCACTTGAAAAGATTGTTAATGGACTGAATATTCCCAGGCGCTTTATAAAGAGGAGTTTGAAAAGACCAAAGGCAAAGGCTTCAGCGTTGTGGCAGATACTCCAGAGATGCAAAGGGTGAAGAAAACACAGGATCAAATCAGTCATGTAGGTTCATGTACAAATCACATAACAGCTTTTCTAATTATTTATATGAAATTATTATTAACATTTTAGTCATATACAGCACATTTTTCTAACAAAAAGTTAATTCAGCCTTTTCTTGCATGTGTCTTTGTCTTAATTATATATGTATTATTTATGTTTTTATTCCATATAACTGTTTTTATGTTTCCCTTTTTCCTATTTACACAACAATCTGGCAATGCATCTTTAATGAATAATTTGTCAGTTCATTTAGGCTTAATATCTGACATTAAACCTAGAAATAATGTATACCTCTTTAATATTTAAAGGGCTCATAGTACACTGTTTTCCTCATCAAAAACATATCTGCCGTTATATTATGTTTCATTCACACATGTTTAATGCACAAACCTTGTATATTTAAACAGAAAACACTCCACCTTGTGATGTCATCTGGTAACATAGGAAGGGTTCTACTGTGTTTTTAAACTCTATACATCCTCATTAGAATGATTTGGATAATTTCAGCTCTGGCATTGCCAAGCTCTACTAAACTAAAGTTAAAAGGTAGCTGTTAACTTGAAAACTACTACTACATGACATCACAAGAACAGAGCATTTTGAGCTTTGGAGATGTAGACAGACTAATAATAAATGATTACACAAACGTGTGAATGAAACAAAACACAACTCCGGGTATGTTTTTGATGAGGGAACAACATAATAACTTGGTACAGAGCTCACAAGAGTCAATTTTGTGTAATATGGGACCTTTAACCTACTGTATCTGATGTTCTCATTAGAATGCATTTTAAATGTGCAGTATGTAACTTTTCTGGAGGTTGTCCTCTACTTGCTTGTCTCCATGGAGATGGAGACAATGTTCTTTAGTATGAAATTAACTCTATATTCACTGGATTCATTTCATTCTAGTCAGTCGCAGAAGAAATCTTCAAAAACTTTTATTGTGATTTGCTTGTCTTACATTCTCTTTGTGTCTATTAAGGTAAGTTTTTTTTACTATGTGTCGTTTTATGTATTTTAGCAGGTTAATGTGTGTGTGTGTGTGGGGGGGGTTTGGGTGTCTGTGATGTTTGGTTGTGTCGAGTTGGGCAGCTGTGGGGGTTGGGTTAGTGGGTGGGTGGGTGGAAATGTGGGATTGTTTTTAATCTGTGTAAAGCACTTTGTGTTACATTTTTGTATGAAAAGTGCTTTATAAATAAAGTTTGATTGATTGATTGATTGATTGAAGTTATAGTCCTGGCAAAGCAATTCCCATGAAGACAAGTGATGGCAACCCCTCTGTCGGAAAAGTTACATAATGCAACTTTAAGCATAGTCTATTTTTGGATTAATATTTGTTTACTTCTTTGTTTTTTATACTGCATCTTATTGTTGTTCTCACAAAACGCATGATCTTTATTGTATTTTTATTGATTATGTTAAACTGCTGCAGGCGCTCTACAAAGAGGACTTTGAAAAGAACAAGGGCAAAGGCTTCAGTGTGGTGACTGACACTCCAGAGATGCAGAGGCTAAAGAAGACTCAGGACCAAATCAGTAATGTAAGAACACACCATATACAGTAATATGTTCACTATAGTCAAACATATACCAACATACCAAGTTTCATTCTGCTTGAGGACATAAAAGAGACAAAGACCTCAAAGCCAGACAAAATATTCAAAGATTTCAGAGTGTTGAAAATCCAGTGCATAAAACACAGTAACAGTCCTTAAATGGGTCCTCAACACAGGAAGTTGATATCCATTAATAGGTTTATTGAGATAAATGTGATTCAGGATGCAGGAACTACACCAGGAATTATCAAGGAGAAATTCAGGACTATATTATGGGACTAAACCTGGACTAAACCAGGACTAAACCAGGATTAAACCAGGACTAAACCAGGACTAATCTGGGACAAAACCAGGACTAAATCAGGAATAAACCAAGACTAAACCAAAACTAAACTGGCACTTGAAATAAATTGTTAGGAATTCACTAAATCATGACTACACTGGGACTAAACCAGAACTGAAATAAGACAGTCTACATATTGTAAAAATTAAGAGTAGAATTACAAAACACCGTCTCTGAGTAACATCAAGTAAGATTTTAGGAACATAAAAGCACCTATTTAGTCTCAAAAATTGTTCAGGCTTCATATTAGAGATTATATTTTAGCAGAAAGATCAGATATGTTCTTGTGAGAAGTCTCTTTGAATCAATGCTTGAAGACACACGCACATTTCTGGCATGTCTCCCTGTCCACAGAGGAGCTACGGCCCTATATGGTCAAAGTCTCTCAGCTGTGGACACAAACAGAATGTCTGCTCTCCCCCAACTCACACACACATACATATACACACAGTCACACAATCACACACACACTTCTTCTCTTGAGAGCAGCGGTTGCAAAAAGGAATTATGGGTAATGTCGTAAGTCGAATCTCAACTGTCTTTGGTCTGCATAGTGCTGCACTGGTTTGTTATAAAATGGGCAATTACATTTAAAGACAACTATAATGCACTGGGAGCATCACTGTCAAATGTAGGTATACAAATTACTTTTTTGTGGTTAAGACAGGGTTCCCACGGTCATGGAAATCCTGGAATAGCCATGGAATTTTGTCAATTCAATGAAAGTTTTGGAAAAGTCATGGAATTTTATTATCTCTTTCACACAACTGCAGCGTTCTGTTAAGTTCTCATTAGGCTATTATGATTATTTCCAAACGTATGTGCTTTTGTTTAATACAATAAATACACTGGCAGTATTTTGAATGTTGAAAAACTATCCCAAACCGTAAGGTGAATGGAAAGGGTTAACATTTTATATTTCGCCCTAAAAGTTTGATCAATTTTGGCCAAATTGTGATATTTCCCTAACTTTAATGTCCTGCCACTGCTACACTTATTGCCTATGTCCTCAGCCTCAGAACACTTGTTAGAGTCTAAAATGCCTGTCTGCCTTAGTCATCTATATAATATCAATAAAAAATAACAGTGTGCTTGCTTAAAAATTGTTTTTTCTTGTTTTCTGAAAACGTTCAAATATGACTTAAGCAACTATGCTATTAGGCTAATGACATGTAGGATGCTATAAAGTCATGGAAAATTCACATTAGGCCATGAAAAGTTATGAAAAAGTTTTGAAATTTTGTCAGTGAGTAAACCCTGTTAAGATGAATTAAGTGAAGTGAATCCTGTTCAACATCCTGCCTCAAGATGGGTCCACTGCTCCTGACAGGTCGCCCCAGAGCCTTTGAAGGATTAGTCAAATGCACATAACTAAAACATAACTGTGTGTCTGTGTGTGTTGGGAGTCTGTCTGTGTGTATGTGTTATATTATTACACAACTTTTGATGAAAGTTGCGTGAGGAGCAGAAACTAACTGTTCACTGCAGAACAGCTGTGGCCTAAACCAGGCCAAGTTACAGGTCAGATCTGTTGAGAGGCCAGCCTGTTCACTGTAAGAATACGTCTTTGTATTATTTTAGCAACATAAACACTTGTAATTGAATACCTGCAAAACAAGTTTATGATGCCATATTGTGGAACAATCTAGGCAAAGTATTTTAAAGCAACATTGTGTAACTTTCTGTATAGATGGCACGGTAACTGCATGATTCCACTGAAATATACAGTTAAACCTAGAGGTGTAACGATATCCAAGTCTCATGATACGATATTGTCATGGTATGAACCTCACGGTACGATATTTATTGTGATATCGTGGGAAAGCTCACGATATGGTGAGAGTCTCACGATTAGGAATGTAACAATATCCAAATGTCTTACGACATTTATGCAATATTTTCATGATGTACAACTCACGGTACAATATTTATTGATATTTTGTGGAGGCAAACAAAACTGTGAAGATGCTACTTTTTCCTCTTAAAATGCCTTGACAAGACTTAATCCAAAGAACTAAGACTTAAAAGTGCCTAGAACTGTAATTTCTTCTTGTAGTCTACACTGAAATGGAGCAAAGGATCATGGTCTATGTAGTTCTCTCTGTCTTTTTTAGCTATTGCTGCACTATAACTCCTAATTTAAGCAAAGAGACTTGTAATTCGATATATTGTGATGGTCCACAATATTATTGTGAGAACTTTGACGATACAATATCATGATATTTCGGTTATCGTTACATCCCTAGTTAAAACCATACTTCAGAATGTTCTCCATGGAGATATATAAGTTTTATGCCATGCTGTGGAATATTATAGCCAACAGACCAAGTAAGTCAGGTTTGTGGAGATATAAGCCCACTCACTGTTAGGATACATGTTTTTCAGTGCAATAAAAAACAAAAAAATCACAAGTCTATTTTTGGCTAAAAAGCTACACGGTGGGGCTTTAAGGATTTTAGTTTAACGAGTTTAATAATTGTTGATTAGATGAGTGGAACAAAGTCTCTCTTGTGTGGTGTTCTGAGCTGCTCCCATGAGGTGTAGTGAGGACAGTGTAACACACGCAGTTGGTCAAGGGGCAGAGTCTAAACTATTTTGAATTCCTCAAGTTCTTGGCTCAGAGCTGCGGTACAGGAAGTAGCTTGAATGCCTTCTTCTAGTCAAAAGCAAAACATGTGAAAGCTTAATACATTATACATATAATACATAAAAACGTATTCATTATTATTCTCAGATTAAGTACCACGAGGAGTTTGAGAAGAGCAAGATACGAAGTGATGCCCCACCACCTGAAAATAGAAGAGGTAAACTATTCAGAAAAACACCTGTAAAATTAAACAAATGAAATAAAAACATTGCATTTGTTGTTATCTTTTTGGTTTGTTTGAGCAGAAGATGAACAACCAAATGATCCGAGATTGATCCAACCAGCTGTGCAGCCTCGTCCTTTGGCACCACCTGCTGGAGGGGTACGGCAATTACATAAACAAAAGAGATTTTTCAGGGTTTTCTTGCAGTTAGGAGCAGAAAGGAAGTTGACGTTGGCTGTTCCAGGATAAAACTGAAACTAGATGGAGTACGGGTTCAAATTCTGCAGAGAAAGTTACAGTTTAACAGATTTGTTGAGCTGGTTTATGGTCAGTAGGTGTTACTGAGATTATTCACATGGAACTAAAACTGGCATGATTTTTGACATCCAAGAGTGAAATAACGGTTTCATAATAGTTTTAGAAAGGCTCCGTCTGAACATATGACATCAAATTACAGATGGTGAACACAACCTACCATATACAATAATAACAAATAGACAGAGCTACTGAGTGCGTGGACAGTTACTGCGTAAATCATTACATAAGAATAAAAACTGCTTACAATGCTACAATTTTAACAACTAAAATATACGTTTTTGTTCCTCAGCCTCGTTACCAGGCCCTGTACAGTTACACAGCAGCAGAGGCAGATGAAGTGTCACTGCAGGAGGGAGATCTGATCCTAAATGTGGAGACCATCGACGCAGGATGGGTGTTTGGGTTTAACCAGCGCACGGGGCAAAGAGGAATGCTCCCTGCCAACTACATCAGGCCCATTTGAAACTGTAGGCCCATGGAGTCAACTAAAGGGTTAATTCAGAGTATTGGCTATTACCACTGCATCATGTTTAAGAGTTTATCATTTCTCGCTCAAGTTATTTTACTGCAATTTTTTTTTATTCTGTCAGTAATGGCCTATTTGAAGCTGTATGTTGGGAATTTAAAGGACCGATATTGCACTATTTTCTCATCTATGTCATGTTTTTTCCTCTTCAAAAACATACTTCGAGTTGTGTTATTGTGGACTTGCCAGTTTACTGAACAAAAGGTAAAAAGGAGCAACAGTATTTTGAGCTTTGGAGATGTGAATAGACTAATGATAAAGGGTTACTCAAACTTGTGTGAATGAAACAAAACACAACTTCAGATATGTTTTTAATGAGGTAACAACATTTTAACATGGCTTAAAGCTCAGAGTCAGTTTCATGTTATTTTTCAAACTTTTTGTTTTACTTAAAATTATGGGTACTGTTCTGTCAATAATGGCCAGAGATGAGGACTTGGATTTTTAGGACTTGAGACTTGACTTGATAAATAGACAAAGACTTGGGACTCGACTTGGACTTGAAGGTCAATGACTTGGGGACTTGACTCGGACTTGAGGCCTGTGACTTGAGAAGACTCGATACTTAGACTAGTTGATAAATGAAGTGTTTTTAAGCACTCTTAAATCTTAACTCTTTTTGTTCTGACCATAATAATTTGCACTCTTGTCAAGACATTTAAAGGAAAAATTTGCATTTCTGCTACTCTTAGATAAATACTATGTATAAATATACCATGACTTTTAAAGTACAATTTAGTTTAAAATTCATATAAATTTGCAAAAATCTAAGCTATATTTGGAATTTTGGTTTAAAGACTTGAAATGACTTGAATCTCAAAGCAGACGACTTGGACTTGAACTGGACGTATGGGCCAGTAACTCGAGACTCGATCTGGACTTGCCTGTATTTGACTTGGGACTTGACTCACTTGCAAAAGAGGTCAGAGACTTGAGACTTACTTGAGACTTGCAAAACAAAGACTTGGTCCCACCTCTGGTAATGGCCCATCTGAAACTGTAAATCTTCGGTAAATTTAAGCTTTATTTTTATTATGTGTAAATCAGCTGATAGGCCTGCCACAGCATGTTGTCTTTGTCTGTTCAAATGTCTCACACATCTGTTTTAAAACTATTCTTTCAGTTGTGCTTCATGAAAGGGAGGAAGTGAAAAACCAAGATGCAAATTTAATATTAGCTGGTGGTGATAGGAAATGCACGTGTAAAATAGCACTAGTGAATGGCTTGTCCTGTTCACTTTGTACTGTCCCTCAAATGCCAAATTATGTAAGAATAAAAGTAAAAAGATTTATAAATATGGCTTTATTTGACTCTTTAAGTGGTGCATTGTGTAACTTTTCAGGAGGAGAGCTCGTCAGATGCTTTTCTCCATGGAGATGTTTTTGCTTTGTCTGAAATGTTTCACAGTATGGTATTCAATATTTTTATTGTCATGGAGACCAAACCAGAGTTACAGGTCAGATCTGTGGATAAATGTAAGGTAGAGCTGTGTAGTATCATATTGTGGAACATTTCAGGCAGAGCGATAGAAACATCTCCATAGAAACAGAGAGCCAATCTTTAGAAGAAAATGAGCTAAATAGCATAACATGCAACTCAGAATGGTGGACAAACAAGCTAAACATTAACTGCTGAGTTGTTTGCACCTATGCATTTCAACTTTACAACTTCTGTTCACAAATATGTACATGTGAAAAGGTCAGTAGACTGCAGCTGAAATGACCCTGTCAAGTGTTGAGATTGGAGTTTGACAATTCTCTTCAGGGCATGTCCAGCTGTTCATTTAACTGTCAAAAGTGAAAACCTAGAAACAAATATGCACGGCCTGTAATAGGATCTATGTGTGAAAATGTTTCATTACCAATATTTCACCAAGATCATCATCTATTCAGGGTTTTTTCCTCTTACATTTTGAAACATTCAAAAGGTAACATTTAATTTTTTTTTATTTCAAACCCATGGATAATTAGTTTTTATAAGACATTTGAATATTTATATAATTTTTAATGGCTTATTCCACTGCTGTTGTTCACGTTTTTTGCCACACTAAAAGTTCTCCAGGAGAATTTTGTTAATGCTAATCATAATATAAAATATAGAAAGCCCTTTATGTGCTTTAGTAGGAAAGATATACACAAAAGTTGTGATCATCAATATTTTTGCCCCCACCCCATCTCAAGTGCTGAAGTAATATTAAGGATTATTAAAAACAAGGGAATTCACAAGTCTAAGACAAAGTTTTTAATAACTGAATATTTTTTACATATTACAAAATAAAATAACATCTTTATTTAAATGTGCATTAAATCACTGGTAAAACATTAAGCTTTTTAAAACAAGGCAAATTCGTATTTTTTACAAAACTATTATTACAAAATTATTAAGTTAAAAATGTTTATAAACAAATCCTACCAAAAAAAGAACTGGTTAAAGAACTGCATTTTAAAATCAGGCACTTAAATCTGCGGTAAGAGGGTTTAAGGTTTCTGCTATGAAATAGGCACATCTCTTTTCTAGTTTGTGTTGTATTTTTGGAGGCAGAGAGTTCAGGTGGCTCTCAAACAGCATGTTGTTTCTTCCTATGAAGTCTTCACACAACCTACAGAGAAGAGGAACAATTTATATAAAGCTTTTTCACAACTTACAATTACAACATATTTTGTTTTTCAAGCATTTGGATAAATATCTAAAAATGATTAATGTACAAAAGTACTGACTTCAGTTACTTCCACTCCACTGTTAAATAATACCAATAAATAATACAAAATTACTATCCATATAATGAATGGGATAAGCAGACTTCAGATACAAGTAGGTATTCAAGTATATGTAGTGAAACCTGCATCTGCATAAAACATTGTCTACATAACTTACCTATATAACAGGGTATACACATATACACACCAAAAAAGTATCCTATAAGTCTAAATTCTTATTTGTATATTGCTCTATTAATGTTTTTTGTAAAGTGTCTGAGTGTCCTGAAAAGCATTATATACAAATGTATATTATAAATTCTAAAATGACTAACATTACGTCATTCATTCCATGTTAACAGCAAAGTATCTACGATTGTCCCACAGTGTATGGGCAGGAGGCATTTCCATTTTATAAAGCTTAAAGGGCCTAAATTACGCCAACTCCAGGTGTACATTTGATGAACAACATTCTAACATGGCTTAAAGCTCACAAGAGTAAATTTTGCATAATATAAGACCTTTATGATAAGATTAATGTAGAAAGTATTAACATCTGTCACTGCTACTTCAGCCGCCAGCGCTGTTACAAATGATTTATATACTTCAAACTCTACCAATGTGATTACTATTAACATTCCTAAAAGATAAATGTGATAAACACACATCAGATATTACACAAAATTACTTAATATATAACAATAATACTATTCGTTCCTCAAAAACACAGCAGTAACTATCTGACTGGCCTATGGTGCATATTAGAGGCGGTTTCATGCAGTTGAATAAGTAGTAGAAAGGTCTCAGTGGATTTAGCTGAAACTTAAGCATGTGCGAATGAATATTTAATGCCAACAGTTGAGACTCCCCTTTAGACTTTACATAATACTGTACACAGTGGCACAGGCTGCGTCATGTGACCTGAACCAGGAAGTACCAGTGTGCATTACGTCATACCTGGAGAGAGGGTACGGCTGGGTCTGAAAGATCAACACATCACTGCAGTGCTGTTGTCGTGGAGACCGCAAAATGGCCACCTGATGAAAAAAATAAAAGTGAGAATTTTGAGATCCTTTCGAACATTGTTTATTTGGTGCTTTACAAATAAAAAATATAATCAGTAACATTATCCAGTGTAATGAAACAAGCACACAATTTGTCAAATTTGTATTTTTGTGATATATTTTTGCCCATTTTTTTTTACCAATTCCCCTGTTACCTCACCCAAAACATACCTAGTTTAAATTAGCCTTGGCTTTCACATGTGCAAACTAACATTACCACATCAGACCCCAGACCACACTGAGCCTTTAAACCACTTATAGGTTCCTTTAGGCAACAGCTTTACATGTCTCTGGGTTATTATTAGCCCGGTGTATAAACTGTACACATGAACAGGAGTTCACAGTATGAGTGGAGAGGAACTAAAACATACCAGGTCCATTTGGAGAGTCAAGTTGCTGCTTCCCCCAAACACCACAATGTCACTGTCGTTTCCGAGACATGAGGTATGACCCACCCTGGGGACAAAAGTTATGTTACAGTTAAGTGAAGTTAACATTATGCTAAAGAAACATGATCATGTTATAACAATGTTCCCTCATTAAACTGTCCATCTGTATTTGAACTTTTCATGCATATTAGAATAACTGACTTAGTGTGAGATACTGTGTCCCTTGTGGATCAATAAAGTTTGTCTAAGTCAAATAAGGCACAATAGGCTCCATTCACACTTATGGCAAAAACCAGGAAGATGTTTGGAAAGCTGCGATTACAACTTCCCAGGTCCAGTTTTCTTCATCTCCATGTCATTGTAATGTTCTGTTATGTTCAGCTATTCAACAATTACAACCTTATCTCAGTTTATATCATTTCCCCACTGAGACAGAACTCCGATCACACTGGGTACATGTGATTAGAAGAGACGAGGGGCCAAATTCAAGATGATTCCAAACAGCACGTATGTATGCAGTCTTCATTTACGCTGATCACATTTACTTCATTGGGTTTTATCACAGTCTGTTTTAATAGATCCATGTCAGGCGAGCCCATTGTCGTGTAACTACACCGGAAGTTACCATCGCATGTTTCCAAACGTTTTCCTGGTTTGTGACCCAAGCATGAGTAGAGCCTATTGTCTATAGTTTCAATCATGGCTTAAGTGCTCAGAAAATTCATGTTCCCTGATCTTTAATCTCCCTCCACTTAGATGAGACGAAAATTAAAAAAAATGAAGTCTGAGTGAGACATGTTAGGCTCTAACATGTCACATAGCCACTTTCTCAGTGAAATGCCGGTATGAAGTGTTGGGGCCTCTCAGTTCTGCAGTTTAACAGGAAGTCAGTGGATCAGTTTCTATTTTCAGACTGTTAAAGCCGGTTAACAAAATGTAAAAATGATCTATGTAAATATAGTTCAATACAAAGTACCTAAAAAAAGAAAGATGCGTGTCTTGCCCGAGGACAAAACAGTCTGCACCTCACCCACCTGCCTATGTATGATAAAGGCCTTAGTCGCTGTGGTCCAACGCCACAAAAATTAATAGATCCATGTCAGGCGAGCCCATTGTCGTGTAACTACACTGGAAGTTACCATTGCATGTTTCCAAACGTTTTCCTCGTTTGTGACCCAAGCATGAGTAGAGCCTATTGTCTATAGTTTCAATCATGGCTTAAGTGCTCAGAAAATTCATGTTCCCTGATCTTTAATCTCCCTCCACTTAGATGAGACGAAAATAAAAAAAATGTCTGAAACATGTCTCGCTGTGTGCCATGACCAGTTCCAGTCAAAAATGTTTACAGGTTAAAGCCTCTGTCTAATATACCCAGGGCAGGTGAGGCTACAGAATGACTTTACCACCACAGTGCAGGGTGAATGATTAATGCAATTTCATGTATTATTGAAACAGTACCTGGGTTTGTCTTTATGTTGGTGATCCACTTGAATCCATTCTTTTCTGTGCAAGTTATACTGCCAAGCATCATCTGTAACAGGCAAAGTCCACATCATAAGTAACATTTATATATAGTGTGCCTTTCACTGAGATCAGCTCACAAGGTGCTTTACAGATTAAAAATATTCAACCAGATTGTATAAAGAACTGGACCAAGGGACTATGACATCACCTATAGCATTCGGCCCCAGTCAAATGAAGCTCATGAGGCTGGCAGTCAGGAACAAATTTGGAGCCAGTTCCTTATTCAGAATAGCAATTTACGGACAAAATAGTGGAATAAAAACCACTAGGATCATGTAGAGCGGGTTAATACAAACATTTTAAGACCAAAAGCAGCAGACACACAGCCTGATTCATCAGCCGGTTTCACTTCGTGGAAATTGCCTGACCTCTCAGCATTAGAATCCATTCGCTTGATGGTAGGCGGGTGCTTTTTTTTATTTAACCAATTGCTGCCATTTGGTCAAGATGTATGTAACACGCCGGAACTCAGTAGTGTTGAAGTAATAGTCAGCTTCACAGCTCTAGTCTGGTCTACAACTTCCAGGATTCTTGCAAATAGTCCAGTGTATTCTGATTCCTGACCTAGTCGCTGGAGAGGAATTAAATTGAGCAGAAGCACTAGGTGGAGCCAGCCTGGCTAGCAGATACAGAGAGAGGGGTGACAATTTTTCAACGTTAAGTCAATTGGAGCCAAAGCCAATGGAGCTGGAAACTCCCCCATGGTCACTTCCTGTTTGGAAAGTGGCAGCTAGTGGGTTTAGCCATGTCTATTTATATATACAAAACAAATAACACAGGGCAGCTGAAACAAGTGAATAAAGGCAAGTCTCTGCAGATCTTTATATTAATCTCCAATAATCATGTGACTATACAGTATGTTAAAATGTTAAAACAGACCCTGATCCTTCTACACTAAACATGTGGGAGGAGAGAATGAGAGATGGTGTAACGTGTGCAGGGGAGGGTAAATTTAAAAATGAAATTGTGACTCAACATTGGAAGTCTGTGTTTATACTTGCATAACAGTTTAAAAGTTCAAATGTGTGTGCGTTTCTGTGTCAGTTCCTTTAATTGTTACGCCTCTCTACCATTTCTTGTCATCTTTTGTTCTGTAATATGTTTGAAATATTTATTTATTTTTAGAACAATTACAGAAAAAAAAAAAAGTTAAAACTTACTGAGTGTGGGTCCATAAGTCCCAAAACCTCCATAAATAAACAGTGTCCCATCTGGTGTAGCGGTCATTGAGTGCATAGTGCGGCCCATTGGTGCAGAAGAACCTGAATTTACCCTGAAAAATAAAGGTTACCAGGAGTCAATTATATATAAAGGCTTATAAAGCTATAATTTTGTTGTGTGAAACGGAAAAACTTACAAACAACTCCACGTCCAGGTGTCTAGGTCTAAACAGTAAAGGTCTAATTGAGCACTTTCCTGGAGGGGGAAGAGAAAAAAGTAAAATATGATTTTTTTTTTTAATTAGATTAACAATGAACAATTATGTTGCACTGGTATCAGTTGATATCAGCAGATATTTTAAAAGATATACTGAGCAACTTTTCTGGTGGAGGGTCCGCCACCTGCTCGTCTCCATGGAGATGTTATTGCTTTGCCTGGAATGTTCCATGGTATGAGATTAAACAAATCCATCTAGCATTTATTTATTATGGGTGTTTCTATTGCTCAAAAATACAGTACAGTAATTCCTTTAATGAATAGAGGCGACTCTCCACAGATCTGATTTGTAATGTAGAGTAGTGCTGTAACCTGCTTGTCTCCCTCATGGTAGGTAGAAAGCACGTGATGGACCCTCCACTCGAAATGTTACACAATGCAGTTACAGTATTTTTGACCCAGCTCGTTTCCATGGAGATGTTTCTTTGGCTATAATATTCCAAGGTATCTCCATGGAGAATAGATAAGTGGAAAAATATGATTTTAACTTTCCATTTCCATAGAATCATACAGAAAGTGACATACTAGCACTTTAAATATAAATAGTTAAATATTTCTTCAATATGCCATAACATTTTTCATTTATGGGGTTTATTTATGAAATCCACATGTTCTGAGGTGTGGCTTTGGAATATTCATCGTTTAGTCATTAGTTTAGTTTAGTTTTTAGAAGTGCATTCATTGTGTTCTCTTCCCACAGTTGATCCAGCCCTTATGGTCACTGTGTGTAACTGTTCAACATTTACAGCCAAACCATTTCTGCTTAGAGAGAGTGGCCCAGGTGTTTTATGTAAACATGTTTGAATATATTTGGATAAGCAGAACTCACCACACCACCAGTGATGTAGCCTCTGTTTCCTAAAATAGCAGCAGCGTGGCAGCCTCTGGGCGCCGGAGCTGAACCCTGGACAAGTAAAGGACAAAATATGGTTTAATTAAAAAAGTGCTATAATACGCTAAATTGACTTGAGCTTTATGCCAAGTTAGAATGCTGTTATCTCATCAAAAACAGACCTGGAGTTGTGTTTTGTATCATTCACACATGTTTGAGTAACACTTTATTATTAGTCTATACATATCCAAAGCTCAGATTGCTCTGTTCCACCTTGTGATGTCATGAAGCGGCAGTTTAGTTTTTCAGATTGGCAATTCCACATCTCAAATAATCCATATGATTGTAATGAAGGTATATGGAGTTTAAAAACAGTGAAACACTTCCTGTATTGTCACAGGACATTTTTGTTTGAGAGAACTCGGCTTATATAAATATGCAGGGTAAACATGTGTGAATGAAACAAAACACCCCCAGGTAAGTTTCTGATGAGGAAGGATTATAACAGACCAGAAATTTGCAGAACATGGGCCTTTAAAAAGATCAGAAAATACATATATTACTCACCCTTGTTTCTGGTAAGCTCCAAGTTGAGGTTAAAGTATCAAAAAGATTCACTTCATTGTTCCAGCCCCAGCACCTGAATAATGTACCTCCAATTGTTGTCTAAAGACAAAAGTAAAATTACAGTAATGTCCATTAAAAACTCTATAGCCAATACACATATTACAGAAGGATTTTGTTTTGGTTTTTTTTACCCATGACATTTCTTCTACAGTGAAGCTTGATGGTGAACTGTTTTGTACATCTCCAACTGTCTTGCATCCGTAGCCACCAAAGTAAATTAACCTTTAAAAAAAAAAAAGCTTTTTTTTTTTTTTTTTACTTAATTATCTCATCCATGTTATAATATTGTTTCCTCATCAAAAACTCACCTGGACTTGTTTTGTTTCATTCACACATGTTTACCCTGCATATTTAGGTTGAATTCTTCTCTCAAACACTCTGTTCCACATTGTGATGTCATGCGGTTCTACAGGAAGTTCTCCCCTGTGGTTTTAAACTCCATACACCTTCACTAAAGTCACTTGGATTTCTGGAATTGCCAGTCTACTGATCGAAGGCTAAAAAGGTAGGTGTTAACTCGAAACTTTCCGCTATACAACATTTTGATCTTTGGAGATGTAGACAGACTAATAATAATAAAAGGGTTGGTCAAACATGTGTGAATGAAACCAAACAACTCCAGGTATTGGTGAGGTAACTACATCACAATGGTGGTTTAAAGCTAACAAGAGTACATTTTGCATAATATAGGACCTTTAATGGCAATAACAATTTATTTGAAATAGACACTAATTGATACTTATCGCTTTAAAAACACATCAACTACTGTTTCGGAGACTGATCAAACTGTTTATCCATAGAAGACAGGCAGCATCATATCATAACATTTGTACCACTTTCATGATTCCCATCTCTCTGACACCACCTGAAAGCAGCATTAATCCAGATTAGTGAACTATAATTTTCACCACATACCTGTCCCTGTAGACCCAGCAGGAGTGCTTGTTTCGTGGGGATGGCGTCTTCCCATTGGTGTCAGTTAGCTTTTTCCAAACATAACAGTCACTATGAAGGTCCAGTGTAAACATCTACAAAAGGGATAGAGGAAGGAGAAAGAGAAGGATTAGATCAGCGTCATTAAACTCTATGAGTAACAGAGCACAGGGGGTGGGAGGGGGGCGTGTGGATCGATATTTGAGGTTTAAAATATAACATTAGAACATTCATTTTAACCCCAAGACCATAGTTAAAGTTTGTAAAATGTGTAACTTTTCTAGTGTACCATTAATTTGTCTGATGGATACGTTATAGTTTTGAATGTTCCACAGTATGGCATTAGTCATTTTTCTCTCTGATTCAATTATTGGCATTTTTTTATTGCTCAGAAATAGTTTGAAAAGCATGTATCTGTGCTGTGAGTAGGCTCCTTCTCCACAGGTCTGACCTGTGACTTGGCCTGGTGGTGTCACATATTTGTCTTAATGGAGCTGCATAAGTGCAAATGTTTAAAACTAGTGCTTTTAGATTTGAGGATAACAAAGGATTCTTCTTACCACAAGCAAATGCTTTTGTAATGAACAGAAAAATTCTAATATTTGCTCTGCAACTGTCAACGAATAAATCTGTCTCAGACAGAAATGTTGACTGCCATCATGTTTGAAGTTTTGAGCCTTTAGGCAAATAAAATGTATTTTTAATACCAAGGTAATATTTACTGAGAACCTACTGTATATTATTAACAGAAAGGATCTAGTCACGACAATGTGCTATAAAATGACAAACTTGTCAAACAATTTTTCTAGTAATTTTTGACCATCTACAACAATAATGTTCTAACAAGTTTCTACATAAAAAACAACTGCCCAAGGCGCAAACTTGAGTTCACCTTTAACATTCCTGCCTTCTTTCTTCTTTAACCATAGTATTTTAAAAAGCACACCCATAGAAACACGCTGTTCCATCTGTATCTAAAACACATGAGTCAAGTTACAGCAAGTTCTGCCTGTGACACTTTCTCATATCAGAGATAACAAGAAACCACCATACAGAGATGTCCCACTTTAGATGAACTCACACGGCACGCGCAAGGTATGTAAGGGAGGCTGGAGTCGTTTTTGCTGAACTTGTTAAAACATATTGCACAATATTTAGTCTGGTGAACTTTAAGTCATGTTTTGATGTTGTCACCTCATCAAAAATATACTTGGTGTTTTGTTTCATTCACCCTGAATTATTAGTCTCAAAAGCTCAAAATGTGTGAAAGAAAAAAGACAACTCCAAGTCTGTTTGTGATGAGGAAACAACATTGTAACAGATCAGAAAATAGGGCAACATTGGTCCTTTAAGTATTCAGTGTTTCTTAAACTGTGAGTTTGCCTAATTTAGAGGTTATTTTATCAACATAATTTTTTGTTTAGAACTACACAGGATATTATGTAGTCCATTTCCAGACCTCGTTTAACCCTAGATGAGACCTGGAAGTCCTGTTATGTGCTCAATTTAGTTCTGGTAGTACTTGGAAAAACCACATATTTTCTTGGAATTCAGGGCCTTTTTACTGCTACAATTTACTAGTACAAAAATAGCCACAAAACAAATGTATTATGCTTTAAAGATGTGTAGCAGTGAATGGTACAACTGGTGAACAAAGCAAATAAGAAAAGCAGTATGTTTCCTGGACATAAATCTATATTTGTCAAATATTAATGGTACACTTCACCATGACTGACATTTTGCAGTGACATCATGCTGGCTGTGTTCTACATGCATCTCTATGGGCAGAATGCATGTAATATAGTATGAATACTCATGAAAACATAAAACAGATTTAAAAAGGTGTACTTCACTGGTGGAGGGTCCGCTACCTACTTGTCTCCATGGAGATATTATTGCTTTCCTTGAAATGTTCCATGATGTGACATTACACATATACAGTTGGCATATATTCATTGCCATTACTCAAAAATACAGTAGTTCCTTCTCTGAATAGGGGAACTCTCCACACATCTGAATTATAACGTGGCATAGCTCATCTCCCTCGTGATAGAAAACCACAGTGTCCACAGAAACCGCAGACTGGCAGATTAAGTGTCTTGCCTAAGGACACAACAACAGCATACACTTGTGGGAACTGGGATACACCAACCACAACTTTCCTAATGTCAGGAGAAGGATTTGAAAATCACAGTCTTTGGATCAGTGGACACGCACTGTGCCAACTGAACTTCAGCCATTAATATGCTCAAATTGTAGCCACTCCTTTACAAAAAATAAGTAAAATAATAATAAATAACTTTAAAGCAGAAACTCACATCGTTTGTGTAGCCCCCGCCATCAGATCCTGCAAAAATGTACAGCGTCCCGTTCAAATAGGAGCCACAGAAACCATTTAGGTCAGGTGGAACATCTCCCGTCAGCTCTCTCTGCTCCCTGTCAAAAAAAAAAAAAAAAAAAAATAGTACATAACAATAAATTTCAATGTTTTAAAGAAAAAGAAGAAGCAGCCATTGTAAAAACTATTGAAAACATCGACTGAAAGCAAAAATGACATTAGACTTTACCATATGCCACTGTACAAATCAAAGAGCCATATCTCATCACTGGGCAACACCGCATCTTCTCCATCAGCCATCTGCTGAGACAAAGACAAAACATCAGAAAAAAAATAAAAAATACAATTTGACCCACTTGACCTTACTACTACTTCCACTATTGGAGACATAGCCTACCTTTTTCCTAGTGCTTCAATATGTACTCAATAAAAATAAAGAAAATTCACAAAAATTGTGTCTTTGAAAAGCATTTAAAGCACTCTTTGATATTTGCCATTTGCCATTTCCACATTCTAGTCAAGGATGTGCAAAGGTAGAAACTTCCTGCTTTTGTCATTTTTTGCTCAGTGGCCCTCCTTAAGTGTTAGGTATCCTATAATTAGCGCGAGGAATTCCCTGAAAGACAAAACTGCACAAACTAGACTCAACTTTAACCGAGATGCCAACTTTGCGCACAGACAGACGAATGTGAAATTACGCACGGTCCATCTCGTTCTATTTCATCAGTAGAGCGTTTCAATAATATTTTCACATTCAGATTACTTTACCTGGTATCCTCCCCAAACATAAAGAACGCCGTCATCTATGAAAGCCGTGTGACTGCTCCTCTCCAGCCGGCTCCTGAGGCTCATCTGACCGTCAAACGCGCCATCCATCACCGCGAACGCTCACAGACATCCGCCTGTACCGTACCTGCTGCCTCCCTGGTCGTGCCGCGTCTCTCAACCCCGAAACGATTAAAAGTATTTAAAAGACTTGGGTAGGAAGGGAGTGGAGGTATGAATTGTGGTGCTCCGGGGCAGGGTGACTGGATACACGAATGGATACGCGGCTCCAGAAACTCCGTATTGTGGCTTTGGCTGCTTGCGGAACGCGTTTTACAGGCTACACTCCTCCCATCTGCTTATCCTCTGTTGTTATTCATCCTTGCAAATCTAAACAACAATGCGCTTTAGCATATCGGACACACCTGCTGAATGTCTAAACTCATTTAACCTCAAATACGAAACTAATTCCGCGTACAAGTTGGTAAAAGTTTGCCTAAAGTCGCCAGTGCGTGTTCGCTGATCGATGTCAGGTGTTGCAGTGGCGATGCTAACAGCAGACTCACTTTAGACAAACAATTACATCATCATTAATCTGATCGATGACACCTGCGGGCTTCCGTCCAATCACATTAAGACAAGCATAAAGTAAAACATACACAGCTTTTCTACTTTAAAGATGATGCAGAAGTAGAAGTTGTAAGCCAAAATTGCAGATATAATAGTTTTTCTCCCTCAGATATTCTATGGAGGGTTATTAGGGTTAGGATATGGCAAGAGAAGGGACTGTAAACCAACTCGAGTCAGACTTGAGTCACTATTTTTAGGACTTGAGACTTGACTTGATAAAATGGACTTGGGACTCGACTTGGACTTGAGAAGCACTTTTAAATCTGAATTCTTTCCATTCTGACTGTAATGAAGATGATGAATAAAGACCTTGTCAAGACATTTAAAAAGGAAAAAAATTGCATTTCTACATCGCTTATATAACCTATAAATACTCATATATAAATATACTATGATTTTTAAGAACAAGTTTAAGTCGCAAAAATCTAAGCTGTATTTGGTACTTTGGTTTAAAGACTTGAAATGACTTGAAGCTTTATGTAGATGACTTGGACTTGACTTGGACTTATGGGCCAGTGACTTGAGACTCAACTTGGACTTGCCTGTATTTGACTTGGGACTTGACTCGGACTTGAGGTCAAAGACTTGAGACTCACTTGAGACTTGCAAAACAACGACTCGGTCCCACTTCTGCTAAACTAAGCAAAATCGACTCATTTGTTAAAAATGTGTGAATGAAACAAAACAACTTGGACTTGTTTTGATAAGGAAACATTATAACATAGTTCAGAAAAAAGTGTTGTATAGGCCCTATCATTAAATAATCATAATCATTAAAGAGAGATTAATAAGAAGATAAGTTATTATTAATATTTATTTTATATTTACACATAAAAAATACATCAAATCAATCCACGTCAACAGCTTTGCAGAGTAGCCACCAGTTGTCACAAATGACAAACTTAAAGTGACGAATGAATGCACCCAATGAGTAAACCTGCTTGTTCGTTATGTATTCCATAAATGTAAATAAAATCAGTGCTACATTACTCAGACATTAAAGGTGCACTGTGCAACTTTTCTGGAGGAAAAGTAATTAAAAGCTCCCTACTTTTCTCCATGGAGATGTTATTGCTTTGCCTAGAATGCTCCATGGAATGACTTTAAACATATCCATCCAGCATTTATCCGTCCGTTTCTATTGCTCAAAAATACAATAATTCCTTCTGTGAACAGTGACCACTCTCCACTGATCTGACAATATGAACACTGTAGAACATTCTAGACAACACAATAACATAGCACATAGCAAACCCTCCACCAGAAATGTTACACAGTGCACCTTTACGTGATAAAACTGCATATGTACAGAAAGTGTGCTAAAATGTATTACAAATCTATTTTAGTTGAGATTCATAACATTTTAACAGTCATCGCTATGTGCAAACTTGCAAAGAAAAAAAAGGTCCTTAAATGTTTTGATTTTAAGTTTGTGTTATAAAATGAATCATTGTTGAATAAAAGCAGCATCAGTGTTTTCCATCATTGTGTTATTTTAAATTGGGTTCTCCATTTTTACAGACAGTAAATGAGCAATCAGACTCATAATTATGATAATGCTACTCTTCCATGACAACATTGGAAGTAAAAACAAAAATAAAGTAAAGCTAAACAAAGAAGGCACAGTCAAAATCTGTAATCTGGACAACCCTAGTGCCTTTATCATTTTGTCCAAATTACACCTGTGAATATACATTTAAATACTATAATAATGCATTTTAGACATACACCAATCAGGCACAACATTATGACTTCATGCCAAATATTCAAAACTGAATTCTGGCAACTTCTTGTAAAAAACATGATAACTTATTAAGCGAGCTCAGTTTGCACAGTTTCGTTTCATTGGTTCACCGCAGTTCCTATCGTCTGGTATCTCTTTCAAAACAGTTAATGATCGGATGTAGGGATGGTAGGGACGGTCTGCTGTGACTGGTCAAAGTGATCACATTTAAGAATAGGGTTATTTTTTTAAGGTTACAAAACAGGTTATGGTTAATTTTAAGTCAAGTTGTTAATGTTGGCTTAGGAACAAGATGCTAAGTTGAGGAAGACAGTTAAATAGTTAGGGATTACACAGACATCCTGACCCTAAGTCTTCCAGCTATGATACGTGGCAAAAGAAAAACTGAATTCTGTCAATTGGACAAAAGGTTTAGAACAGGCACGTCCAAACTGTGGCCCTCAGACCATTTTTTCTTGGACCTCAGGTTTCTAGGTGAATTGGCCCATATTACATTAAGTTATTTGATAAAGCCATTCTTAAATATTCTGTGTCCTATTAATGATCTGAGCATAAATAAAGGTTTGGTGGCTCATTCTAACCTGTTAGAAATGCACAAATTTAAATGATTCACTGTACTGACCATCAGTCTATGGCCCTGGACTGGCCATTCTCTTCATCTGGATCTTGAAATGTGGCCCTTGATTAAAGAAGTTTGGACACCCCTGGTTTAGAGTGAAGCCACTTGGATGAGCGGTGAAACGTCTTCACTATAAAATGTTTGTTCAACAGACTTTTTTTTGTTACGGTTAGGAAAATGCTTTGGGTTAGTTAACATGTTAGCAGAAGTAAGTTTTAAAAAATGAATTTGTCACCTTAGCCTTATCTCAGCTTACACCATAAAACAAAACATAAACAGTCAAAAATACAACATTTTTGGCCTGTTTATAGCTACAGATGATAACACATCACCATGGCAACCAGAGCAACACGATCAGACCAAACTACATATTTGCACTAACCTTTCAATACTGAGCACAACCCACAAAAGGTGCTCTGATCCAGTCCAACCAACACAATTTGGTCTCAGTTCCTTACTCTTGCAAATTTCAAGCACTTCTCTGACAATATTTAACTACTTTTCTAACATTTTTTTACATTCTGCCATAAAAAGTTAATCAAAATATTCAGTGTCATAATGCTGTGCTTCATTAGTGTATATGTACAGTATCATCTTTTTGCTAACAATCTGATTAAACACAAAAAATTCAACTTTGTAAAAAAAAAATAATAATAATAAGGGTAAATTCTTGGCAACATCCTTCATTTATGTCTGGCCCTTCGTTTGATGTTGAGGCAAAACTGAAGGCAGAGGTATCAGTAACATTGGCTGTGTTTTGCTGGTATCACAGCTGTTAACAAGGCTTTGGATTAAACTCTCCATCAATTCCTACTTTAGACAAGTTGTTTTCATAATTGCACTTGAGGTTCAATGTAATAACTATCTGTTTAGTTTTTTTTTTATCTTGGAAAAGTCTGCCCTCTAGTGAAACATGTGAGGTACTGCATGCTACTCAGTCTCGCATGTCCCTTTCTTGGTATTTTTTAAATCGCAAACATCTCGGACATGGATCGCCAGTTGATCTACACTGAAGATGGAACACGGCTTTGCAATCTTTACACCTGTTTTGAAGGAAAACATAGATAAATTTAATAATAAAATAATATGAACATTACTTAGTGGATTTGCTGGTTAACATACCGAGTGGTGCTGTCAAACTGGAAAGGGAAGATGATTTCATTAGAGTGACATGTTTGGCAGATAAAACCTCTCTGAGTGCAAAGGTCACACTGGAAAACATGGTTAGACGCGAGTTGCACCAGTGTGATCAAGTATACAGGGTACTGTCCCTCTGCTATCTGCAAAAGACAACATCAAATATAGGTTGAACAGTTCAGTTAACAGGTCACGGTACAATAATTTTACTTATTAAATGTGCACTTTGTGACATTTCGGGGGGACAATTCACCACTTATATGACGATCAAGAGGATATTGCTCCACAGTATTGCATTAAATGTTTCCATCATAAATAACATACTTCATACAGGTGTCTTCACTGCTCAAAAATGCCATGAAAAACTTTTGATTCATACAGGGTGTGGTGTGGCACTCCCACAGATCTTGACGTGGTGGCTTCATCCACTTGTTTGCATGGAGATAGATACAGTAACTTAAATATCATACTGTGAACCAATTCTGGCAAAGGAGTAACATCTCCATGGAGCCAAACCGGTAGTGAGCCCCTCACCCAAAAAGTTACATAGTGCACCTTTAGAAAGTTACAATACAATAATATGAATAGTTAAATGTGATGGATACCTGTCGTAGATCCATGATGCTGTACAGCTGACTGGACTCCAAAAGGTAAGGCCTCTGTCCCATTCTGGGGGTATTAACACAAAGGATTTACAAGATTTAGACATTTACTAGTAGTGAACTTTTTAATTATGAACTTGTAAAATCTCTCTTATTCTAAATGCCTAAATGTGTAGCAGTGTCTTTTTTTCTGTTTTTTATTTAATGTTTTTTGTTTTCTTTTGGAGAGTTTTTGATATGTAAGAATAGAAAAAAGGAGAATACTCAGTAATATCTCTTGACCAACCTGGCTTGTAATTTCTTCCATGCATTGCTGCGACAGGTGAGCAGGTAGTCACCTAAGAGCCGGAGTTTTTGTCTGAGTTTGTGGATTTGGGTCATGGACTCTGAGTGAGAAACCAGGTCTGGGTTCAGCTGATCCAGGTTCAACAGAGGTTCATGCTGCACCTCTGCCAACAGATGCAGCGCCTTCTTTGACACCTATACATAAAAAAAAACATAAAAGAGATAAGTACATTGTTTCACATATTACATACATTTAAACTTCACTAGCAGGTTGTACAATGTGATAATATAATAATGATAAACTTTTAAACTTAAACTACGCTATTAATTAAATTGACATGAGATTAAGATTTGATCATTTGGACCACCTTGGAGAAAGATTTATTTTTGTTAAATAGGACTGATAAAAAGCCTACATTGTTAATATTCAGGAAATCAATACTGAAAGCAACTTTTATTTAGTTTTGGAAGAGACAAATATTAAATAAGACATTTAGGGCCTGTTTACATAAGAACACTTGTGAGTAAAAACAGATTTCCTCCTGAAAACACTTTTCTAAACGCGGAATAAAAAGTGTAGACCGGATGCCTTGTGTCCTCTGTTCAGACTGTCATCATATAAATGTAGCCTTAGACTGATCCATAAACAAAAAAACAACTGTACTTAATAGTTAAATTTGCTCAACCACAAATTAATTAACATTTATAAGACATCTTAAGACCATCTTAATTAGTGACAACAAGATTTTAAAATGCTGTGTTGTCTTCTGACTCTATTAAAGGTGTGTAGGAGTCAGACTCACCTCTCTCTCCACCAGGTCCCAGTTGTGCACCATACGAGAGGGGATGATGCTGGTGTCTCCCACATGGCAGGAGTCACAGTAGTACTGCCCTGTGAACTCACACAGCCGAGCTCTACTGCGCGACGGACCAATCTGACGCGGACATCCTGGACCCCACACACAGAAAGGTCAAAAGTTAAACGCAGATCCTAAAGAGACCTCTATATAAGGAGCCTCAGAATAAAAGTACCTGCACATTTGAAACTCTGAGAGTCCAGTCCCTTCTCCGTAGGCACAGTGCACAGGTGAGATAACAGAGTGGCATCCTCCTTGAGCCTGTGCTGCACCAGTCTGTGGAGGTTTCCATTAATCCCTGATGGAGTGACGATGGGCTCCTCTGTGGTCATGTCCTCTCCACTCTCCAGATACGAGTCCAAAGCTCCACGCACCAAGTCCCTCCAGGAGCGTGCCTCTTTGGAGTTCTCCGCTCTCAGCCTGAGGGTCTCTCTCACCGTCAGCAGTTTGAAAAACTCTGCTCCTCCCATCGACACGTCCGGCACTACGTCCCTAATGTCCTGAATGGGATGGTTTATCCGGAGTTGCTTCCTGCTCTCCTGCAGCTTAAAGCCTTTGAGGGCCTCCAAAGACAGAGAGAAGACCAGAGGAGCCCAGTAGCGCGCCTCAGGGTCAGTGCAGCAGTACAGCACAGACTCTTTGATGGCGTCGCTCTCCACGTCACATGGCCGCGTCCAGTCGAATACTTTAGAAGCAGGAGCCTCTTCACTGATGCCCGAGTCTGAAGAGGACCCTCCCAGGTCTGGACTGGAGGGCGCTGAGGTCGCAGGGGGGTACTGCAGCACCTCCCAGGGCTCCTCCACACGGGGTGCTGGTCTGCACTTATGCACCGCCTCCTGGATCCGGTCCAGCCAGTCCTCGGCCTCTCCACGATCCGCCGCGCGCAAGTACAGCCTCTTTCCTGAAAACGAGAGCTCGAAGCGCCCGTCTGAGGAAGAGAGGCGGGCATCGTCACAGCGCACCAGTGAACAGTTCTCTGCACAGGTACGCTCCTCGGTGTTCAGGTAAAGTCTGAACTCAAAGGGAGAGAGCTCACAGTAGTAGTCACGCCACATTCCCATGGCATGACGCCGCTCCAGGTGTCCGAGCTTCAACAGCCCACGGAAAGGATTGGAAATTCCTGAGCAAGACAATGATAGATGAGATGCATGCTTTCAACTTTCTAAACACAAACGGTACAGGAATTTAAGTAAATAACAATGGTCATGACCCTTTAAGTACTTTATGAATGACAAAAAACTCTCTCAGGCTGTAACAGGTGTGCAGTGTGTGACCAGTGTTTACCTTTTAGTCACTGAGACAAAACACTGCACTATAGATGCCACCAAGTGAATCATTTACATGGACCAGCATTCATTTACTTTATGGACTAAATTTGCCTTTAATCAGCTGTCATCTTGAACATCCAAATATTGTGCTATCAAGATAAAAGATTAACTCATTATCTAAGTATAGACACAATGTACCACACAATCTCAAAACACAGATATACCTTTAATTTTGACCTTGAATAACTTTACACTATATACCGGAATTACAGATGGAAAATGGCCATTGGGCTCATTATGACATATATGTTCATTGATATTTGTCCCTTTAAATAAATACATCTAAATCTATATGTAGTATTGTTTTTTTTAAAGAAATGTTATTTTATAGTCAGTAGTAGTAGTTAAAAATCAATCAAAACAGTGAATGTATATTTGTGTTTAATGTACAATGTTGAAATTGAGATTTTATATTTCAGTGGACCCAGTAAGTCTCACTGATTGCACTGGTTTCTGCTAATGGGATTCAAATAAATAAAATATTAAACAAAAAAACTTTATTAAATTACAAATTAAACTGGTTGATTCACAGTGTAGAGGCAGGATAAGTTGCTGATCAACCTTTTTTGTCAGACTTTCTATAATAAACCCTTGAATCTAATACACATAAGTAGACTGTTTAGCTAAAGGAGAAATTGGTTACCAGTTTTTCTGCGATGCACGACACTGGGAGGGGGCGTGGATTGGGGGCCGTAGGATTCTGGTGGGTTTGGACTCTGGACTGAAGTCTCGTCTTGGTTCAGATCTGGGACTTCCTCCAGAGTCGGTTTGTAAATATCGTCATCTGAGATCCACGAACGAGAATGCTGCAAATTCAAAAGAGAAACTTCCTCATTTTCTTAATGTAACTGGTTTTTAATAGCACATTTAAATATTTCGATACGTGTGACTAGAAAATAGTGCAGTGACTTCCTTTTTTCACTTGCCGTTTGTATCTTACTTGAGTTTTTCAGTTTACTCTGCACTAATTCAGTTAAGTCACAAGATGTAACTCATGAATGAAAGTTGTTGAAGTTGAAAGTGATTTTACTCCAAGAAGCATGACTTAGCAAAACCTAATCAGCATTAAAACTAAATGTTACAGTAATTGATACCTGAAGCTAAAAGATACTTGCAAACATATAATATTTCCAACTATAAGATTACTTAGTTTTGAATCTGCTACTATCAAAAAAGACTCAAATTCCATGCCCTAAACAGTGGTTGTCATTTTCTCTCAACCCTTTTTACCCGTGAATATGTCCTATACATTTTTTTTTCTTTTAATCTAATCATTTAATCAAATTTTTCCACTCATATATAATAAAAAAGTTACAGTGCACCTTTAAAATTTTTAAATAAATGACTGAATGTTTTTATAGTACCCTGTCCAATAAACCCTTTTAACTCAGATACTGTATTAATATAGTCACTGAACTCAAATCTCAAATACAGTACAATTCACTTAACCACAAACAGTTTATGTATAAAGACTCGTGACTTACTGATAGTGACTCTGAGGGCTGTCTGCTGAGGACGCTGTCAGAGCGGCGGGCTTCCGGTTTGATCACTGGTTCAGATTTGTCTTCAGAACTGTCTTTTCTCATGTTTAAACCGTCTTCTTCGTTTGAGGCAGGCTCTGACTTCTCCTCTTCATCACTGGATTTGACTTCTTCAGGTGTGTCAGGGTCCAAATCGAGTTCAGCGTTTTGGTTAGAGTCAATAGAAGGGGGTTTATCTTCTTGAGTCTCTTCTTGAATGAGTGTTTGCTCAGGGGGTGAAGGAGAAGGTGCAGGTGGAGGTGCAGGTGAAGGTGCAGATGCAAGTGAAGGTGCAGGTGAAGGTGCAGGTGAAGGTGCAGGTGAAGGTGCAGGTGAAGGTGCAGGTGAAGGTGCAGGTGAAGGTGCAGGTGAAGGTGCGGTAAGGGTGGCCTCTTGGGTGGTCTCGCTTTGGATTGGCATTTCTTGGGTTTCACTGTCAGAGCTGCTCAAAATAGCGTTTTCAGAGAGCTGGTCCAGACCCGGGCTGGAGACGAAGGAGTCCTCACGCATCGAGTCCTGACTGAAGTAATCCTGGGTTTTAGACAAACTAGAGGGACAGAACAAAGAAAGAGAAAGAAGAAATGATATAGAATGTATAAAGCAAATGATCAAAAAGGATTTAAATGATACTCACACCACAAAATTATGAATTCTTGGAAAAAATATAACATACCATATATATTCATTGCATTATTTTTAGGTACTTTCCCCTATGTGGTACAAAAAAAGTTATTTTATCTTTAAAAAAAATACTAAGACTCTCCCCTACTTGGTCACGGTCCATAGAATTTTCATAGATTATGTTACTGTCTTTTGCTAACATAACATCCACTTACATTGTATATAAACAATGGAGGCTGATATGGTAAACTATGCATATTATACAGAAGTACCTTTGTGGAAATACAAAGGATATGTTGGAAAACAAGGCCAAAATATTAAATTGCAAGAAGAATAGGGGAAGCTAACAGCTGCTGTGTGACAGCTGATGATAGCTGGCCTTTGTTATTGCTCAGTTTAAAATAAGGATATTAAAATTTTGTTAATTTATAATGGTGATTATTCAGGTGAAGTCGCTATATAGTTCCGGTGTTTGTTATTTTGCTATTCAGCATTCACAAATTTTCTCAGCTGTCTGTTCAGACATTTTTCCAACTCACGTCTTATTGGTCAAAATCAGCAAGACAAGAAGATTGATTTAAAACTGTAATGAAGTGTGAACTTTCAGAAGAAGCAGATGACTTTAGTTACCTCTTAGGCTATTCTAGATCTACACCTGACCAGACTGTATAAAGAAGTGGACTAAGGGACGTCACCCACAGCATTCGGCTCCAGTCAAATGAAGCTCACACAAGCCTGCTGTTATAGGAATGAATTTGGAGCCAGTAAAATATGAGGAATTCGAATTAATTTCCAGACTAAATAAAAGTGAATTGGAACCAGAGTTGATGATAGAGTCAAAACCATGCCCATGTTTACTTCCTATTTGTAACGCGGTGGCTGGTGGTTTGGCTATGTCCGTTTATACGGTCTATAATCTGCACGAATCATGATAAAATATAAATAGTGATCTGCCTCAAAGAAATGTGTGGTATTCATTTTTTGGCATATCACCCACTCTTAATTGTAAGAACTACAAAATACTCAAAACTACCAATTTGTTTGCCACTTGATTGCAATATAACACAATTTCAACCTGAGAAATAATTCAACAATAGTCCAACAAAAACACAAAACTTGAAACTTAAACCACTTACTCTTTTGCTGGTGTTTTGGAGCTGACAGTGCCAGACACATCTAGGTCACTGGTGGAGGACTGTTCGGCGGCTGGACTCCTAAACTCCTGTCCCTGGAGCAAACTGTCAGAGCTCAGACTGGACGAGAGCTGAGACGACCCGCTGGTGTTTAGACTCAGATTTGACGAGGTGAGATCCGTTCCGCCATTTTCCCCCCGTCCTGCGTGCAAAACCGAACCCTCCTTTGTCAAATCCAACGCATCTGAAGAACTGGATGTCTGCGAGGTTGTATCCCAACTTTCACTAATGTTCCTTTTAACTGTTGTGTCTCCGTTGACTTGAAGTGCGTCGAGATGGGACATGGGGCAGAGTCCAGCTAAGGCTAAAGGGGTTGTGGTCCACTCTTTCAGGACAGCAGATTTATAAGAGAGATCAAATGTAAGGGAGGAAAGCCCTTGGAGGTAGCTAAGAAGTACCTCTCTCTCCTCTGGGTTTAATAGCAGGGCGTTGGGCTGGTAGTGGGCCTGTAGTTTGGACTCCTCTCTGAACAGTGACAGCAGATAGCATTCTAACAAGCCATGGTTGAGAGCTAGCCTTAGCCATGCACGACAGCGGCCCACTTCTGTTGTCACAAAGTTGAGTTTCTCCAGTTCAGTAATCACGTCACTAGAGAAAGGAAGGCATTAAGATTAGATCAACATAATTTAAAAGGTCCTATTTTCACAAAACTGAGCTTTAAGTCGTGATATAATGTTGTTACCTCATCAAAAACATACCTGGAGTTGTGCTTTATTTCATTCACACATTTGAATAACTTTTTATTTTTAGTCGACTACATCTCCAAAGCTCAAAACGCTCAGTTCCACCTTGTGATGTCATGTCGTGGCAGTTTTCAAGTTAAAATCTACCTTTAGTTCAGGAGAGATTTGCAATTCCACGGCTGAAACTATCCAAATGATTTAATGAAGGTGTGTGGAATTTAATAACACAGTGGAACACTTCCTGTTTTACCACGTGACATCACAAGGTGGAACAGAGTGTTTTCAGTTTGAGAAAAGGATAGGGCTTTGTGTGAATGAAACAAAACACAAATCCAGGTATGTTTGTGATGAGGAAACAACATTATAACATAGATCAGAAAACAGTGTAATATGAGCCCTTCACAGACACATATGAAGACCAGAAAAGTTACATAGTGAACCTTTAATTCTCAGACTTAAATTTAAAACATCTTTGTCTTGAACATACTGGTGTGTCATTTATGTTGTGCAAATCTTTTTATGTGTGAGTGTGTGTTTTTAATTTATGTACTGTTTTACTTATTTTTTTGTTATGCAAGTCATGTGGAAATGTATGTTTACTTTTTGTTATATGTATGTCAGGTGATGGTTACGGTGTATTTCAATGGTTATTTGGCACCAACAGTAAACTTGTCACAGTTGTTTTGTTGTATAATATTTAGCTTAAATTGAAAAATTCAATAAATAAAGTTAACAATAAAAAAATAAAAAGAACATACCGATGTGTAACTGTTTTCAGGAGGCTCCAGAAGGCGGGTTGAGGGAGTGCTTTCTCCTTCTTCCTGCCTCTGTTCCCATTCTCGGAGCGGATGAATTTGCTCCTGATGCCGTGGATAAAGACAGCCTCCAGGGCAGAGCAGAGGAGGTTTGCATCGCCATCTTCACTCGTGACCACCGCGTCCGATGTCACATAGCGTTTTTGAAGAGCCTTGAGCGACTGGACCAACCTGTCTTTAATCTACAGCAAAAGAAAACAAGGAAATTAAAGCTCCAATTACAACACATTTACTAGAGAGAAAGTGAGTGAGATCTGTTAATCAAAAAAGTCTAAGAAAGACAAAACTTGATTAAATGAGACAAAACTGTGACCTAAAACAAGGAAAATGAATACGATTCGGATTTATTATTGACTGTAAAAATATTTGTTGGGTACCACTAAGAGGAGAATTAAAGGTGCACTATGTAACTTTTTGGTTGGGGGTCCATCACCTGCTTTTTTCTATAAATATACCACTGCTCTGAATATTCCACAGTATGACATTAAGCAGCTCTGCCTTACATTTATTCAGTTACATGTGGTTTTATAGCTAAAAAAAAAAGATAGATAGGTTTAATGCCATATTGTAAAACATTCCAGACAAAGCAATAACATCTCCTTGAGGAAAACCCTCCACCAGAAAAGTTATACAAATTTTAATTACAGATACATGTTGATAATGGTTATGGTGTCATATGCCAAGCCACAAGCTACACATGGTTTTCTAACTGTTTTAGGTATTATCCAATCAAAGCATGTTCTGTTAATCCAATCAGTAATCAATATCTTTATCCTCTATGTGAGTGGATGAGATTATGCTTCTCTTATTAGCAAACAAGGAAGTCTTCAAGGAAAAATCAATACATTATTAGGAAAGGTTTACAATGTCATCAAGAGTAAATATGGGGAAGTGAGTCAGTATTCCTGTAGTATGTTGCGATTTACAGTTACAAAACATGCATAGAAGATTATGTAACAAAGCAGAACACCTATGTCATCTGACTGAGTAAAAAAAGTCAGTGTACAAGTAGTTTCCTTGACTTCACTGACTAAGCAGAATCAGTGTCCCAGTCAAGCACACTTGTAAAATTCCTGTCTTGTGAAGCCAGAATTAGAAAGAGACTGCCGAGTTGGTTACTTTTGCACAACGTTTTAGCTTTTTAAAGTTGCACCATGTAAACTTTTGGTTGGGGATCCGTGATCTGCTTGTTTCCATGGATATGTCATTGCTCTGCCTGGAATATTCCATAGTATGACATTAAACAGCTCAATTTTACTTGTATTAAATTACAGGTTTTATAGCTCAAAAACACTTAAAAACAGGTATTCTGAGTGTGAGTGGGGTTGGTTTTCCAGGTTTAGAAAGGTTTAACACCATACTGTGAAACATTACAGACAAAGCAATAACATCTCCATGGAGACAAGCATTTGACAGAGCCTCAACTAGGAAAATTACACAATACACATTTAAATAGAGAACTGACCTCTTTATCAAGAAATATTTAGCTGCAACTGAATATAAAGCCTACTTATTTGACCTTAAATCTTGGTACTTGAATAATATCTAACTAGTAAATTGAATAAGTAACATCGTAGTGCTGTAAACTCTTATTGCGTGGACAATATTGTAACAGTAACTGTCCCATATTAATTATTAATCATGGTATCTTAGACCATGAAAAAAGACAGTTCAGAAGTGATTTCACTCTTAGAAGCTGTGAGCTAATAAAAATATGTGTGGCATTACATCTTCAAGGAAATGTAATTACTGTGTCTGGAATGTTTGACAATATGGTATTAAACATTTGTATCTTCGCGGAGACCAAACCAGACCAAGTTACAGGTCAGATCTGTGGAGAGGCAACCCAGCTCACACTCAGAATGCCTATTTCTATAGGTATTTTTGAGCAGTAAAACCACCTGTAAATGAATAAATGAATAAATGAAAGGTACAGCTCCTTGTCATATTGTGGAACATTCCAGGCAAAGCAATGAGATATCTATAAAAACAAGCAGGTGATGGACCCCCAACTAAAAAGTTGCCTTTAAGAAAACTAGGAATAAATACAACTGTGCCGTTGTATTGCTCATATAAGCGTTCTAGTTAAGTCATGATCGGAAAGCAAAAGTAAGGTCCCTGCCGGTAAATGAAGAGTTGTTTTACCTGTTTAACATCTTTAGGATCGGGCAGTGTCTCTGGCATCTGCGTGGCTAACATGGCATGTCACTCAGTCCACATGGGACACCTAGAGATATAGAGATTAAAATATTAAAATAATGAACAAAATAAAATACAGATTACAAACAGTTTTTGAATAAGGTGGCTCAGTATTATTACATATTATTTTTTAAACCTTTGCCACAGTTGGACAACAAAGTGTAACAGTTTGCAGTGGTGGAAGAGGTACTAAGTAAATGTATTAAAGAACCAGTTTAAAAACGTACTTAAAAAGAAAAAAGAAAAGTATTTCATGCAAATTCTGAGATCTATTAAAGCTTCAAATGCAATGATTTTGTTTAATTTTGTTCAGTAGAAACAAGTGAATAAATCTGTAGGTCTCACACTATCCCACACTTACTTTTCAGTCCAATTAAAAATGTAGTGGCGTATAAAGTAGAGATACCTACTCTCAAATGTAGCAAAGAAAAAGTAAAAAGTATTCACTTTTAAATCTACTTAAGAAAAGTACAGATAACTAAAATTTACACTTAATTACAATACTTTAGTACTTTTAATTAGTTACATTCCACCACAGACAATTTGTGCTTTATCCTTCTAGTACTGGCATCTAAAAAATCTTACCAAGAGGAATTCCTCAAAAATCCATACACATTTTTACTACAGATTGAATTAAAGAATGATTACCTGTGCAAACGTAGTTTTAGCAGAAATCTTTGTTCACCACTAACTCACTAAGACACTAAACTTGGTAAACACAAGTAGTACAAAGTAGTAATGTCTCCAGACTGGCTGTGAGAGAGCAAAGCATGTGATGTCCTATTTTTGCCCTTCCTTTGCGCAAACAACTACAAATGTGCGCTCTGTGAAATATCCGCAATTTCATGGCAGCGATGAATAACTGTGTTCAGCAGCGTCATGTGATTCCCATATTTAAGAGACTGTAGAAGGAAGTAGCACACAGACTTCCCTTATATGAAGTATTGATAGACCATTATTACACACCACGGTTCAATCCTAACACTTATTCTATTAAGTCACCGGAAATCACAAATTAAAGCATAAATCGCTACTATTTATTATTAAAATGTATGTCAATAACTGCTCAGTATGCACAGTCACATAACTGTATGTGGCATGATAGTAATATTACAGATATTGAGCAAAAAAAACAACTACTATTGAAATGTGAAGTCTAGCCTTTTAAGCGTACGTCTACGGTCAAAATCAAGAATATAAGAAGCTGTAATGAACAACATATCGATTAAATGGCTTTACTAAGCCTATTACATTAGCGACAAAATATATGATTAATCTTTGTGAATTAACGTGTTACAGAAAGAAACCAAGCGTTATATAACACCAAGGAAAATGACAACAACACCAGCCTTGACTGTATCTAATTAGCTTTCGCGCTAGCCGTCTTACCGAAACAGGTTGGTTATCTTGTCATCAATGCGGCAAAAACAGCGCGATTATGAGCCCAAAAATAATCCCGTTAAATTGTCATAGGTGTGGACACGTTTCCTCCATCGTTTCAGGAGGTAAAAATCACAAAAAGTACAAAAACACAGGATTTTTGTCTTCTTTACGCACAGCCGTGACACTGCGCTCTCCCCCTACCACTGGCCCAACTGAGGACAAGTGCATTGTGGGTAGGGTAGTCTTTACGATGCCTTCGCCGTTCTGGGAAATATGAGTACATTTTACTATTCATACAGTTTTAGCAGAAGGTTTGGACTCTTCATTTATTTAAGAAAAGATTGTATATTTAGATACATGCTAGATACAAGAAATTATAAAGGACTAGTTATAACGTTACTATTTTAAACCGAGAGTTTAATTATAGTCAAGCTAACAATTGTACACGTTTAATTTCTTGACATATTTAGCCAATAACACTTATTTACACCCAGTTACATCATAAATTACGTTGATGTTATAGGTATAGATAATATCCCCAACTGGCTTAAAATTATAGATTTAACTATAGAAGTTTTAATATTTCCAATGTATATAAACGCATCACAGTTACAGTGGCATTTTGATGTTTTGCTCCATCATGTGAGGAGGACATCATGTTCTTTAAACTGTTCCAAGCTCACTTCCTTGTTGCTTATAAATAAGTTTATTATATTTTACAGCGATAAACAGAATAGTAGAGTAGCGTTTGAACACAAAGATAAAAACCCAACAACACTCACCACAATAAAGTTTTCTCTTCATTGTTTGTTACAGGTGTCTGGTTTACTCTGCTAGGTGGTTTTGAATACTTCTGTCAAAAGAAAAAGAAGATTAAGAGACTAAAAAGAAATGCATTCTGGTCACCTTGTGTGTTAACATGATGCAATACATACGTTTGACACCAAGCGTCGCAATTGAGTCAACCAAAGTAATTTCTATTGTCTTATTTCGTTATAGGGAGAAAATAGTACATTAGCTTACATAAGTCTAAACTTGTATAACATGTTTTATTTTGTGTATTTTGTGCCAAATATGAACAGTGTGTAAAAATAAACAGAAATCCCTCCGCGTAAACGTCAGGTGAAGTGCAGGTATGCTGTGCGTGTTGCCTCATTCAGTGACGCAATCCACTTTCATTTTCGGATACACACCTAAGGCGCGCGTGCACAGGGACGTCCCCGTGAGAAATGCAAAAGCAATTATCCAGGTTAGAAACCACAACCGGTGATTAAACCATGACAAAGTGAATTGGAAATCGTTCTGTTAAAAACAGATACAATCAGGTAAATAACAAAAAAGATAATATTTATGTACAAATTCTTCAAATGTTGATTCAAATGTAGGCTATATGGACGTAATAACCTATATACCATTATTATAGTAAATAAATTACGCACTATAAGCGTCATTACGCGCCACAATTTTTACCTGATTATGCGTTTATGCACAATTACGCATCGGTTTTTATAATTATTTATTTATTAATGTTTTAATGTTTGAATAACCTTTTAGCATATATATATATATATATATATATATATATATATATATATATATATATTTACATTATTTAGGAAAAGTGATTATTTTTGTGTACGTTTTTTATTAGGCTATTTGTAAAATAGTCTTGTCTTGTCGCTGATGCAATCCAATGTTACCAGAGAATGTGGGAAATCCTTCCACCTTGAAAGTCACTCTCCCTGACCGTGATTTCCCGAGTCTAGGAAAACGAAAACAGGTGGAGTCAAAGAACTCAGGTACACCTACATAAATGGAGGCTTGAGGCTATGGTCATGACAGAAACAATCAGCCCGAGAATAAATCTGTACTGGATCCATATCACAAAACAGCGGATTTTTACTGAGCAACTATCAACACATTTGGTTTGATAAACTCCTGAACAAAATGCTGAACAAGATCCTGTTGGTGTGCCTCCTTTTCAGTGCAGGCTCCTCGCTGACCTGCAAATGGATGGACAGGGATTTTAAACAATACAGCGAAAGCGCATTGGTTCTTCTCAAAACAATGGTAAGTTCAGGACAATTACGCACTGGAGGAGCAGCCGATATTACGTGTTTATTTACAATTAATACGTCTTTTTATCTAGAAAACAAACTCCATTGATGATATTGAGGTGGATGATGCTGTGGCCTTCCCAGATCAGTTGTACAAACATGCCTCCAAACAGTCGGTAAGTGAAGATTTATGGAAACTTTCGGCGCAATGAAACCCTAAATAATAAATATTACAATTATAACTACTATTTTTTGTTGTTTTTGTTTGTTTATTTGTTTAGCGGGAAGAGCGTCTGAGTTTTGTGGCACATGTCTTGGATGAGATTTATGCCCTGTTTGAGGAGAACCAAACACATGCGTCCTGGCCAGAGAACACAGTGGATGACTTTTTGAACATTATTTCGCAGCAGGCAAACGGCGTGAGGCGTTGTGTAAGTGTCATATCCAAAGATCAAAAGTGAATACGCATCAGTAAGAGTCGTGAAATGGAGCTTGACTGACTGTTCTGTCTTTGTCCAGGCTGGAAAACAAACCACAAATCACCACAAGAAGAATCACAGGAAGATGAGTCTGTATTTTAAGAGACTTTCACGGCACGTCCTGGAGCACATGGTAAGCTTCAGGGGGGAAAAAAGATAATTATTCTACACTTTTGACTGTTGCTGTTGAATGTTGATTAAACTGTATAATTGTTTCCTACAGGACTACAGCGCTGATGCCTGGGAATTTGTCCGGGAGGAAGTCCGAATTCATCTCCATAAAGTGCACCTGCTGGCTTCCTCTTGAACCACAAAAATAATTTCATCATAATTAGTTTTTTTAATTGTATAACTGACCTCATATTTATTTATTTATTTATTGGTATTTATTTATTTATTTATTCATTTATTGGTATTCATGAAGAATATTTAAAATGGAATACACATTTTTGTACTGTATTTTTACACCGTTAAAACTAATAAAATGCAATGTTTTAAAAATTGAATTTTAAGACGTTTGTGTTGTTGTATCACAATTTGAAATGTTCTTTATTAATAGCCTGATAATCAACAATTAAAAATCCTATAAATAAGTTCACAATAAAGTTGACACGCTCAGGCCTGACCTGTGGAGTGCAGGCTCCTCGCTGACCTGCAAATGGATGGACAGAGAACAATATGACGAAATTACTATTTTGTGTTGTTTTTAGCGCCTTATTTTTGTGGCACCTGTCTTTGATGAATTGTATGTCCTGTAAGAGGAGACCCAAACACATGCGACCACAGTGTGAATTATATTATTTATATTCTATAATAATAAAATAAAAACTGATCAAATAAAATCATGTGTGCTTTGGACTTTGCTTGTTTTCTCCAAGCATGGTTCCTGACCTTTCCCACATACTACATCTACATAAAATAATACTGTGTACGTTTCGTTTTGCCTGTGATGTGCTGCAGTGCTCTACTTCGGCTCTAGAGGGCGCTTCAAAGGGTCCCAGCTGATCCTGACGTCACCCTGTCTTCAGATGCTTTTCCCTCGCGCGGCTCTCCTCGCTTTCAGCGTTCATCCATCAGCTCTGCTGCTGCTGCCGCCTCTGAGCTACATCCAAAGAGACCTTGGATATCGCAATTTTATCCATGAACTAATCAATGGATGTGTTCATTTCGTGTGGATGATGTTTTACGCAGCGCATCCTGGAGGTAAGACTTTGGAAACCGCAGAAAAGTTTTTTCTTACTGACAATTTGGGCAACAAAATCTTGTTCGCTTCATTGCGACCGACTAAGTTAAATGTAGTGGCTTTTGGGGTATTTTACGCACGCTATCAGAAAGGAATTCCCATAAAAACATCACAAAGAATCCAAGGATCATCTTTGAATGAATTACTTTAATTAAAATGTGTAGACAGCAACATATTACAACATATGAAAACTTTGTGCCTTTTCTATTGTAAAACAACAGTAGATTCTTATGGCGTTTTATTAGTTCAAATACATATCAAGATGATTCTAAAAACATTGAGTAAAAATCCAGTTTTGTCCTGTTTATGATATCTTCAGTATTGATAAAATGTTCAAATAAGTATCTAGTTTTGATACCAGATTTGGTATTGTTTAGTGTCTTGTTTTGTATGTCTTTCTGACAACCATACACATAAAATAAATGCAATTCTGGTTATGCATAACATTATACAATCCAGTGAAAGTACAAAGAAAATGTATTTGGGGCAAAGTAAAATGTTTCAAGCTTTTCACTGTTGTTAAGACTCTCCAGGAATGATTTGATTGTATGGACTGGTCTGTTTTTGAGGAATAATCAGCCCCTATTAATGAACTGCATCTGTGTCTCATTTTGTGTTGATAGTTTAATTCCAACAAAAACTGTGTTCTCCTATCCCAATAACAAGCTCTGAGTCACAAAGGAGCTGAAGAAACTGGAGACAGAAAACAGAAAAAAAAAACATATTTAAAATGGAAGACATAGCAGAGCTTGCCAGAATAACAAAAGTGATCCATGTTGAGATTAAAAAAACAAAAGTGGAGTATAAAAGGAAAATGGAATCCAAATTCAACCAGGCTGACTTCAAATCTGTGTGGAGAGAAATGAAATCTATGGCACGCTTGGAGGAAAAAAGGAAACAATTTTTCTCAGGTGGCTTCAACTGTAACTTAAAATTGGCAAATTAATTGAATTTATATCCTCAATTAATGTTTGTGACAAAACTGCCTATTTATGGGAGTGAGTAAGGGACAGCTCTTCCTTCAACATTGATTCTGCTGAGGTAGAAAAACTTTTTAAACCGACTAAACAAGAGCCCTGGTCCTAACAATATATCGGGCTGCAGGTTCAAGTCTTCCCAATTAAGTGGTATTTTTGAGAAAATAGTTACCCAGTCTCTCGCTCTTCAGACCACTGTTCCACTGTTGTCACTGTGGCCAAATGCACCGAAGGGTCTTCACGACTTTAGACCCATGGCACTCACCTCACTGGACCTGAAAACCTTTGAAAAGCTGGAGAAGCAGCAGATTTTAAACCAGGAGCAGAGTAAGTTTGATCCAATGCAACAAAGTGATAAAAATGGCCTAAAGTAAGATATTTTTTTGCAAATTAAAACCAAATATCACAGGCGCAGTCTCATGTCAACACCTGGTTTTGTATTTTTTTAGCACCTACTGCAAGACCAGCTTCAGGATTCACACCATATTTCTGGCACTACAGTAACTCCAGCGTTGTCAATCAAACACATATGGATCTCAAAACCACAGGAAAGGTTTGTTATGCTAAAATTAGAGTGCAGTCTGAGTAGACCTGCAACTAAGGATTGTTTTAGTAGTTGACCTGCCATTGCCTATTCCAGTTAATGGTGTCAGCCTTATTTATAATTACATTTTAAAAGTGCTATGCATAGGTTAGTATTTGCCTCAGTAAAAGTCAAAATCAATTAAATAAATGATTCCAAACCACATCTGGAGCTTCTGTTCTTCATTCTCTGAATAGAAAACTTCATCATCAGCATCATCGCTTCATAATTCTTGAGGTTTATGTAACCATTTTTGTCTTTAGTCTCTTTGTCCTGATTCAGCCACACATTAAGTACATTATTACTGTTTTTTTGTTTCACTTTGCCACTCAAATGTTGAAATATAAAATGATTTATAAGATAGCAACTGTTTTTGATATGTAGTAGGCTAAATGAATATTAAGTATATCTATCGAGAACAGTCCAAATACCCCCTCACGTGAGTAGGAAAATAAATGTTTACTGCATTGTCAATTAGGCCTATTCATTTTTTTTTTTCATCTGATACTGATGTTCAAAAGTCATCCAACACATTCTTACAAGTAGAAAACGTTACCATGAAAATATTTTTTTTTTCAAAAGCTATTAAATTTCATTCTCACTCTGAAATGACAAAACCATGTCAAATAATTTGATGAAAATTTCAAAAGATTTTTATTGAGTGCCACAGTTCTGTACTGGTTTAGACACGTGGCGATGGACTGTTTGGACACTGAGACTATGGCTGCTAGGAAGCAGGCCAGGACCCATGACATGGACTGTGACATGTTGGAGAAGAAGAACCACCACTCTGTCTGGTCCAGTGGAGCTGGGAAAAAAGGAGACATGATTTTAGATTTGAAAATATTGTTAACCTTTATAAGCAATTTCAAATATTTCACCTTTTCCATAAAGGGCATCTTCTGCACAATGTGTTTTTCTCATTTCTTCACTCATGACAGCATGGCTCTGGTTCAAGTTCAAGAAGCTATAACAGAAATTCAGTTTGAACCTGTTTGGAATTAACACATGTTAGATTGTGCTAAGAGTTACAACAAACCTGGGGTCCTTTTACGGAGGCATCTCACTCTTCTGTCCATAACCATCCTCTGTGTAACTTAAGTCCGAGGGTATCTGCTTTATTTGCCCTTCTTATGATGCCACTTCAGGTCATATTTTAACACATTTGACAAGATAGGGGCCACTCTGGTCTATTTTATCCACCTGGCTGTCTTGCACAGAAATCTCAACGGACATAAAAATCTTGTCTTTGCCACAGTTAACTTGCTTTTCCATCCATGTTGAAAAACAACACACAATCATTGTTTAAAGTGTGTTTAAAACAACTCAAACTAACATTATTACTATGGGGGTATAATTATCTGTTAATGTATATTAGACGATATAGATATGATGATGATGTATTACCTTGACATGTTTTCACAGTTACTTCAGTCTTCGGGTGGCGTCTTAACAGCGGTTCTTCCCAGGTTCTTGGTCACCTTATCTCTTATCTATATTGTTTGGTAAAATCAACAACCAAATTATATTGCAGCAAAACACTATGAGTATTAATCATCTTAAAACAGTATCAGTTGCAAATTACTGCACACATGTCAATAAAAAAATGTAGCTTTGATTATTTTTTAAAGGCTACAAAACCAAAGAGCATTTTGGGGACCTGCCAATAAACCTACCGGACATCTGATAGTTCCTTGTGATAGACGTATTTGCATCATGATGACAACAGTAAACTTCTTCAGCTTCATTTGGTTTTAGCTTCGGGGCATCTCCAGCAGGTGGCAGTAGAGTCCATTTTTCAAATGAAAGCATTGGATGAGCTGGGGGGAAAATAAACATGATTTTAGTTAAAATATTCTAGACCATTATGAGCAGTTCTGAATATTGGAGCTTTTCTGTAGAGGACATACTCTGCAATACACTTGGAACACAGCAGAGTTTTCACACAGTTTCCGTCTTATTTCTTCATTCATGATGACAGGGTGGTACATGTTGAAAATTCTATTCAATTCTATTTTAAAAAGCTACTCAACAAACCTGGTAGCATTCTTATGAAGGAATCTCCCTCTCCTGTCCAGAACCATTCAGAATTGTACTACGCTGAAAAAAACAAAACAGAGAAATGTTAAGATGGCTCATCCAAGCTGTGAAACATATTCGACCAAATAAACTTTTGTCCAGTATCGTTTACGTTTAGTTGTTCATTCATATTAGAAAATGTAGATAGGAGATGATAATGTATTCTCTTGGTACCTTCAGTTTTTGTCAGAAGCGTCTCATAGTGGCCGCTGTGACGTGTCACACCGCGATTCTTTCCAGGCGTGCTCAGTTACTCGGACATGTCTTTTACCTACGTTGGCTCATATACATGAACTATGACAGGCCTCGCCATCATCAAAGATACTTTTCACTAAGAAAACATGATGAACATTATTCAACTGCACTCAACAGTTTTCAACATTTTTACTGTACCACTTTTTATCAAAGGCTACTGCATTAGATTTAAGATTTAAGGATCAAATGAAAGCACTGGTAGAGACATACATGATGGATAGTTGCACTGTGGTTTCATGTAAGATTTGCTTACCTGGGGCACCAATGAGCAGAGAGGCACGGTTGGGTGGTCCTAATGGGTGTTGACTTTCTCCATGCATCCCTCTAGTCTCCTTTTTCCATTGATCATCCATCTGTAACATCTGCATGTAGTGAATAAATGCATTCTTTAAACTATGGCATCACACATGACGACTGGGCAGCAGTGTGGAGTAGAGTGTTGCATCCTCCTGCTGTGGTACAAACCTTGAACTCAAAATGACATTGTCAAATAAAAAGACAGTACTACTCACCTGAGACCATGTTACAGTACTTCCCAATACCTGTCACTGTGAAAAAAAAAAAAAAGAACAGTTAAACCACACAGCTTCGAGACTTACATTTCGTTGCTGTAGAGTGAGCAGCTGAAACTGAAGATGGACCCCATGCTCTCCTCAACCTCACGGATAGTGGAGGCAGACACCCAGGGGGGTGTCACCAGCATGGAGTCTGAGCCGGAGACGTACATCCAAACCTCCTCCTCCATGTGGTGCAGGTTAGGAAGCATAGGACCAAGGATCTGAAAGAGAGCACAGTCACCTTATAGCATTATGTGTCCATTTGACATGATCAATAGTAGGGTGCTGTGTACCTCCAGGAAGCGGTCCAAGTCTCACACATGGAGTCAGAGAGGCAGGGACAGCTGCGGCTCTCCAGGCCGCTCAAAAAACATACACACATTAAACACAAAGCACACTACACTGCCATAGGGAAATGACCACACTCACCAGGTCACGCTGGCCCTGGGACCCTGAAGTGGAGGGCCGAGGAAGGTGGCTCCTGGAGGGCTTTTGAAAACAGAAAAGGTTTCCTTGAATTTAAGACTTGAACAATGAACTATGGCACATTGTTTCATTCTGAGAAACATAAGACTTACCTGTGCACCAGGGCGAGGGGCAACAGAGGAGCTCGGGGCGGCAGAGCCAGAGGGGGAGGGCCCAGGGCTGCGACTCGCAACAGGATGGAGAAAAAAAAAGACCATGACCCATTAGACCACAGGTGTCAAACATAAGGCCCAGGGGCCGGATCCGGCCCTCCAAGACCTTTAATCTGGCCCTCGGCTGATTTTCTACTAAAATATTTTAATCATATTTTCTATTAAAATATTGGTAATTTTCTGTTCCGCTTAGCAGAGCAGCATCTCCAGCGCCTCTGTGCGTGGCCCCTCCCACCAGAGCAGCACAAATGAAGACTTGCCTCTTTCCAAATGCTCTTAAAGGACGATCGTTTTGACTGTTGAATGTGACACCCTCATCAGCAAAATGTCAAAAATAGAAAAGTGGACGCCAAGTGCAGGATTTTCCAAGAAAAATTGACTTATTCCTATTTGCATACAAGTTCATGTTAAAACACTGTGTTGAAATAGCATTTTTTCTCATAATATTATAATATTTTGTAAAAGAAAGAGTTCATCAATTAAAAAAGATTTCTGTAATAGATTTGCGTTTCTCTGCACAAATACTTGAACTTATTGCTGTTTTTGGGGTATATATGCCATGAGTTTTCTGATCCGACCCCTTTAGGATCAAAGTAGTTTGGATACGGCCCCCGGACCAAAATTAGTTTGACACCCCTGCATTAGACATTTCATACTGATGTGTGATCACTGAATATTCAAGGTTAAACTTACCGGCGCACGAGCAGAAGGACCGGTCCGCCGAGGCAGAGGTCTTCTGCTGCTGGCAGCCTACAAAAGTGCAATTTTGGTTGAAAAGGAAAAAAAGTGGAAAAGGTATAAAACATGTAAAACTCCAACAAACAATCTAAACCACCAAGAGACAGGTTTTAGTGGAGACAAATGTGTGAGTCTTACCTGCCGACGAGTCACGGGTGTCCCAGCGGTGGAGGGCCCTAGCCTGTCCTCTCTGGAGCTGGAACATCAGAAACACACAGGTTAACACAAATGTCTTTTCAACAACATTGTAACAAGAGAAAAGATCAGCTGTGAACAGGCCTACCGGAGCGGAAGAGGAGGGTGGAGAGCTGCTCCTTGCCGAGGGACCACCGCGGCGGGCTCGTGTGGTCCGAGGGGCAGGCGCTGGAGACCTCTCCGTCCTCCTGCTGTCCTGTTGGACAAAACATAAACAACGTCAAATATTTTTGTGCATTTGTCAGTGTTCATTTGTTTTTTGTAAGCCTATTTCCTTTTACATTATCTTTGTGTTAACATTCCTTGTTGCACTTTATGTCATTGAAAAAACTGTAATTACATTTTTATAAATTTACACTTACACTCCAGCAGCCTCTCTGACTGACTCTGACTGTGAGGGTGAATGACCACTGGGGGGAGATAGTGTCTGCTGTCCCTCATGTACAATATCTTTTAACAGTTTATTTTTTCTTCTGTCATTTAAAATGTTCAGTGCTATTATGAATTGGAATTGTAATCGTTTGGGGCTACTAAAACTTAGAATTGTTCATTTGGTTGGTACAATCTTTGTTTTTGTTTTTTCTTCTTCAGAATCAGAAAACATTCCAGTTGGACAGAGATGGTGTCTCAGTCCACTGTGGGTTCGAAGCCTGGCCCAGAGGTTTCCAGAGCCCCAAGATAAAAAGAAAAAACAGATAAACAGAAAGAAACAAAACAAAAACAAAAACAAATAAACAGAAAAAAAACCCTATATGGGCTTCACCCTCTTAAAGCAATAGGACCTAACCCTGCAGGGACTGAGGCCTTAAAAATGAACAGGAAAAAAAGAAAAGGACTTCAAACCATTTGGAAGGGGGAGTGAACATCACAGCGATTAAACGGAATTAAAGCCTGTCCTTTGACACTGACCAGCACACGGGTCCTGAGCAATGTCAAATGTGGAGACACCGATAGAGTATATTCAGGCCAGTTTTTTTTAGCAGCCATCAAGTAAACATGCAAAATAATATTTTGGTCATTTATGGTCATATTAATTAATGTAGATTGTTTGAGAAATTGGGAAACTGCTAGGCCCTGTATATATTTTGATAATCTAAGCATTCAAAAGATAGAAATAATTTATAAATTGTATTCTTTGCTATCCATAGTTTGTTGACACTGAGTTCCAGCCTTTTAGTGGGATTAAACTTTCATTCAGTGACAGTTGAATTGTGAGGAAAAAGTGCCCTACCTTGCAACTTGATCAACATTCTGTTATTTTACAGTTTGTTACTCTATAAGCTTTTGAAACCCGCACATTGTATTATCTCATCTCGTTCCTTATGTCACGATATATCATATCATATCATATCATATCATATGGTCATAGGCTGTATTTTATATCTATATACTATAATAATAAAACCAAAACTGATCAAATAAAATCATGCTTGCTTTGGACTTTGTTTGTCTTCTCCAAGCATGGTTCCTCACTTTTTCTACATACTGTTTCCTTACCACATAAAATAATATTCTGTACATTTTGTTTGTTTTGCCTGTGATGTGCTGCAGTGCTCTACTCCGGCTCTAGAGGGCGCTTCAAAGGGTCCCAGCTGATCCTTACGTCACCCTGTCTTCAGATGCTTTTCCCTCGCGCGGCTCTCCTCGCATTCAGCGTTCATCCATCAGCTCTGCTGCTGCTGCCGCCTCTGAGCTACATCCAAAGAGACCTTGGATATCGCAATTTTATCCAAGCAATGGATGTGTTTATTTCGTGTGGATGATGTTTTACGCAGCGCATCCTGGAGGTAAGACTTTGGAAACCGCACTGTATCATGGAGATAACTTGTTTAGTTTCTTCTTTGCTGACAATTTGAGCGACTAAATCTTGTTGTTCGCTTCAATGCGATAGACTAAGTAAAATTTAACGGCTTTTGGGGTATTTTACGCACGCTATCCGATAGGAATCATCCAATCGTGAAGGTTGCATTTTCGAGAACTCTCAGTATTCCCATAAGAACATCACAAATGCAGAGATCATCTGTGAATTAATTACTTTAGTTAAAACTATTAGACAACAACATATCACTATTTTCCAAGAACTAAACAATGGCCGTGCGGTGCTCCCAGGAGCATGCACTGGAGCAAGCACTCGTAGTTAGATGGGTATCACGATGTCAACAACAACGGGATTATTACTGCAGTTGCATGTAGTAGAAGTACACGCCGCTGCACTGCACATTCTGTCAGGTTTAGAGCATAAGAGGATTAACCAGGGCCAAATACGAAGAGATAACCCGAGCAGGACACCCAATTAACTGCAGTAAACTAACGCTGTAATGTTGTCCTATCTGTATAAAATAAACAAATAATTCCAAAAACAGTAAAACAATGGTTAAAATTAAAATATTCTTCATAGAGCTCAGCTGTTAAATAACTGTGCAATCGTTAAACTGGTATTCAGTGTTTGTGGATTTGTTGATTTGGTTTACACAAGGTTAGTGTTATATTAACTTTTAATTAAAGACTAGTTTAATGTGTAACTAGAAAAAAAAATCTATACTCAGATGGTCTCTGGTGGTTGAGAGCCCCAAAGTGGATTACAGGAACTCTTAGGACCATACATGTGGCTCTTTAACATATTTGTGGCTGAAATAACCTTTAAATGTGATAAATTGTACAATTTTAGACTATAAAGGTAAAAATCGTAAAATTATATGCTTATAAAAAAACAAAACTGCTCAGTATGTGAAATTGGCATTCAGGAAACCTAAATAGCCCACTGAACCTTTAATTGCTATATACACAATGCTGTGAATCCCCTTATATTTAAATGCAGTCTGTTATCTGAAAGTAAACATTAATTTACTGAAAGGACTGTTGGTAATTACTACCCCTGTCTTTTTCTAAAGCTATCTGTAATTTCTTAATACTCCCTTTGTATTCACTCTGTCACACAAAATTACCAATGTGTGAAGCTATTGTGTGATAGTTATACGCTAACTTGCTTTATGTGTTTTTATTCAGGAGGCCAGACCATCTGATCCAGCCCATGCCCATGTAACTGAAGTAAACCAGGAATCATTTGGATTTAAATATTCGAGATAAAGATGGGGAACCAGCTAACCGATATCGCTCCTGGAACTCCGTCTTTTTTGCCCAATTTCCAATCGCTCCATATAGTTGTCATAGGACTGGACTCTGCAGGCAAGACTTCACTGCTGTATAGACTGAAGCTAAAGGAGTTTGTGAAGACAATTCCAACTAAAGGTTTCAACACGGAAAAAATCAAAGTAGCCATGGGGGCATCGCGAGCTATCAACTTCCAGGTCTGGGATGTTGGCGGTCAAGATAAACTCCGTCCACTGTGGAAATCCTATACAAGGCGTACAGACGGGATTGTTTTTGTGGTGGACTCTACTGAAATGGAGCGAATGGAGGAAGCCAGAGTAGAGCTGCACAAAATCACCCGCACGTCCGAAAACCAGGGAGTCCCGGTGCTAATCCTGGCTAATAAACAAGACCAGGAATCTGCGCTGTCCGTGACCGAAGTGGAAAAGATGCTGGCCATTCATGAACTCACCATGTACACTCTGCACCACATACAAGGCTGCAGTGCTGTAGACGGGCAAGGACTCCAGCCTGGACTTGAAAAACTGTACGAAATGATTATAAAAAAGAAGAAAATGGTGAAACATAACAAAACTAGGAAGAGGTAAACTAGTAAACATGGTATTTGCACGGATTGGACTCTACTGGGACATAATCCACAGCTTCCAATCGCAATGGTCTGTTGAATGAGAGAACAATTTGTGCCAACTAAACCACACTCAACCTTCGGGGCAGAGATAATGGATTTGGCCAAAGGAGCTGATGCAGTATTGAACATTCACAGTAGTTGGCAGTGGTCTTAAAGTGATAGCTGAAGGAACTTGTTCAAAGCAATTAGTCGTCACTAAGTGCTCAAGGATTTTTCACTAGAAGACATTTTACAAGTAGATGTTAAAGAATATTTATGATATGCTAAAATGTCTTTATATTCACATCTTATTTTCTATGTATGGTTGACAATTCACAGTTTATAATAATAATAATCAAGTTAACCAAGCTTGGGACTGGCACAAATATATAGTGTGTGTGGCTGGAATAGTAATATTACTTTATATGAGGCTCTCCACAACAAACCATCTTCCTCCTAATGTTTCTATTTTTACACCTGATGCCCTACCTGATGTTTTGATGAGGGTTTTGTCTCTATCTACTGTATTTACCCAGGGTTTTGGCGAGCACAAGTGTACATGACATGTTATCTGATGGACTCTCGTTTGATCCTCTAAGGCAAACAGAAGCTTCCTATTGTGCTGTGATTTGCATTTTAAGTTGGCATATGTGTTTTTTTTTAAATGCCAGATGCCCTTCCCTGTTGCATCATCTATTTATCTAAGGTTTGGGCTAGCACAAAGAGTATACGACTTGTTACCTCTTGTGGCCGGACTAGTATGTCTGTTTACCCTAGGTGGCTTCTGATTTGGATATTACGTTGGAGTAAGGTTATTTTTATGCCCTTTCTGAAGCATTTCCGTCCATTTTTCCAGGTTTTGGATTCGCACACCTTGTAATGTTTATATTTCTACACATGCTCGCACAGTATTTGACCCACTCGTATGGTTGGATGTTATGCTACAATGGTTTATCAAGAGGTAATGTTGGGTTGGAGAAACTTTAATGTAAATGATATATAAATTATCAATTAAGCACCAAGAAATAGTAGTTTTGAAATGATTCTTACATACCTTTCTGTAATTGCCACAAAGCTTTAGTACAACAGATGTGTTTATTATGACTGTACAATTTTTGTAACAATTGAAAGAAGTAATAAAACAAAGCACTGTATTGAAACGATAAGTTCTCCATTCTGAATTTTTGCAATTGTGAGTCTTATCAGTGTTTCTCATTGGTATGAAGTAGTGTTAGGGACTCTTGTAGTTAAAGTCAATGTAAATGTCTGTGTTGATAGAATAATGTTTGAAATAAAACTAAGCTTGCATCTCATGAATTGTTGCATGTTGAGGGACTATTTTCTCATATATCAGTCCGCCACTGCCAAACTTTCTATCAGGAAGTACAACTCACTGCTGTTACTCAGACTTAAATCCTTCAAATACAATGTTGGTTTTACTTATAAAATTATTCTTTCTACACAGACATTCACATCGACAGTCTTGTGCAATAACAGATTTGCTTCGGGTGTTTTGTGGAGTGGGTAAGACTGTTTTTAGTGGCAGGATAACTATGGCCATTGACATGCACTAGACTAGCACCAGTGACCTCTGCAAATACAAGGACTGGATGGAATATTTTAAAAAGTGTCTCCGCACGTCTCCAACACTCTGGCTCATTAGGAAATGAGGCCCTATGTCCAAAATTCCAAACTGTCCCTTTAAGTGATATGTATGTATGTAGTAAATGTTCATATACTGATATGTTGGTTAGGTTATTTCTTTTTACGAGTTCTCAAAAGTACAGACATAGACCACTATATACTAGTATGGATCCAGTTAAGTCTATATTTAGAATAAGTATAAGGCAGGTCTGTTAAATGTCATACTTTGTAACATTCCAGACAAGATGGCAGATTACTCCAACAGAACATTTACATAGTCCATCTTTAATTTTTGGATTACATCTGGTTTTGCCTTCTTTATTTTCCAGAAAGTTACATTATATCTCCTAATATCTCTTCTCTCTTAGGTCATTCTTGGTACCAGAGGTTTCCAAGCACCTCCTCTTATCCAAGGCGGAAAGTAATTAAGTGTTTGTATTTATACCCCCCATTGCCCCTCCCCACAGAAGCCAAAACAGCCCATTTGTTTTGATTGCCACCTCCCAGTCTGCAGCTGCTAACAGTCAAATTACATCAATTAGTGGTGAAAAGGTTAGCAGTAGGAGCAGATTTTGTGATTTGACCTTATAAACCCCTTCAGGTCAGTTGTCATTTCGTTCATTAGGTGTCTCAGGATTGTAAAAAAAAAAAAAAAAAAAAAAAAAAAAAAAAAAAAAAAATTGGGGCAATCATGCAAAACTAATAGAATAATGAAACTACTACTGTTGGTAGTAATGGACAAAAAAAGTATTTCTTATTTATTTATTTGTAAAAGAACTGCACATATTAATGAACATTAAAAATGTAAATATGTAAAGATTATAGCCAGCGTGGCTAATTTCTTCAGTCCCTTGACAGGTTGATATAAAATCATCTACAGGACAGAGAAAAGTACAACAACAATCACAGAAAAGTACATAAAACCACACATTCACTATACATAAAAATTTATTTCAAACTGTTCATTTGAAGTTCAAAGTCAAGAGTTTCAGAGTTAAACCAAGGGTTAAACCGACAACCCCTCAATACAAACATTTCTTTAAAAAAAAAATTTGGTTAAACATGGTGACATATTTGGACATTGAACAGCCACTGTTTTAAAGTGGTTTAAAAGTAAACAAAAATGCATAAATTCAAGATATATTATATTGCTTCTAGAGGCAATATTATCTAATTGATTGCAGTGTATTCCCAGATCCAGCTAGTGCATACTGCTGTTGTGTCCCTTAATGACACTTAATCACTTAATCTTAATCAAGTAGTTGGGAGTACGATAGTCGGAGAGGCCAATGTTGCAGATAGATAGCCAGCTGTAGGTCAGTCTGTCCCAGGGCAGCTGTGGCAATGAAGTAGAAGAGGTTTTACAGCTACACTAGTTTTAGGCTACGTTTATATGATGACGGTCTGAACAGAAGACGCAAAAGTGGCGTAGCGTCTTCACTTTTTATTCCACGTTTAGACAAGTGTTTTTGAGAGGAAATCTGCGAGCACAAGGTGACGCAAAAGTGTATGGAATTCAATTGGGTATGCATGCCAGGTAGCTAGGTGGTGACGCTAGGTGGTGACGCTAAGTGGCGATGTATGTGAGGTAAACAAGTACGCAACGTGAGCAGATCTGACCAGAGTTTTGCGTCTTGGGCAGTGTAGGCGGAAACGCTACAGCTGAGCATATTCAGCTTTTCCACTCTGGAGGGTGGTTTCAGATTTTTCGTTTTTAAGCCCCAAAAACGCCATCGCCATCTAAATGAAAGGTGCTTCCGATAAAATATTTTGTCATTTCGTCGCAAGCGTTCTCGTGTAAACAGGCCCTTAATCCAGTAGTTGGGAGTCGCAGATAGGTAGCCAGGTGTATGTCAGTCTGTCCCAGGACAGCTGTGGCAACGATGGAGAAGAGGTTCCACAGATACACCAGTTTCAGAATACCCAGTCTTGGAAGTTTAGCATGGATGCACAAAATTAAAAGTTAATGAACAATACAATGTAGTGAAAAAGTTGACCTCAAATGCATTATAAAACATTAGATAACATTTCCGTTGGATTTACTTGAGCCTATTTAATTACACACATCTTTATAGCAGTCTTTATCCACCAGCTTACCCACTAAAGCTTCATCTGTCACTCATAAATCATATTACGCAACAAACATCACGCTCTGATCATCTTTTCACACATTTCTGACCCTATTTGTATGAGATCCGGCATTAGTTAAGATATCCGCTGCTTTGGCCAAGTCCGGCAACATTCACAATAGCCGCACTTGACTCCTCCGACCTACCTGTCCACGGTATTCATGAAGTACAGAGGGCTCATTAAAAAAGTTGCTAGTTTCAAGGGTGTCTTTGCGATATCCTCTCCACACAGCAGCTGGTGTCTGAATACATTTGCATAGTGATGTGCTGATTGCAACAGACAAAACACACGGCCAGCCTGTGGTGACAAAAATTGGGCATTAAATTAAATTAAATTAAGCATATTCTTTGGTTTGTGCAAAATACAACAGCGATTTGATTAAGGTTTCACATCAGTGCCAGAGTAAAACAAAGGAAAAGTTGACTCAACTTTATGTGACTTATTTTAAAGAAATAAACATTTGGAAATAACACAAATATACATTGTAAATCCTAACACTATTTTCACTTAAGGATGCATTGTGTAACCTTCATCGCCTGCTTGATCACATTGAGGTGGTTATTACTTTGTCTGAAATGGTTCACAGTGTGGCATTAAACTTATCCATCTTTCATTCATTAAGTTATGTTTTTTTTTGTTGCTCATAGAACATGCACACCTACAGTCAGCAGGTCATCCTCCGCACAGATCTTGGTCTGGTGGCATCTCCTGCTTGTTTCCAAGGAGATAGTTATGTTTAATACCATACTGTGAAACCTTCCAAGCCAAAAAATTACATCGTGATGGCGACAAAAATGTACACAGACCCTATATGATTAGAGTATATTAAATTTTATCCCCGTGTCACACCAGCAAGTTATTCTTTAAAGGCGCAATACACAAGATTTCTGGTCCATCATCTGCTTGCCTCATGAAAATGGTTTTGTTTTGCCTAATGGTGTTGTTTTGCATTATTGTTTTAACTTTCATTTATTCAATTACTGGCGTTTTATCAGGTTTGGTGGAGTCATCTCTTTGTCTTAGTGAAAATTGCTAAATGGTAAATGGTAAAATTACAGCACTTTTCCACTCAAAGTGCTTTACATCAAGGAACCACTCACCCACTCACATATGTACACACACACACGTGCACACACACACACACACACACACGCACTCCCACACACACAGACACACAAACACAGACACACACACCAGTGTACACATGGACACTGAGGGCCTGTTTACAGGAGTACGCTTGCGGGTAAAAACAACAAAATATTTTATTGGAAGTGCCTTTCGTTTAGATGGTGACAGCGTTTTTTGGGGGTTAAAAGCTAAAAAATCTGAAACCAACAACCCAACAAATGTACAGAATATGCAGAGATACTATTAGTGAACAGAGAAGGATCTGCAATCACCTCTTTTAAATTCTGGATGCACCAGTTGGTCGCAGGTAAGTCAGACGCATATGGACGAGACCTGGAGAACCAGTCGATAGTGGGACAACTTTGTGGAAGGAGTAGCTGATGAAAATGTGTGGCCTGAAAACATCCGTATGTCCAAAGATGCTCTTGTTGCTTTAAGTACAAACATACCCAGTTGAATGCCACACAATTTTGTGTCACTGTATGCACGCAGATTTCCTCCTGAAAACACTCGACAAAACGTGAAATAAAAAGTGAAGACGCGACGTCACTTTTGCAGCTTCTGTTCAGACCGTCATCATATAAACGCAGCCTGAGAGCGAGGTGCTTTTAGTGTCTTGCTCAATGATGTTGAGAGTAGAATTCAAACTGTCAACCTTTGGATCAATCAACAGTCTATTAACTGAGCTACTGACACCCAAATGTTAAATTTCATACAGTTTTATGGAGCTTTTCAGGCAAAAGAACATCTTGTGAGAATGGAAATACACTTTTTGTGTACAGTGGCAAATTCCATGGTATATTATAGTATAGTGTTTACAGTTAAAAACTAAAAACATACAAACATGTACTTTATTTCTTGGCATTATATTCCTATACTATCTAATCTTTAGACTTTCTGATTTAAATTCAAGAATGCCCACTGTGAAATCTTGTAAAAATGCATAATCTTGGAAATTTGCTTGATGTAAAGGATATTTTTAACCACTTGAATGACTTCATGCATATTGCACACAGGATATAGCTCTTCAAATATGACATACTCCTATAATATTGTACTACCATCTCAAGGCGCTCCAATCTGAAACAAACTACCCACCTGGGGGCTTGTAAACAATAAAATGTCTCCTTTCTCCTTTACAGCCAAGCGCCACCTGAATTTAACTGCTTTTACTGTCTCTCTATTGCCCCGTAGAGAAACAGGACAATGGGCACAGATCCAGGTCCTATCAGCGTCTCAAACCGGGACCAAAGACGATGTAATTTAGCATCTCCATGGAAACGCAAGGGCTGCAGTGAGTCACTAACGGTGATGGGACGAGGTGGTCCAGGGGTCAGAGTTGAGGGCAGGGGGCTTTTGTCCACTGCAGCTGAGACTACACAGAGGGGGCAGGGGATAAGGGAGGAAGCACGGATCAATACTATTCAATGCAGAAGAGTACACCTCCTCCAAGCGGATTTCAGGGAAGATTTGGAGATATATTTACATTATTATTATTACTGAAAGCAAATTTTTAGTTAATAAAGAGTTTCATTCTGGGAGTAGAAAGAGTAATGGCACTACTGTAAACTACTGCTATTCAAGGTCTATTACTACAACCACCACTACTACTATTACAACTAGAGGTGTGCAAAAAATATCAATATATCGTATCAATTAATGTGATGATACAGTATCGATATCATGGGCAGCTGTATCGATATATTGCCAAGAGTATTTTTTGGTATATTTTACTAAAGTATTTTGTTACAGCTCTACAGTTTTGTTGTTTGTTTAGAGGAAGGAAATGCTTTTTGATGATTAAAATGGGTGTTTTTCATATTAACTTTGCACAAGTAGTTTAACAAAGACTTTTAGTATCACAGCCATGAGTTTGTGATTATTTTTTATTGAACCGTATTGAATTAATTTAAAATATATAGTATCGATCCGAAAATATCGAGATAGGTATCGTATCGTGCCCTATGTATCGAGGTAAGTATCGTATTGGCAGCTTCTTAATGATACCCAGCTCTAATTAAAACAATGATTACATCTACTGCTGGTACTACTACTACTAACTACTACAGCTGACACCGATGCCTGTCTTTCTTAGTTTAACTTTCACTCTGTTACCTGTGTAGAAGATACTTCTATTACTGCAAGTAGTACTATTTCAAAACAAAAGCTTCTGCAAATTATTAATATCTGCTAATAACATTCACTTTGCTCAACTCAGTTCAATAATGTGTCAATAATTGTTTACCTATCCATACAATAAATAAATACAGACTTTCAGACTTTTTTTTTAATCATTGATGCTTTTTTATTTTATGTTTATGTACAGCTCTTTGCAGTCTACATGCTTTAGATTCAGTACAGATATTCACACAAAAGACACATTCAGTAAATAGAATCTTACAATCCAATCAGATAGTAAAGGAAGCAAAGGAACGACCAGGTGTAGTCAAATCTTATGTTAATGTTATCAAAAACAACCGCACATAAATCACTTGAGTTTACTACTAAAACCAGATTAAACGTGGCTTGCTGGCGGTACCATGCAGTGTGCTTCTTGTTGACCGTCCTATAGCCTCTGCAGTATTTGTGTGAGAGGGAGAGAGATTAGTTGCTCTGGCTTTTATTCCCCAAAAGGTCATAAAGCTGTCACTGGGCCTTCGTTTAGAGTCAACCCACAGAATTAGATGGATGAGAACGGGATTGAAAAGCTTTAGTTTGCCATACTGTGTCTGGTCACACCCCCGGGGTTATCTATGGAGGCTCTAAAGCCATAATTCTTGCAAGTGAAAAGGGCATTTTATACATCGGGTGGAGCTGAAATGTCTGATTGTACTTAAATGCACCGTGGATCTAGTCACACAACCATCCCTGTTATTACGTTTAGACTATCATGTTTTCATTTAAACACATTTCCAGGCCTCTGGGATGATTCATTGCACAGGGGAATTACTATATGAGGAAAATATTGGATTCGGTGGTTTGAAATTTCCCAGACACCACTGAACTTGTGAGACTGTAAAGGGAATAGTGTCATGGTATTAAGAAAGTCCTGACTTTCAGTTGGCACAGTATATAAGAATAGACTTTTGTGGACATCTTGAAACTAAATTAATGGGTGTGTAATTTTCATTCTCAAATCCCAAAAACATTACATACTGGCTAGTGCAATGTAAACACTTCATCCTATAGCAAGAAAGATATCATCTAACCAGAAACAAATGTGCAAATGTATTTATATTTATTTTAGCAACCTATCCTTTGCATCGTTGCTATAGCAAATCAAAATATTCTCTATTCTGAATGGTGACAGGTACCCAAACTGGAGCCGTAAAATGGGAAACTGAATATCCTCCAGCATAGTTATTATCCTACAGTCTTGCATTCTTTCCTATATGAGTAAGTTGATGCACAATTGAAATAAATATTATTAAAGAGATTGGGAAAAGCAGAGAGAACAAAGAGCTAACCACTCTGCCAAACCTCTGAAAGCAGAGGTGGGGACTTGAGAGACTTGAGACACTATTTTTAGGACTTGAGATTTGACTTGATAAAATGGACTAAGACTTGGGACTCGACTTGGACTTGAAGGTCAATGACTTGGGACTTGACTCGGACTTGGTCTGTGACTTGAGAAGATTTGAGAAGCACTTTTAAATCTGAATTCTTTCTATTCTGACTGTAAAGATTCACACTAATATCTTGTTGAGACATTTAAAAAGAAAAAATTAACAACTCTACAACTCTTATATACTCTATAAATATCCATCCATCCATCAGAACCACAGAACTACAGAAATTCTGTCCATAAATACAATGAACAGAACAGGTGACAAAGGGGAGCCCTGGTGGAGAACTCTGTAAATACCCATATATAAATATACTATAATTTTTTAAAGTACAATTTATCTTAAAATTTATATAATTTGCAAAAAATCTAAGCTATTATTGGTACTTTGGTTTAAGACTTGAAATGACTTGAAGCTCAAAGCAGACGACTTGGACTTGACTTGGACTTATGGGCCAGTGACTCGGGACTCGACTTAGACTTGTCTTTTTTTGACTTGGGACTTGACTCGGACTTGAGGTCAAAGACTTGAGACTTACTTGAGACTTGCAAAACAACGACTTGATCCCACATCTGCCTGAAAGTGATGAAACATTTTAATGAAATCTGCTGAAAATTTCACAAAAACTTCCATATTGCTTCAATTTATATACTGTTACTGTATAACTTTTAACCTTGATATGATCTTAAACCATCAGTTTCTTCCAGAATTGGCAAGAGCAGAGTGCATTGGTTTATATTTATAGAAACCATTTTGAGTACTTTCCACCACTCAACCAGAAGATGGACTATTTTGTTATTGCTGAATTGTTGATCGCTATGGCAACAATGCTCATGTTTCATCACTCTGAAACCTATGGACAGTTTCTTAATCTCAAATAAACCACACCCTTTCATTATGGGTAGGTTTTCAAGAGTACATTTTCCAAGTCTCTCTTGTTTTTCTTGTTTTGTTAGAAGCAGAACTTGTAGCAGATGTTGAGCTTGTAGTCACACTGTTTTTCACTGATTACAGACTGGGATTACCCACAGACCCAGCTGGCACGTGCCCCTAACGCAGATGCCCTAACCTCTGGCTCTGCTCCCTACACTCATTTGCAAACAAGAAACAAGCAAGTTAACCCGCTTTGAACACTGCAGGGCAACACGAATGGAATTTTCACACAGCAGTGACTTGGTGGTAAAGTTGTTGGCTATATGTGAACGTTTTGTGGTTCAGTTCTAGGTGACATTGTATCTCTGGGCAAAGGCACTACATCCACTTTGTCTATGTTATGTTTGTGTATGTGGTTTGAATAAGTGATTTGTTGTGGAAAAGGAGAAATTCAATTAAATTAGAATGAGCCGTCTCAATTATGAAATTAAAAACTTCAAAACTTACAAAACAGGATAACCTTTTTAATCCCAAATCTCCTTTGCCATGGATTCTGCCTGAACGACTGAGGCGTTTTTCACACATCTTGATTTGTGTTGGCTGGAGAGGCTATTGTTGCAGATTGGCATCCACTTCTCTGTCACTTGGTCCCAGGGCAGCTATAGGCTTCAGTAGTAGGAGGAGGAAGTTGAATTTAGATGAAAGGAATTACAGTTTTTTACAGGTATGACTAAAATTTGGAAAGTCAAAAACTTTGGTGGAGAAAGATCCTACTTTACACTATAAAGTTCAAAGTTCAAAGTTCAAAGTTAGCTTTCTTCACATGTACTAAACATACAAGGGATCAAAATTACGTTTCTCTCTATCCAGTTTCCACACAAGCAAGAAATAACATCATCTCTAACCCCTACAGTAACCATAGATAATTAAATAAAACTAAAAACACTAGTGTAGAGTACAGTGCATTTCAGTATTATCAGCAGTAATAAAAACAGCAGATGGTTTAGTGCAGAACACAAGGCAGTTTCTTATGTGGGTTTTAAGACTTAAGAAAAAGAATTACACAATAAAAACAGTACTGGTTGATTTGACGAGTCTTATACATGTTTATATTGAGTAGATCCAGTCCACTCTGCCCTCTGCCCCACATGTAGAACCAGTCTGTATTAAGTGCCGTCTCTGTTGACACAGCATCCTGCCTGCAACTTCAAGGCCACATACTCCCCTCCTCTCCCTCTCTCTCTCCCCCCTTCTCTCTCCTCCTCTCCCTCTCTCCTTTTTCCCCTCTTCCCCTCTCCTCCTCTTCTCCCTCTCTCCTTTTTCCCGCCTCCTCTTGTCCTCTCCCCTCTCCTCCTCTCTCTCCCTCTCTCCCTCTCCCCCTCTCTCCTCTCTCCCCCCTCTTCTCCCTCTCCTCCTCTCTCCCTTTCTCTCCCTCTCTCTCTCCCCATCTCTCCTCTCTCCTCTTCTCCTCCTCTCCCTCTCTCTCCTCTCCTCTCTCTTCCTCCTCCTCTCCCTCTCTCTCCTCCTTTCTCCCTTTTTCTCCCTCTCTCTCTCCCCATCTCTCCTCTTCTCCTCCTCTCCCTCTCTCTCTATTCCTCCTCTTCCTCTTTCCTCTCTCTCTCCTCTCTCTCTCTCTCTCTCTCCCTCTCCTCTCTCCTCCCTCCCCTCCTCCCCATCTCTCCTCTCCCCCTTTCTTTCTCCTCGCTCTTCACCTCTCCTCTCTCTCTCTCTCTCTCCCCATCTCTCCTCTCTCCACTTCTCCCCTCTCTCCTCCTCTCTCCTCTCTCTCTCTCTCTCTTTCTCTCTCCCATCACTCCCTTTCCCCTTCTTTCTCCTCCCTCTTCACCTCTCCTCCTCTCTCCCCATCTCTCCTCTTTCCACTTCTCCTCTCTCCTCCTCTCCCTCTCTCTCTCTTTCTCTCCCTCCTCTCTCCCCTCACTCTCCCCCCTCCCCTCTCCTACCTGTCCCTTTCTTCCCCTCTCCTTCCCTCTCTCCTTTCTCCCCCTCTCCTCTCCCCCTCTCGTCTCTCTCTCTCCCCCTCTCCGTCTCTGTGCAGGGTTGGGGCAGCTGTGGTGAGTGCTGGTGTTAGAGTTCAGCTGCACCTTGTAGATGCAGAGGAACGCGACACGTGGGAGGGAGATGTGAAGATGCACGTGAGCTCCGGAGCTCGTGGCTGCGGCACTGACCATTATCAGAGCATCAACAACATCTACAACACCAATCTTTGGGCAAATGAAAGGACTGTGTGGGAGTTAAACAACGCTGTAACACCTCACACCACAAGAAAAATGCACAGATCAAATAAGATAATGGAAAACAGGTACAAGCAATTCTGCATACTTCATGTGCGTACGAAACTAGAGTGAAGTAAAGCCAGGGAAGATAAAAAATTGTGTAGTCATCCCTTTCTCCCAGCGCTGCCCTCATCTGAACTCCAGTCTGTTTTACGATTACATTCATTTGAGTTGTTGCCTCCTACATCATTTACAATTACTGTGCATCAAATACCATGATACAAGTCTTTGCAATAACTTCTTTTTTTCTGTTTTTGCACCTTCATTCTTCTCTAAGAGAATTGTCAAAAGTATAAAAAATCAGATACTAATAAATACTAAAACTAAATACTCATTTGAGCAGGTATAGATATTAAAAATTCACATTCACAGGACAGAAATTAACCTTTGAATAGCTTTAGACTGACCTTGAGCTGCATCAGAACAAGTATAAGAGCACAATACACAGATTTAAGGTCATATGATATAAAAGAAACTACTACAAATGTTCTTAATTATCACAGTTGTATCAATTTCGGTATTGAGTATGGAGTCCTTTCCTTAGTTTCGAAATAGAGTTTGAAATTTTAGTATCATAACAACACGACCCACCAGGCACGTCTCCTTTTTATTGTCTCTACAACTTGTGTAACTTTACTACAGTAACTTCACAGCACTATTGTCGGGACAGGACCAGTACTGTGCAGAGGATCCCATGCGGATATGATTAGGTATTTGGGGCTTCCGCTTCCAAATGAGCGGTGCACAGTGGACACTCTGTTCCTCCTGCCATCCCCTATTACAGCTGTCACCATGTTTGTTTTGAAGTGTATTGTTCTTCCACTAATGGTGTTACTGTGAAATTAGGTGAGCTGGGGCATTCTCACTCCCTGGTTCTGGCAAAAATTGTTCATTGAAATTTTTGAAAGAATGTTTGGAAGAACAGTGTAAATAAAAAGCTATGATATTTATGGGCACATTGAAATGACAAGTTTTACATTCTGTGAAAACTTTGGTCACAGCAAACCAGTACAAAGAGACAGAAGGCATTCTTTGTATTTCTCAATGAAGATAAATTACTGCCATGAGTCAAACCAATTATTTTCTGTTTTGGGGGTAAATGTTTTTCCCCCATGCGGCTGAAATGTAGAATATTTTTGCCTCCATTTGAAGCCTTTACATATAACTAACATCTTTCTGTCAGTCTTCTTTGAAAGGATCATATCACGCTGATCTGATCTGTGATGTAATGTTATTTCATTATCATTTTTTTTCTTCCAGTTGACAGAATTGAATTTTTCCTTTGCTATGGAAACTACCTCTACACAACATCACAAGGTTGAACAGAGCATTTTGAGCTTTAGAGATGAAGACACACTAAGAAGAAAGGAATACTCAAACATGTGTGAATGAAATAAAACACAACCCCATGTATTGTATGTTTTTGAGGAGGTAACAACAGTATAACATGGTGTTACGTCCACAGGCCTCCAGCTCCTCCGACAGCCATATACAGTATGTTAAAGTTCCTGCTGATGATCCCTGTGTGTGTGTGTGCGTGTGTGTGTGTGTGTGTGTGTGTGCATGCGTGTGTGTGCATGGGTGTGTGTGTGCGTGTGTATACGTGTGTGGGTGCATGCATGTGTGTAGGGGTGTGTGTGTGTGCGTGTGTGTGTGTGTGTGTGCGTGTATGCGTGCGTCAGTGCGTGCGCGTGTGCGTGGGTGTGCATGCAAGCCTCCATCTGCCAGGCTCCTGCAGTGATTGGTGGATTCACTTCAGTCTGGCCCCTTGGTCCCTCCTACTGATTGGTGTATCGCCCTAACATGTGGCCAATCCTGGGCCTTCACCTGAGGCTGCCACACCTTAAAAGGATCAGCTTCCTGCCGCTCCTGGCTGCTGTTCTGTCTATGAATTTCATGTCACATTTGTTGTGTCTCCCTGTAGTTTTGTGCAACTTTATGAACCTTGAGACACCAGTAGTTCTTTGTGACGTAGTACTGAGACTGGTTTGTGTTTCTGTTATTGTCATTTATGTACTCTGTTTTTGTTAGCCTACTTTTAGTTGTACATTTAGGTACTCTACATTCCTTTTAAATAAATTACCCTTTTAGTTTTACCATTGGTTGTTTCATTACTTCCCCTGTCCCTAGCAGCACTGGGTCATAACACATGGTTTAAAGCTCACAAGAGTCAATTTTATATAATATAGGGCCTCTCATATTGATAAAGTTATGTTATCATGCTTCCCTATGGTTGTCAACATTTACACAACTACTCACTGTATTCCCAGTATTATCTTTTGATGCTCTGTTCCTCAGTACTTCTTATTTCTCCTCTGACCCCATTGTTGAAAACTAAGCTCTAAGTTCCTGCTGCTTTAATCCTGTTTGCCGTCTTCAACCATGTAGGTCAAAAACTGGGATTGTGGCCAGAAATCCACCACCACCACCACCACCACCACGCTAATCACAAATAGCCTTAACTCTGGTCTAGACAGGAGATATGCTTGCACCCTGCCACGCTGCCCTTATGTGTTGCTGCATATCATTAAGAAATTATCTGTGAAAAGGTCAAACTGTCAACCCTTGTGTGATAGGAGAAAGATGTGTGGCTCAATAAATATAGTGGACTTAAAGTGGAAAAGGTGTGAGTTAAGATAGGGACATCTTTCTTTAAGGCCAAAAAAAGGGCGTAATTGCACAGGTTAAAATGACATGAATTAAAAATATTATCCTTAATTGATTTGAAAGAAGAATTTAAACTTATTAAAAGTATACATTTAGGTTTGCTCATCACCAGATCAATTAAAGAACAGAATATTTACCTTAGTTTGTATATTGACTTATATATTTGTTGTTCAACTTAACTGTCTAAAATGAAATCATGAAACTAAACGTGATATTAAATCTGCTAAATTCACATCCTGGCTAATAAAATATCAAAATCTGAATCTATTTTCATTGTGAGGTAGGTAGGTTTTGCAGCTTAATCAATGGAGCATTAATAAAATGTCTTGTCAGAAATAGATATATTGAATTTCTTATTATTTTGAAATCCCAGGATGGTGCAATTCTTGTCTGTGCTTCCTACAAATGGTGCAATGTGGAGAAACCCCAGGATCCAGGCTTTGAGTTTTCCTGTCACACTCCATTAAGCCAGCCATTTTATTTATTTATATTTAATGACACTGGGAACTGCAAGGAGAGCTGCACTGGGGGAGGGCATATAACATTTAGTTTTTTTGCTTGCTTGCTGTTGTTACTATCACAAGAAGGAAGAAGAACTATGAAAGTCAATATGAAATTGTTTATAGCATTTAGGAGATGTGACCCTTAAAAAAAAATGTTGTGAATCCAATGATCTGAAACCAAGCAAAAAGCGTTTCACTTTTAAAAATGATGTACCTAATTTTTACTGTCTTAAATGTGGGAAAACAGAACAGAACTAGTTCATTTTAAACACATTGCAGTGATCTTAAGTTACCATATTTTTCGGACTATAAGGCACACTTAAAATTCTTTAATTTTCTCAAAAATTGACAATGTGCCTTATGTATTAATTCTGGTTGTGTTAACTGACCTCAAACCAATTTTATGTGGTATACAGCACTCAAAAATCTGTCAAAATGTTTTAGTAAGACTTTGGCTTGATGGATTGTCGGAGCATTATGGCTACTGTAGTCAGAGGCCTTGTGGAGGAAAGGACGAAGTATAATTCTGCGTCGACTCAACACACACTGCCGCTGTCACCTTGTTGCCTTTGTTACATAAAAAACACACATATTCCACTGAGTCGTGTCCTTTAGACCGACAGAATCTGACCTCATCAGCGCACAAGGAGCAAGACGTTTTTTCAGCGCTTATAGTTTATGCAAATTAGCGATGTGGTTTTAATTTTTTTTTCTGGAAAATGTAAACAAATGTGTGCAAAACTGCATTAAACACATTATTACTCAGTGTATATCTGAGGCCTTGTTATAGGAAATAAAAAAACAAACTTAAATGATCCACCCACATTCACATTCATAATACAAATTCACCAAGACAGAAAGGCGACGCCAGGCAAATTACGCCACGATCTGCCAAAGGATCGTGGATGTCTGGGCTAAGGGATCAGTCTCAAGTGTCGTCCGTTTGTTTCGCTTAATGCACCGTATAATCTGGTGCACCTTATGTGTGAAAATAGATGAGAGAATTCAACATTATTGATATTGCCTTATAATCTGATGCACCTTATGGTCCAAAAAATACAGTATTTTCATAGACATAGCTTATCTGCTAGCCACAGCATTCCAAATAGGGACCTCTGGCTCCAATTAACTTAGTATTGACAAAACGTGACCTCTCTCTGTAACTGCTGCTGTCACGCTCCTCATTTTGATCTTAAAATGTTTGTATCAATCTGTTTACATGATCCTGATGTGTTTATTTCATTATTTTGTCTGTAAATCAATTCCTATTTCTAAAAAGGAACTTGGCTTCAAATTCGCCCCATACCTGCCAGTTTCGATGAGCTTCATTTGACTAAAGCTGAACACTAGGGTGACGTCACACTCTCTTAGTCCACTTCATTCTATGGTTATTCCTCATTCATCCTAATTATTCACTATGAGTTTGTAAACGCGTTTCACAAGGCAGAGATGGGAGCATGAGTGTAAAGTAAACAGCAAATAGCATGCTAGCAGTGCACTTCCTGATTATCGGACAATACGGCGCTTTATAATTAGATGCATACAGAACACAGTGGTCTTATTTTCACCTCAGTAGCTGCTTATACAATAGATCTGTGCTGAAATACATGGGTAAAAAATCAGGTACAGGCTTTTTAAATCAGTTTTTCATTTGCAACTGAATCTGAATGTGAAAGTGTGAAGGAATAGGCTGCAGGCGTCAAATGAGTGACTAAATAGCTGTCATTCTGTCAAGGGCAAAGTGCTGTTGTAATGAAAGACAGAATTTGAACTCCTCCAAAGACTGAGCAGCATAATGAGACTGTATATTAGTCTATATATAAGGTTTGTGATTGAAGTGCATGATTTTCTTTAAATTATTAACAGTGATGGGCATATTTTGAGGAAATATTAAAACGCTAAATTCTGTGAAATGCTTTAATAACTTGTCAGTCCATAACATTTCAGAAACAGATTTTAAATAAAGTTATAGGACTTGTGGTCATTAGTTACCGCATAGCTGATTAGCCCTGAGCAAGCTTTTAATATTAAATTTTTTCAGAAAGTTCATGGGAAAAATTAATGAGAAATTTAGTTCCAGAACAGTGGGCAGTCACTGCTTGAACTTAAGTTTTTTGCATCTCAAAGTCTCTACTGGTATAACTGAAAATTTGATAAGGTGTGACGACAACCTCAAGCTCTGTATGCAATGTGAAATCTATCTGAACTCACAGTACAAACAAATGTTTTCAACACAATAAAAACACCTGTATATGAATAAATGCAATGTAGATATGTTTAATGAACAAAAGCAAAAGGTTTTCCATGATACAAGCAAATCAGTCCACCAAAAAACGTTACATAGTGCATCTTTAAGAAAAAAAATACCATATTTTTCGTACTATAAGTCACACTTTTTTTTTTCATGGTTTTGGTGGTCCTGCGACTTATACTCTGGTGCGACTTATATGTTAATATTTTCACACTGACAGCCACTGTCACCTCGTACTCTACTGTGCATGTCGGCTGCAGAAGAGAAAGAGCCACTGTCCTGTCTGTATCATGTCAGTCGATTGAACCATTACTTCTGTACCACTAACAATTAAAATTTTAAACAATCATAAAGACAACCGAAACCATCTTATTGGGATTCAGAAAGGCCGGAATAATTCTAACTGGAACTGATGCTGAGTTTGACGACAGCTACACAGAAGTGGAAGCGGCGCTCTGTTTTACCTCCGTCACTTGCCGCTGTGTCACTTCTGAGCAAGGATGAAGAATTCAGTGGATTTAGTGATGTAGAGTGAGATATTCTGTTGTTTATGCTGTAGTTATTTGAAGAACTGTTCATATGTGAGGTTAACAGTCTGTTGTTCTCTCTTCTGTTGTTATTACTATAACTTGACTTTCTTGATGAAATGTCGCTTCCTGGTCTCTGATTTTATAAAATAAATTTCCCCCAAAAAGTGCAACTTTAGTCCAGTGTGACTTATATATGTTTTTTCTTCTTCATTACACATTTTTTGGCTGGTGCAACTTACACTCCAGAGCGACTTATAGTCCAAAAAATACGGTAATAATTGTTTTCATCATTGTAAAATATAATGAGCATTTACCACTTAAAGGAAATGGTTTTGCTTTGTCTAAAATGTTCTACAGTATGGATTAAACCTATCTATAACAAGGAAGACAAAACTATGCTACGTTACAGTTCAGATCTGTGGAGAATCGCCCCTATTCACAGCAATCACTGTATTTATGAGCAATAGAAACACCCGTGTTGAATAAGTGCTAGATGGATATGTTTAATGTCATAATGCACCTTTAACTGCAACCGTTTGTGACAACAGCAGCATAACCACCTAGAGCAGGCCTCTCCTCCGTGTACACTGCCTGCAGCTCAGAGAGGGGTGTCAGGGGACCACTGGTGAAAAGGTGAAGCAGAAGGACAGAGGGAGATGGCATATCAGGTTCCTGGAGCGTGGCCTGGTGGTCTGAGCTCAGAGAACACAAAATGAGACTCTGGTGAATATTAGATGGTGCAATGCAGAGAGGTCGGGATACAAGTCAACTCCACTACCTAGTACTGGACAGGGTTCACGTTGTAGAATTGGCTGTCAGAGAGGTAGTACAAAGAAAAATAAATTGTGTCATATAAGATGCTGCCCTTTTGACCCTTTGTGATTTGAGTTTGTTGGATCCAGAAGTGACCAGGACTTGTAGATCTGATTTTCAATGTTACGGTGGGTACAAAATCACAACTGCAGTCACCTTGCATGGCTCAACAAAACTGTTGATCCAGCCAACAGAAAGTTAAAATATCAAATACTGAAACGGTCATGTTAAAGGGACAATTCTGAATTTTGGACATAAGACCTCATTTCCTAGTGAACTGACACCAGTATCGATAGAATAATTTCAGAAGTAAAACCAACGTTGCATTTGAAGGATTTATGTCTGAGCAGCAACAGTGAGTTGTTCTTCCTGATAGAAAGTTCGGCAGCGGCGGATTGATATATGAGAAAATAGTCCCTCAACATGCGACGATTCATGCGACGCAAGGTTAGATTTATTTCAAACATTATTCTGTCAACACAGACATTCACATCGACTGTCTGGTGTAATAACTGTTTTGTTTTAGGTGTTTTGTGGAGTGGGTAAGACTGTTTTTAGTGGCAGGATAACTATGACCATTGACATGCACTAGCCTAGCACCAGCGACCTCTGCAAATACAAGGACTGGATGGAATATTTTAAAAAGTGTCTCCACACGTCTCCAACACTCTGGTTCACTAGGAAATGAGGCCCTATGTCCAAAATGCCGAACTGTCCCGTTAATAAAAATCTAACCAGACTACAGATTAACTAACAGTGATAGGAAATAACTATTCCAGAGCATACCGCCTCTTAGACCCTCCTCGGCAAAGAAAGAGGTGGGAAAAAAGTATGAAAAACAGAAACTGGATAGCACTTAAACTCATCTGACATCTACAAAACATAAACAATAAACTGCAAGCCTCTGATTACTTTTTGAAACACCGGTTGACTGATTTCGCAAATGAACTTTTTGCGGATTCTGTGCTGTTTTGTACCATTTCCACTTTTTTCTAATCTTTTATAACAGTTTTATGACTTTTGCACGTGACTTAAATTGTGTGAGCGCCCCATGCTGAGCTTTCCTTTCTTAAGTATTCTTTTCAAAACTTCACAAAGACAACTGTTTGACCCATTTTCTCTTTATTCTTTCTCACTTGTATAAAAAGAACAAAGAAATCCACACGTGTTGAACTTGATCATTCACTTATAGCTGTATTAACAATATGGCTTTGTGTCCTTTCAGCTGACAATTATATATGCGACTGAATACTGCTGTTACTGTGAAGTTTGAGTGAAAAAATATACGTTATTGATTGGTTTCTTATTGCAAACAGAGAAAATTACAAGCTGGTTTTGTTTCATGTGAATATAGGCTCAGTGTGAACTCAAACTGCATTATAAAGCAGGAACAGAACTTCTCTAGAAACCTTCGAGTTAGTAGGCGATGTCTATACCAACGGTGTGTTTATTAGAAGTAGGAAAACATTAACTTTTATTTTGTACAATGCTAAACGATAAACCTTTGTGCCTTCGTTAATGTTAGTATTAGTTTACACGACCATAAATGAAAACAAAATGTCCTTACATTTAAAAAAAAAATTCTCATTGTAGTTTATTTCGCACGATCATAAACAAACTTTTACGCCTTTGTTAACATTATTATTAGTCTGTATGACCATAAACAAAAAACAAAAAATCCTTACATTAAAAAAAAATTCTCATTGTCATTTATTTCATACGATCATAAACGATAAACTTTTACGCCTTCGTTAACATTATTATTAGTCTGTAGGACCATAAATGGGGGAAAAAAATAAAATTAAAAAAATAAAATAGAATAAAAACGAGGAAGATAGAAATTTCTGGTAGAGATTTTGGTTTGTAAAATATTTAAACATTTCAACACTGTAGAAACCTTTTAAAAAGAGTATAGCCTGTTGTGTTTCGGAAAATATGGAGCTTTGGAGTTGATGAATTGTGCATTGAGCTAGGTTTTGTCTTTTCTATGTACAGTGAGTGGAGTTGTGAATGCAAACTTGTTGTTCATGCGTTTGGTACCTTTTGTTTCAGCTCAGACTCTTCCTGTCGTGACCCATGTAGTGGTGGTGTATGTTTTGTTTTGGTTTATTTGCTGCAAAGGAAAACTGTGAAATGATGGGACTAACTTTGAGAAAGCTGTGATAGCCAAAGGAATGAATCAAATAATCTCTAAAACTCAACATAGTGGCAAAAATCAATACATTTTTGTCTATGAAAGCAACACTGGAGAACTTTTTGACTACTTAATCCCAAAATATGAATTAAAATCTGTAAATAATGGTGTGAACTTAAAAGTAAAGTTGGTCTTTTGCTTGTCTCTAAACCCCACAGCCTTATGGGAACTGGCCTGAGCTCAGTACAGACGTCTTTAATGGGATTTACAAGGTGACATAACCTGATCCTGCCCTGATCACTTCCTCTTTCCCACACTACACAATTAGAACAGCTTCTGCATTTCTCCTACAATTTAATTTTTTAAGTAATCGTTGTTTCTGCATTTTTTTTTTTCAGAGTTTGAGACATTTCAGAAAATCCTATCCATGTACATAGCAAATTTTTATTTTATTTTAATTTTTTCACTATTTTTTGAAAGTTCAATAGAGTTTAATTCCTCTATACAAAATTGACTTGAGTTGTTGCTTTTTCAAAAACAAACCTGGACTTGTGTTTTGATTCATTCACACATGTTTGACTAATCCTTTATTATTAGTCTGTCTATATTTTCAAAGCTCAAAATACTCGGCTCCATGTTGTGATGTCATGTAGTGATGGTTTTTCAAGTTAATAGTGACCTTTTACCTTTTGTTTAGTAGCTATTGGCAATTTCAGGGCAAAAACTGACCAAAATGACTGCAGTGAAATTGTGATTGTGATTGAGAACTTCCTGTATTACCACATGACATCACAAGGTGGAACAGTGTTTTCATTTTGAGAAAAGAACAGACAAAATACAAAGGGTTTGTGAGTGTTAAACATGTGTGAATGAAACAAAACACAACGTCAGGTATATTTTTTGATGAGGAAACAACGTTAAAACATAGAACAGAAAATACGTTCATCCATAAGTTAATTCTTTATTATGCTTAGTTAAGGTCACTATTGGGCAAGTTACTTCAAAACTGTAATGTGTTATTTATGACTGTCTTATTGTTACTGTCATTTCAAAGTCATTTGTTACATTACAATATTACTGTATTTAAAATGTAAAATATTACGTGACCATAACAGCACTTTAAGTTACTCTCACCAAAATAACTGTGCGAAGATGCCGAACTTTTGCGCTGTATATGGACTGAACCAGGACTAAACCAGGACTGAACTAAGACTAAACCAGAGCTGAACCAGGACTGAACCAAGTCTAAACCAGGACTGAACTGAGGACTGAACCAGGACTGAGCCAGGACTGAACCAAGTCTAAACCAGGACTGAACTGAGGACTGAACCAGGCTAAACTAAGACTAAACCAGAGCCGAACCAGGACTGAACCAAGTCTAAACCAGGACTAAACTAACACTAAACCAGAGCTGAACCAGGACTGAACCAAGTCTAAACCAGGACTAAACTAACACTAAACCAGAGCCGATCCAGGACTGAACCAGGTCTAAACCAGGTCTAATGTTGGACTAGGTCTTGGAATCCTGAGAGCACCCCCAGTCCGTGGAGCAGGCTGCTGATATTGTGATCTTAATGAATTTATATGAAGAAAAACAAAAAACCCACCACTTCAATCCAGATTAAAAAAGCAGTGTGATGTGCATTACTCTCATTTGTACTGAGTAAAATATGACCATGTTTTCCCTGTAATGCCTTATATTACTGCGTTACAGCAAAAAGCAATGCACTACACTAATTTGTTACTTTTACAATGCATTACTCTCAACACTGATTAAGATGCAGTTATTATAAAATATTACCACCAAGTGAAAACTGGTGCAAAACTGAGGAAAAATGCATCTAATTATAGCAATGCATTTCTATAGATGCATTTCCATCTGCTACTAAATGTTGCAATTTAATAATAATCAACAAAGCTTTTGCAAACTGACAAACAACCCATTACAAAAACATGTTTCAGAGCAAATGCATATTACAATTGCATGTACAATTGCATGTGCAAATAGTATAAGTGCTTAATTTGTTGCTGGGTCATTTAACAGAATCTCTGAACAAACAGACAATTAAGAATCCTATTAGGCTTAATGTAAACATGTGTACACTGCTGATGGGAACTCACAGCCTCACAGACCTAATGAACCACGAAACGCAAAAATGGTGACTCTATATTGCACAAACCACTTCAATTATATTAGTATTCACATTTTCTTTATAAATCATTGATAATTACTGCCCATGTTGAGTGATTTGATTTGCTGTAATGTCATCCAATCAGAGTCCAGCTGCTTTGGTTGGTGGTCCCATGGCTCGAGTGTGCTTGAGGCAGAGTGAGAGACAACGCTGCTTTCTGCTTTCTGCTCTCAGATCTAAACATGTGCTAGATCCAGAAGTAGGTTGCCCCATCTAATCTGCCCGGTAACAGTTCTTGCAGCAGGCACGCATATGCACGCTACAACTGTGCATGCGTGGATTTCAGCTGAGTAAAAAGCATGCATGAGTGAGTTTGCAAGGGAGAGAAGAGGAGAGGAGAGAAGAGGAGAGCACTGTGAAAGCTTGGGCACTCAGCTAAAGATAGCACAGTGGAGCTTGCAGGCACTGGAGCTGAGCCTTCACTGTCAAGGTTAGACACATAGTACAAGAGGGGTAAGAGTGAGGGCCCAAAGGGTGAAGTCAACAGTTACTCATCACATTTTTACATTTAAAACAGACCTATTTTGCAAAACTGGCTTTTTAGAGCTTTTAACCATGTTATAGTTGTTTCCCCTTCTCATTTACCCTCTAGAAGTTCTATTTAGAGTGATTCATGCGTGGTAGAATAATCTTTAAATGCTTACTTTCAAAACGATCAACCTCAGTTTTTACCACCAGCACCAACCACACGCTCACTGCTCTTTACTTTCTTCATTCTCCAGTTTTATTTTTTTAATCAGTGATTGGGCAGCGTTGGTTAGTCATTTTGGTACAAAAAAAAATCTGCTGCTCATAATCGTGATGAGCAGTTGTGATAACATAACATCCCCAATGGGAGCTGATGCTGCTGATAGAACAAATCTAAAATTAGGTAATTTTAGATACGCTGTGATTTAAAATGTGCAAATTATAAAAGAATGATGCACTGGGGTGATTAAAGCTAAAGCAGACACAAGCACAACAGGTCTTTTTTAACAAGTCACACATGAGCTGTTATAGTGGGTTTAACTTTTAAACTTAACTTTTAAATATATGTCAATGTAATTTGTTATGGAAAACTGTGTAATGTGTATTCTCTCTTATTCTCTTATGCCAGATGCCCTCCCTTGTATCCCTTATTTTATCCAGCTAATTGGGAATGGCATGAAGAGACCAAAAGTTTGCCCTGTATGTTGTTAATTAAAGCCCTGCTGTGTAACATTTCAGCCAATGATAAAGGCTGCTTTTCATGGCAGATGTTTTATTGCACGAAATACATCAAAAAGACCTGACTTTTCCATAGAACTGACTTGTAACTTAGCCTGATGACACTTGCATTCTCTGCAGTTGCTTGTCTTTATGCGAATCTTGTTACTTTGTCAAGAATGTTCAGAATATTGCTTGGAGGATGAAATGATACAGCCTGACTTTGTTGAAAAGTTTCTTGCTCAAAAGTGGTTATACATGCATTTTTAATATACAGTAGACCAGCACAGATATTCAGAATTTTCTAACAGAGACAAAGCCTTTTCCATCGTGAACTTGACCGTCCATGTGATGTATCTGAATATATTGTTTTGTGTTTGGTCAAAGTAGTTAATGCAAGTGGAATTACACCACATAATCTGGAACTAATCTCTCTCTGCAAACAATGAAACAATTGTGACATAACTCCTCCATGTGTTATAAGAAAGAATGTTGTTATATAATGTATTTAATGTCACAAATACTTCCTACTAACCTAATTCTCTCTAAATGTAATCCGTACAGACATAGCTGAGTTTCAGATGACATCATAATATTTAATAGTCCAGTAATATTTAAAACAGATGGAGGTGGGGTTGTTGCAGATTTTAATGAGTCTAGTCAGTAAACATTTGTTAATATAATTTTATAATATTTCATGGTTAAGTACAATGTTATCAATAAAATCTATCTGAAAATCTGGCTCTTGCTCTATCTGAAAGTATGACTGGAGTGACCAGGTCTTCAAATTTAAAAACTGGGACATACCCGGGTTGGGTTGGTATAAATAAAATTGTGAAAAGAGCAAGTAACATTGTCCATTCTCGACTCACTTATGGGTCAGTCATAATCTGAGAGGACTTCTGTTGAGTGCATTTTTACCTTATGGTCATTTTCAAGCATGGTTTTCTGTATTTTAGCAAAACAAATGACAATATATCGCCCCCTGTACTGTTGACGGTTTTCAAATTGATCAAAAATAGCGACACATGCATGAGACTTGTCTAAAAAACTGGGACAAATCACTGGTTTTGGATAAATCTGCTGGAACATGGGACACCAAGCTCAAAACTGGGACAGTCCTAAATAGAGACGCCTGATCACTCTATGTATGCCATCATTCTGATCTGAAAACTACCAATAAATAACTACTTTAGTGCAATTTTGTACTGTAATATGAGGGGTACATATAATAAAAGAAGACCATTAAGTCTGTAATAAAAGCATGAAAGGTTTTACCAAAATAAGTAAAAATACTGAACCTGTACTGTACAATAAAACACTGACTATTAACCAGCAAATATAACAGGTGACAACTTTGCGATCCTTTTACCTGGTCTGAATCTGTCCACATTTAAAGGGCCTATATTATGCAAAATTTACTCTTGTGAACTTTAACTCTTTCCCCCTTGGACACCTACCAGGAACAACCCATACATATATTTCTAGGGCTACCCATAGAGCATAATTGCATAAAAGAAAATGGACTTCCACGAGTGATTGTAAATGATTTTCACACTTTGAATTACTTTGTGTACGAATTGTGCTATACAAATAAACTTGCCTTGCCATGAACTTTATTGAAACACAGACATATTTGGTATCTCTGGAAACCTTAGACTCTGAACTATTCATTTATGGATGTATAAATGTGATTCATCCCATTTACAGGTGTATAACAGCTTACTGAAAATGAGAGTTTACCTGATCCTGTGCAAAATTGAAAACAAAAAACTACATTCAGCATCTGATATATGCATGTTCTGAGTTCTATATTCTTAAAAAAAATTAAAATATATTTGTCAAAGTATTTAAACAGATTTCATATCATCAGATACAGTATAGCCCAATGTACACCTGTTTTTACCTGTTGTTTTTCCATTTAGCTTATTCAACTCGTCATCAAATTTACTTCTTTAGTGACACAGCGGAGGTGTCAAATCACGTCATTAAGGATACAAGGGCGGTCGTCAAATTTCGTCTTCATGGGGTAAAGAGTTAAGCCGTTTAATAATGTTGTTACCTTCTCAAAAACATACCTGGAGTTGTGTTTTGTTTCATTCACATGTTTGAGTAATCCTTTATTATTACTAAGATAAGATTCCGGATAAGCGGAAGAAAATCAATGGATTTATTATTAGTCTGTACGTATCTCTAAAGCGCAAAATGCTCTGCTACCTTTTACCTTTTGTTCAGTAGAGGGTCAGTCCACCTTAGTTCACCCAATGAGTTACTTGGTCACATTTTGATGAAACTTGGTATATAGGTAAATCATAGCCAGAAAAGCCAACATTTAAAATTTTTGTTTGATCGTACCAACAGTTTCTGAGATCCAGTTTCGCAATTTAATTTTTTCACTTTTTTGTGTGGTCGCTGAATTTCAAATTGCATTTACTCAGCAACTACTGGTCCAATATCAAAAACTAAAGTATCTCTGGAAATTGGAAATCATAAAGAATCCAAATCTGGCATTATTATTTTTGCATTTGAGTACTTTTGACATGAATTACCTTTTGACCTATGTTTTGGCCTTGAAATTGACAATCCCACAAAACTGACAATCCCACAAAATTGACAATGCCACAAAATTGACAATGTCACAAAAATGGACAATCCCACAATGAGGGACACGCCCGACCTCGATGACACTAAGAGAAAAAAATTTGCCGTATACATCTACCACAACATGTAAAAAGAAGAGGGGTTTTCTTTTTTATTTTCACACAAATTTATCTAGAAGCTGACTTATCCCCATCTTAACACATGTCAGATTTGGATTCCTTACAATTTCCCCTTTCCAGAGATACCTTGATTTTTGATATCGGACCAGTAGTTGCTGAGTAAATGCAAACTGAAATTCAGCAACCACGCAAAAAAAGTGAAAAAATGAAATAGCGATATGTCGGAAACCGTTGGTCCGATCATGCTACAGTTTGAGATTTTGGCTTTCTTGGCTATGACTTACCCATACACCTATTTTCTTTGGGATTGGACAAGTGAGGGTTTAAATTGCATTTTTTTGGTTGAATTGAGGAGGAATTACCCTAGAGATTGAGAATTTCATGGCTGAAATTATCCAGACGATTCTAGTGAAGGTGTATGGGGTTTAAAAACACAGTGGAGCAGTCACAGGGTGGAGTGTTTTCAGTTTGAGAAAAGAACTCAGCCTAAATATGCAGGATTTGTGTAATGGACATGTGTGAATGAAACAAAACACTACACCTGGTATGTTTGTGATGAGGAAACAACATTATAGATCAGAAAATAGTGTAATATGGTCCCTTTGATTGGTTTTTCCAGTACACACAAGCAGTATCTTTGTTTTCACACCCTCCCTTACTTTCCTTGCAGTCAATATTTAATTACCTTCAAAGCGTCATTACCAAAGACAACAGTCGGGCTTATCACTGCAGTAGAAATAACACAGGAGTAATCTGGTTTCCACAAGCAGCTCATTGTAATTACAGGTCAAACACAGCGGATGTAATCATGTTGGGAAAATGGGGAAAACCTATTCTCAAACTGAAGTGCTAACGCTAATGCTAATGCTAATGCTAATGAGGCTAAGGCTACGTTCAGACTGCAGGGCTTAATGCTCAATTCTGATTTTTTGTGAAATCCGATGTTTTTGCGAGGTCGTTCACATTTCCAATTAAATGCGACTTGTATGTGATCCCCTGTGTGAACATTAAACGGCCCAAAAGTGTCCCACATGTGCACTGGAGGACACGATGACGTCAACCATAGCGAGCGTGCTCTGTGTTTACAGAAGTTGTCCAAACATGGACGCGAGCATTGAGCACCTGGTTCCTCTTGTACCGGAGCCAGAACATGAACAACTTACTTGTTTTAAAGAGGAGATTGAGAAGAAGAAGGACGAGGTTTTATGCCGTGGTGTTTTGTGGGACAGCGGCAGCGATGTCCGTTGAAAGGAACGTGTGGATGTGGAGACGTAGCCAAGAGTGGTGAGTGGTGATGTGCTTTGCTTCAGTGACTCAGAGTTCATTAACAATTTTTGCGTACTTCAGCGCAGAATAGTGACGTTTGTGGCTTGTTGATAACGTGTAGGTTGGATGAATGCGCTTTGGCCGTTCAGACTGAAGTCGCGTGTCAAAAGATTGGATATGTATCAGTTTCAGGAGCACATATCAAAGTGGCCTGGGTCACATTTGAAAAAATCGGATCTGTGTCATTCAGACTGTCATTAAAAGATCGGATACAGGTCACATAGGGGCCAAAAAATCGGATTTGGGTCACTTCAGGCTGCAGTCTGAACGCAGCCTAAGGTATGTTTGTTGTGTAAAGAGAGAGTAACACAGCTCATTGAAAACATCTTGTTAGCAGTTACTTCACATGGGTCACTCACACTGGGTTAAGATCCAGGTGTTGAAATTAATATAAGCTCCTAAAATAGGGTGACCACACATTCATTTTTCCCCAGACATGTCTGTTTTTCACGTCCTGTCCTGGGCGTCCGGGATTAAACATTTTTTTTAAAGTGATCAAAATGTCCGGGTTTTCATTACCTTTCATTGGGGCCATTAAACTGAGCGTCTCTCGTAGCTCTCTGTGACTCAGAAGGAGCGAGCAGACACAAACAGTCGGTCAGTCTGCAACATGCTGAAGAGCAAATGCACATTTAACGATGACTTGTACAAGAAATTCTCAGTTTTCCGTCCCGGTCGAGACAAGTGGGAGGCCATGTGCACAGGTTGCGAGGTAAGAGTAACTCAATGTCAAGGCCCCCCCTTCCACCCCCGGTAAGATGTCTAGTTTTCACAAACGGAAATATGGTCACCCTATCCAAAAATGCTAATTATTGTAAAATGCATTTCTGTATTTTGTCAACATACACCTAAAAGTTTCTGTGTGTCTGTATGTGGCGTAAAACTCTGGAACAGTCTGAATACACATCTCGAGCAATGACAAAATATCTATAAATTCAAGTTGTTATATAAACATATGGTCTGGTCACTATATAAAGAGAGTGGGTCTTAATATTATTAGAGCAAAATTTACTCTGTAGCGCTGCTTTATGTTTGTTGTTTCCTGACTCTTGTATGTGCTGTCTGTTATTGTTGGTATCTTTAATTTTCCTTACCATTGTTTATTTCCTTATGTATTATTGTAATACAGTTATGTTACTAAACTATAACGGTGTCACTTTGTCCGCACTTGTAAATAGTTCATATAGTTTAATATAAAATGTAAAATGTAAAAGCTCATTGTGTTCAGTTAGAAGAGGGGGGTGGGATTAAATACATTTTCTTCTTCCCACTCCTTTTTGGGCCATTTTTTATTTTTTGTTGTTGTTATTTCTGCTATGATTTCATTAATGTTACATGTTCTATTGTAAAAGAATGTAAATTTATTACTTGCCTAAAACAAAATACATAAACATAAATAAATCTGACATGCAAAAAGTAAGATGTACTCTTGGGGGCTCACTGAAAACTTTCAAGAAACGCTGGATTCATACTTTCAGTTTGTTGAGTCGATCTTTATCTCACTCTCTCTTTTCAGTCTGGTACATGTTTATTGTGTGACCTTTTTTTAATGTGTGTGTGTGTCTGTGTGCATGTTTTCCTCAGCTCTTTGTCTTTATTTAAGTGTTTCATCCTGACAGTGCTGATATTTGGAATTTGCTATAAATAAAGTTATGAAAAAAGAAAAATATTGTAAAGTGCTGTACAATTAAATAGACTATATAATCCTCATTCACAATACAACATAGTAGGTCTAAAAATGGGTGTAAAAATAATTTTCTTACAGCAAGCCTTATCTCCAAATTGACAAAAGCAGCACATCTAAAAAAAAAAAAAAACTTATATGTATGATATTATGAATATTTAATTTAGAACAGTTAGATTAGATTAAAGGTGCTGCATCTGAAACAGTTTGTAACAGTTTTGAAGCTATTAGTATCAAGCATCTAAATATTCAGTACAGTTGGTTTATATGACCAAAAACTAGCATTCTAACAGAGCACTTCCTTGGTTGCAGGATAAGAACAAGTAAGAATTGAATAATCTAATCAGAGTTGCTTTTACAATGTCTGTGCTGGAACAAAACTAATTTTACTCAACTACTGTATATGGACAAAATCACGCAGATCCATTTTAATAAAGACAATTAATTTATTTATTTAGGTATTTAGTTACTATTACTATTAGAAGTCGGCCGTGTAGGTAAATCACTTTTAAAATAGTTGGTTTAGAGTAAAGAATTAAAAACACATTTGCAAAAGGTTATAATAGGCAACAAGGACAACAAGACAAATGAGAAAATATCTTGTTTTTCCACAGTGTATGGATTTTTATTTATGTCTGTCACATGAACTGTACAATTATTCACAGTAAACAACATTACTGTACAAGCCTATAGCAATAACAGCCATCTCACAGTACACACAATAAGAAATAAAGTATCTAAAATGTACGGCAAAACTGTTCATTCAATACAAACCAACCAAAATTTATAGCAATTAAAGAATAGTTGGATAATAATAGATCATATTTACTACATTAAGGTATTTGCCCCCAATAACTTTTGTAATTGAGGGCACAATATTTTCAAATTACTCCACTCTACATTATGAGATTTGAGCCTAATATTAGCAGCCTTCTTGAATAATAGATCCATCTGCTCTTGATTTATATTAATAATTCATTGCTATAGAGGGAGTGATGTGATTCTTGTGAAAAACTCCCTATTTCAACTTGAGCCTTAAAGATTTTTACACAAAACTGCAGCATCTTGAAATCCTTTTGCACATTTTCTGAACTCTGGCTTTCAGAAATACTTTGAATCACTCTACATCTTAAGAGTGCAACGAATGAAAGGGCTATATATGGTACATTGCTCCACTGAGTCTCAATAGGAGCCATTAAACTCTGCATATTGTGTGAAGCTGAAAAGGGCTTTTGTTTCCAAGTCTTATAAAGTCAAAGAGGTAATGTACGAGCTGTATTCAGGAGTATAGTGAAATACAGGCAGTACAGTTATAGAGGGATTTGTAATACTGGTCACAGGACTTGTACGTGTACTTTTGTATGAGTATTTGGAGTACATTTGATCTGTTCTTATCACTCATTTTCAGGGGAGACACTAAACTACTTTTTGTTTTTTGGTCTCATATCATACATGCTTTCATGTGGAAAAAACACAATTATCCACTCTGCACTGAAAGCTATTTTAATGTTTTATTTAATCAACCTGTCTTCATAGAAATAGATGGGGTGTTGTAAGTTCATAGACTGTTTACTCAAAATGCATTGCCCCCCATAGGGACATTAGAACATCACCCCTTAAAGTAGCAGAAACACCAAAATTTACAGAACTCTACTTAACAAAATTTTGACAGATCCGACCGAAGGATTTTTCAATATCTCTTTCCAAGTCTGATTTATTGTAGTTTGAACTTTCCCTATTCACCTGAAGTGTCTCACCTTTGAGATTAGAACCAATTAGTCTGAATGGAACTGCGTTTAGAGACTAGCTTTTAATACAATTTGCTCTATATTAACTGTGCACTATGGAAAGTTTTGCGTAGTTAGGATCAGGCACCTTACTGCCTCTATGATGAGATTTGCTTGCAGGAATATTCCACATTATGACATTAAACAGCTTCATGGAGACAAGCAAAGCCAAGTTACAGGTTAGATCTGTAAGAGAAAAGACTCACAGTAGAATGCACGTTTTTCAAGGCATATTTGATGAAATAATGTCAGCCAAAGATGTAAATTTTGTCTTCTTATATGCTTTAACTTCTTGGGTTCTTTTTAAAGACAATACAGTAAAGTGTGTTTACCTTGTTGACATGTTTCGGCTGCTAGCTGCAAGCCATCTTCAGAACTGTCACCGGTGTTGGTGGTGACGTGTCGTATATCAGCTGTTGTTACTTCCTGTAGACGTGGTCAGCCTGATGGTCCTGGCAGGTCGCTCAGACTGACCACGCCTCCCGTCGCCCGGTGTTCTCTGGAGGAGGGTGCCCCAGGTGTGTGAAAGGAGGAACGTTCCGTCTTCACGGTTAATGCTGTCCGTGCCTCGTTTCCTGATTTCAATGGCCTCCTTGATCCAACGTTTGAATTTGTTATTTTCTGATCCAATGACCCGAGCCCCGTCCCAATACATAATGTGGTTGTTCCTTTTGCAGTGGTCTGATATGGCGGATTTTATCTTTTTGTGTTCTGGTGAGTCTCCCTAATGTTTCTTTTTCGCATTCCTTTTGGTGTTCCTTTTTTCGAATGTGGAATGCCCGGCCTGTTTCCCCTATGTGACACGTCACCACCAACACTGCTGACAGTTCTGAAGATGGCTTGCAGCTAGCAGCGAAACATGTCAAGGTAAACACACTTTACTGCATTGTCTTTAAAAAGAACCCAAGAAGTTAAAGAAATAATGTCAGATTTTATCTTCACAGAATGGGATCTTGTACTGAATGGGCCACTCTCCTGCATGAGTGAATGTAATACAGTGAAGTGGACACTACTCTCAGCGAGAAGTGTGCGGTCAGCGAATCCTCTTTGACCCCACGGTACTGAGGCCAGGACAGGCGCTCACATGTCACACCAAATCACCATCTAATGTCCACTGTGTACTTTTTAATTAGGACTTATACCCTGTCTCAAGATATTACGTCTACGATAGGTGGCATTCATTCATGATGATGTCATGATTTCAAATGGAGGGCAGTGATCTGTACAACTCTACAGGGAGTTTACACATTTGAAAGAAATATCCTAACTGAAAATCTACTTCAGAGCCAGATTATTGTTTGTTTAGATTGTATCCACAAACTAGGCATATTAAACAAATGGCCTTTCAGATGTGTTTGAATGGCTCTGTAGTGGATACCTCTGCCACCACTCCACAGTGTTATCAAATCAAATCAAATCAAACTTTATTTATAAAGCGCTTTTCATACAAAACTGTAACACAAAGTGCTTTACAATGATTAAAAACAATCCCACAGTACATATAGTTTAATTTAATTCCTTTATTTTGAATTATATTCTCATTTGGGTGCACACATATTAGTATAAGCCTGAGTTGTTTAATTACACTTGCTCTTTTTTCTTTGTTTGAATGTGAGACAGAGGACCCTTGGCAGAGACCATCCATGAATCAACAAAGGGGGGAGCAAAATTCAGTTTCTTTTACTAAGTTCATTTGCCTAGTTTGTTTAAGATCACTTTATTATCACTTATTATTTTCTGTATTATAATTATTTGCCTTTGTGTTACTTTGATTAACTTAGTAGTTTTAGTTCATTATTTAGTGTAAATCTCCCCTCTTATGTTCAGTTTTAGTTGGTCCTCATGTATTTAAACTAAACAGCCCTGTTCTTTGTCTGGTTGGGTTAGTTTTGTTCTGTTCAATTTGATTTAAGTTACCCCAGTTGGGCCCAGCTTTTTTGTTAATGATTTATGTAATTTGAGACTTTATTAAATTACATCTTTTTTTAACTTTATTAAATTTAAACTTATTTTTATACCTTGTCTTTGCCTTTCTGTTTGGTCCACTACAGGCTCTATTCTACCAAAACAATAAAATAAATGCACAACTCAATTTGTTTCTGCTGACAGATAAGATGTTTTTTTTTTTCCATGTATGGTGGATAAGCCCAGATATTCATTATTTAGTATTTCAGTATCAGTATTTAGTATACTTCATGGCAAAAAGGAGAAATTTTGGGATAATCACAGTTTTAAAATGGTCCAAACATATACATTATATCAAGCAACATACAAACTTAAACTAAAAATATTTTTGTTGTTGCATTACATGTGTTTTGCCACTACACTGTCTTAACTTACAGCAATGACTCTTGTGAGCTTTAAGTCATATTATAATAAAGATACCTGGAGTTGTGTTTTGTTTGTCAAGTTAAGCTTTTGTAAACTTGTCTTTTGTTCAGTAATATTAGATTTAAAATGCTTTGGTTTGTTGCTGCATTACATGTTTGTGCCACTACACTGTCTTAACTTGCAGCAACGTGACCAGATTTAACCTTAGCAGTGCTCCAGATGGTTATATCCATCAAACTGCACAATAGTTAACTCTGCCTATTTTGTATTGTTGCGGATTTTAAGACAAATCTCCTTCCTTTGACTGTGTACAAAAGGCTGGAGGATGCAGAGGGCAGAGCAGCGCTGTGAATAGCTCAGAGTGACGGAGATGGACTCATTTGGAAGAGCTCCGACCCCACTGTTAAAGCCATGTGCTGTATGTGTGTGTCTGTGATCACAAAGAGCAGTGCAGGTCTACAGCACATGCTCATATACAGGCCATCTGGAGTATTCAACCTCAAGTGATTTCAAATTAGCAAAACATAATTAACCCTCCAACAAAACGGGCTAAAACGTGACCTCACTATAATTGTTCTTTTCTCACATAAGAACATTATGTAAGGAGTTCTGGTCTGTAACTAAAATACAAAACATGACTTGGATCATGATTTTTGATACTGAAAGATGATTAAATGCATTTGTTGTTTAGAAATATGCAAACTACTTGAAGATTATAAAAGATAATCATCTCACAACGGACCACATAAACCAGTACATCCTTGAGTTTCAGAGTGATAAAAACTTAAGACTGTTGCCATAGCAATTAACATTTATTTTTAGGGGTGTAAGAATAACCAAAAAATCATGATATTGTATCGTCAAATTTCTCACAATAATATCGTGGACCATCACAATATCTCGAATTACAAGTCTCTTTGCTTAAATGAAGAGTTATGGTGCAGCAATAGTTAAAAAGACCGAGGGAACTACACAGACCATGATCCTTTGCTCCATTTCACCATAGACTACATGAAGAAATAAGAGTTTTAAGCACTTTAACGTCTTAGTTCTTTGGATTAATTCTTGTCAAGGCATTTTAAGAGGAAAAAGTTGCATATTTGACTTCACAAAATATCACAGTAAATATCGTACCGTGAGATGTACATCATGAAAATATCGTACTGAGAGATTTGGATATTGTTAGATCCCCAGTCATGAGCCTCTCCACCATATCGTGAGCTTTCCCACGATATCGCAATAAATATCGGACCGTTAGGTTCATACCGCGACGGTATCGTATTGTGAAACTTGGATATCGTTACATCCCTATTTATTTTAGAATGATTAAAATGTCTCAAAATTATGCACTGAACAAGAAAATGCCACGTGACTGTCTGAAACCCATAATATTCTTTGTACCAGCTGTCTTTGGAAGGGCATCTGGCCTAAATTTATATTATTATAAGAAGGTACACTTTGTAATTTTTCAGGAGAGTGTACCCCACGCTAATTAAATAAATGCACAGCAGATATCGCTGCATACTGAACCTTTAACTCTGCCTACTAAAGATTTTATTTCTATGACATGTTCGGAAAAAGGGTAAATGTTTTGAAAATGAAATAAGCTAAAGAGGCAAAATATCACCAAAAAATACATGCAAAATAGAATTAAACATGTTTTGGTGGCAATCCCAGATATGATCATTTCTAAAGCACACTGAGATAGACACGACCTCGCTCACATTGTCCACACTATTACAGCTTTTATGGTTTGCATTGACTTCCCATTTCACAAGGGACAAATATTTTTTCTTCTCTTTTGACAAATAGTGCTGAGCCGATCCGACCACTCTCCTGCTGTGCCTGTGGGCGGGTGGTTTATAGCAGGGATATCCTCACGGAGAGATACTCGCTCCAACTGCCTCCGACACCCACACAGAACAGGGAAATTGTGGTAGTATTTCACAAAAGATTACAGCTGATAGTGGAACAAATAAAAAAGATAAAAGATGAGATATATGTAAAATAAACGCTATAGATTTGGTATATATTGTTAGCTTTTATGTTTTGTATAATAGCGTTTGAGGCCCCGAGCAATAGAAGGGTCTCTGGGGAAAACAGTCAATAGCCGCATCCATTGTAACCATTTTATGCAAAAAAAAATAAAAAAATCTTTAAATCCTTAAGTCTTACATATATCAATGCCTTGTTTAATGGTTTAGTCAATTATAGAGTTAATTATAGCATTGTATTATTCAAGCTGAATCATAGATGCATTTAAAATTAATGCACAGACCAAGTAACTATTTCTTGAGATCATAATGACTTGGAGTTAATGTTTTTCGTAAATGATTTTCTCAAACTTCTGCCTGAGAAATCGTTTGGCCTTATCATTCTATTTAAACAAGACCTATACAGAGCTATACCAGGTCTAAACTGAAATGCACAATGGTTACACTAAGGAATAAACCCAAAATGTGAAAAAAAGAATACAAAATGTACTCTAAATGTGAAACAAAATGAAAATATCAGCAGTAGTGGTCAGTGAAAGAGGTGGGTTGTTTTGATTGCTGCTCACTAGTGGTGTAACGATATCCAAGTCTCACGATACAATATTGTCACAGTATGAACATCATGATATTTATTGTGATATCGTGGGAAAGCTCACAATATTGCGGGGAGGATCATGATTAGGGCTGTAACAAGATCCAAATCTCTTATGATATTTACGCAATATTTTCACAATATACATCTCACAATACAATATTTATTGAGATATTTTGTGGAGGCTAAACTATTTTTTTTAATATATAGTACTTTTTCTTCTTAAAATGCCTTGACAAGACTTAATCCAAAGAACTAAGACTTAAAAGTGCTTAGAACTGTTATTTCTTCATGTAGTCTCCACTGAAATGGAGCAAAGGATCATGGTCTATGTAGTTCCCTTTGTCTTTTTTAGCTACTGCTGCATCCATAACTCTTCATTTAAGCAAAGAGACTTGTAATTTGATATATTGTGATGGTCCATGATATTACTGTGAGAACTTTGACGATACGATATCACGATTTTTCGGTTATTGTTACATCCCTACTGCTTAGTACTCATATAGATGAAAAACTTAACTGGAAAATGCAAATAAGTATAATTCAGACAAAGCTCGCTAAAATTTTTGCTATAATGAGTGAAAAGAAAATAAATCAAAATTCTCTTTATTGTATAACAGTTGATTCCTTTCATACCTAAACTACCGTGCGGAAATATGGGGGAATACTTATAAATCAAATATTAATAACATTTTTTCTACTGCAAAAGAAAGTTATTAGGATTATTAATCATGTGAATTATTATGCACCAACAAATCCTCTTTTTGTTAAGCTAAAAGTACTTAGATTTTTTTATCGTGTTGACCTGAGTACAGCCGTAGTGATGTACAAGGCCTAGAATCATCTGCTTCCTCCTTGTTTACACGACTTATTTGAGCAGAGAGAGAGTCAGTATAACTTTAGAGGAACAGGTATCTTTAAAAAAAAAAAAATCAAGATAAGAACTAAGAAAAAAGCAATTGTGTTTTTGTTAGAGGGGTTAGTGTATGGAACAGCCTGAGTGATGATTTTAGAAAGTCTAACACTGTAGAAACCTTTAAAAAAAGAGTATTGTTATGTTTCCACAGACATAGAGCTCTGAAATTAATGAATTATGCATTACATTTTGTTTGTTTTAATTTATATTTTGTCTTTTATATAGTCGTGTAAGTCATAAGTGAAACTGTAAATGTAAACTTGCTGTTCATACGCTGCTTTTTTCTTGGAATTCTGTCAGTGTTTAACAGGGTTTGGTATTACATGTACTTTTTACTTCAGCCTAAACCCTTTCAGTCATGATCTATGGGGTTGTAGTCTATGTTTTTTTCTTTTGTTTTGTTTTGTTGTGTTGTAAAAAGACCGAATAAACTAAACTACTACTACAAAACTACTACTACTACTAGTGCTTACCCAATACTGTTGTTGTGCTTTGGAGCAATACACCACCATTTTACTTATATCTGGTGTAAATATATCTGCCATCAGTAACACTAGTAATGATGGCGTTGTATTATATTCTAAAAGCAGGGCCCAGATGTTGTTTTCCGAATCGCCCGCTGGACTGCACTTGTGTTTTTATATTACAATAACAAACCCGAATATGTTCACCTAAATTGGATATAGGAGGTCACTGAACTCTACTTAGATCTGGACTCAGGTGGTCTAAGTCCTATTACGTGGTCATGCCTCATCATGATTCAAAATGAGAAAAGGGAAAACCGTCAATAAAAACCCTACTACATCAATGTCTTGTCCGCTCTGGTCAAATCCACATGGGACATATACAGGCCCTGAAAGCACAAAATCACTTTAATGTGTCTAGTTTGCATTTTTATGTTGCATTATGTGGTGGTAGCAGTCCATTATTTTAAAGGCAATAAAAACAACTGAATTTATATTTAAATGCAAATCCTTCCGAGAGAGTAAGAAAAAACATTATAGAAATTGCTTTTGTTTAATGCAGCACATACAGTATGTTACAGTACTGTGTATGTGTTTAAATGGCATAGGTCATAAATGTTAACCTGATTCATCAGCCGGTTTCACTTTGTAGAAACCGTCTGACCTCGCAACATTAGGATTCATTCGCTCGACAGTCGGCGGGTACTTTTTTTATTTAACCAATTGCTGCTATTAGATCATGACATATGTAATGTGCCAAATCCTGTAGGAAGAAGGGCAATAACATCTTTTCCCTTGATTAAATTCAACAAACTTTCTCTTTGTTCCAGCTTTAAATCCTCGATCTCGGGAATTGTTCCAAAACAGAATGTATGTCTTCGTCTACATCCATCTCGACCGCTTTGTTTATTGTTGTGCTGTTCCACAAAAGGGACCCCAGTTGACGTCATGGAGCTCTTCACTGTATACATTTCCTGAGGTCCTGTACTAAGAGCATAAATGGAAATCATCATGTGTGTGCTTTTTTTCATTCTTAAGTTTCTGTATATTGTCATTAATGACTTAGTATGACCTAAAACTTTATGAATTGTGTCCATAAGGGAAATTTCTTGGACACAGTCTCTCACACATCACAGTATATTATAATAACAAAGAGAAAACATGTAAATGGTAATAATAAATTCTAAAAGTTGAAAAAATCTCAAGAGACTGGCATCAAATAAGGCATAATTATATAAATGTGGATGTACTATTAACAAAAATAAACATAGGACATAGGTTTATCTGTTACAAAATGAAGTGGAGTCTGGTGTCCTCGGTCTTACTATAGGAACAGGAGGACCACCTAAAGGAAATACACAGGGAGAACATGCAAACTTCACACAAAAAGACCCCCATGAACCTGCAATACTTATGTGGGATTGTATTTTAAAGGTGCACTCTGTAACTTTTCGGGTTGGGAGTCTGTCACCTACTTGTTTCTATGGATATTGGCTTCTATCTATTACTGCTCCTATGTATATTTCTACAATACTGCTCTGTATAACCCTCTCAGAAACACGTGACTGCCCACATAACGAGCGTGTGTGTGCTGATGGAGATGACTCGACTGACACCCGCGCGTGAACACAATGGAGTCAGATTTCTGGTTGCCATGGTATTACACTGCATCTTCTTAGATCGCTATGGAAACGCAAAAAACATGACTGGCACCATGACTCAAGGATCCAGTATATCAATAAATTTAATTGTGGAGTAGGAAGGGATATGGAGTAGTGTTTTTTTTCTAGAAGAATTAGGGCAGTAAATGATAATCAGTGTAAAATCGTTATTGAACAGAACATAAATGTAGTGAAATAAACTCAACGCACTTTCATTTACGCATTAATCCATTTACAGATATGGGACGCCACAATTGCAGCTTCGTTCAGCACCAGCACAGCACAAACAGAAAGGACAGGTGTGTTTGGGTGTTAACTATAGGCTTGGGAGCAGAGTCTGGCAGCTCAAAGAAGGGCACAAGGCAGGACAATAAGAGGGCCCAGAATGGCAGCAGGAGTGGGAGGAACAAATGCTATATTATTATGATCCACACATAATAATACAACAGTCCATCCTCTTGTATTCATCATTTAAGCGATGCATTGTACAGACGTATGGCATGTTGGACAAACCACTTCAGAGACCGTCCGTGAAACAAAACTCAGATTATGCTTTATTATGACTACATAAAAAAGCCAGATCAAAACATTTTTCATTCATCCCTGGTCTACTATAGGTTGGGTTTCAGATGCCATCACAACATTTTGTACGCCAATCATTTTACATGGTGCTATTTTTATGTTGAATTACTCTTTAAGATTTTTTTAAATAATCTACAGGTCATTTGGGCGTTCACACACGCTGTATTTCACTGAGACTGTTATTGTTTTTTCTATAGTTTCCTTTAGAAATGATTATACCCGCTTTGTTACGACAACATAAAAAGGCCAGGTGAACTTAAAATAAATAAATAAATAAATTTAACCCTACCACAGATTGAGTTTCACACTGCGCCACAACTTTCTGTAGGCCAATCATCGTTCGCTGTGGGTTCGAACTTCACCACCCCCTAGTGGACAGGCGGAGTTACCGCCTGTGACCTTGATCAGCTCTTGGGCCTAGAACTGGCGCCAGACACCGTAACGACTCGTTAACTCAACTTTTTAAAATCATTTTCAATGAAATAGAACACTTTTGGTCATTTTGAATTCATGTGCCGCGACATCATAGTGGCTCTTCTTTTCAGTGTGTAAGTTGGTGTTTACAGTCTGTTCAGAGAAGTCTTTTCTGCCTTTACAGGTGGGTTAAGTGTGTACAAGTATGATATCTTTTACAATATAAGGGACAAATGAAAGTCTATGTACTACTAAGCCAAGCTGCACTTGCAGATTGTTCTGTTGTTTTAAACGTATTTGTTAACTAGCGCTAGCTAGTGCTAACACCAAGTGACAGTGTTGAAACTAATGAACTCCTCAGAGTCATGTGCAGACCATAGACTGTGTCAGCAAAGAAATAACTTTGCAAAACACTTTTGATCATTTTCAATTCATTTTTGGTCATTTTCAGTTCATTTGAGTCCCTCCTCTCTCATGCGCTCTCACAGAGGGGACAGACTGCTCCTTTGATCAAAAAATGCACCTACATTTAAGTGTATTATGAAGGCATATTAGCTACTGTGGAGAGGTTGGATGATCACATCCTATGTTTGTATATTATGCAGAGATTAAGATTATAAAGATGTAAATATTTTAATATAATATTTTAATTTCAAGATTTGGCATCAAATTGTGCCAAAGATGTTACTTGATCTTTATTTTTAAGTTTTTGCAGTATAATATAAAATGTGTAGCAAAAATTCTTACACTGTAACTATGCACTGTAGATTAAAATCAAATGCATTTTTCTAGTTTTATTCCTCTAATTTTCTTTGGCCCTGTTTGTGCTGATTAGTGTTTGGTGTTGTACTGCACTGCCATCTGCTGGTCAAATTGTTAATTGCAGCTAAATGCCAACGTCTATTCACTTGGCTTGAGATGTTAAAATACTCATAATTTGTTAGTTAATGAACTGTTCAAAACTAATGATACACATGTATGATTTAGTTTAGTCAACCATTTTGTTTTGAATTGCTAATTACCATGGCAACGGTGATACATTTTCATCACTCATTCATCCCAGAATCATGTGTAGAGTAGTACACCAATTAGTACAGACTAGTTTTGAATATGCATTTGCCTTTTTACAATCCAGTATTCAAACTGCTTCACTCCTCAGTATCCCAGCAAATGCAGTCCTGGCGCCCCCTGGTGAGAATTTGCTGTAAGTAGTTTTCCATACACATACACAGTTAAGAGATCTGCGGGATTCTTGAGCTTTTGAAATTATTGAAACAAATTATACTTAATCCTTGGGACAACTGACAATCTGATGGTTGCCAGTTTTTTGTTTTCAAACCATGTGCATTGAGGCCCTGCCCACTCTTCTGACGCCACAAGCCCAAAAACTTGATTTGCAGGATCATTGGGAGAACAGTTCTCTGAAAAGAACAGAGTCTGAACTGTAGCTGAACACGTGTGGCTCTGGTGAAATCATGTCTGTAAGTATTTTCAACTTTTATAAAAGCAAAAATGTAAATAGAAAGTTATTACTGATAGACAAAATGTTAAGCAATACTATCTGTTTTTATCCATTCATACAGGAAGCCTTTTTGAAAGCAGCAGAGGAGGCTAAAGTCTTAAAACAGACCCCGAATAAGCAGGAAATGTCTTCTCTATACGGTCTATACAAGCAAGCCACAGTGGGAGACGTCAATATTGGTGAGTTTTATTCTGTTTATTTCAATGTAAACAAATGACAGTTGTATAGGAAACATTCGTACATTAGGGTGGGACCACGAGCAAAAAATGAAGCAAGACTAGTTGTGATTCATTCTCAAAATTATGTAAACGTCCACCAGTTCATGTGTTGCTTGAGTGGAGACATTAATATATGGGTTTCAGAATGGTGGAAAAATTTAGGAGCGTCATAGTAATTCACAATTGAAAACTGCATATCTGTTTGTTAAAGCTTTTAGTAAATGGTAAACAATTCTCAAAATGCTGCCTATAAAAGCAATCTGAAACCCATGTACTGTATAGATAAATAATATAGTAGATAATAGGGCTGGGCGATATGGATCAAAAAATATATCTCGATATATTTTGCTATATCTCGATATACGATATATATCTCGATATCTGTACAGGAAAAAATAACCCCCTAAAATGGAAAACTGCAAAAACAAATATGCCAAATTCCACAAGGTCCTTTTTTAAAAAATTAAAGTGTAACAGGTAGGCAGTTCGTATAGGAACATTTAAGATTACAAAAAACCCTAATTACATAAATAATAATTTAACTGTCAAATAAAAGAAATAAAACATATTTCCTTTGTTTCATTCATAAATAAAACAACTCAACACAAGCTCATCTTTGCATTAACTCTGTTATCCAGACCATAACCATAACCATGAACTCTTTTAACAGAAGAAGCTCAGGATGTTCCTTATTTTAACAGATCCATGTTCCAGCAGTAAGGAGCTATGAGGTTTCCCACAATCCACTGCAGATCAAACCCAACGTTTCCAAACACTTTTGTACAAGTGACACTGCAACAGATTATTAATTAAAATCTTCTGCATAAATAGAATTTACATTACTAAACTTTACAAGATATACAGCATAACGACTCAAGAGCCACATCAGCCCGTTTGAGATTTAAGTGTTAATTATTTATTTTTTATTTTTTTGCAGCTTTGCGCAGACTTGTTTACGTTTTACAGAAACGAAACTTAAAAAGCTCATGGCTAATTTGCATAACCAGCGCACTCCACGCGCCGCTCTTGCGGTTCAACTTCTTTTGGACTAAAGGACATGACTTGGTGGAATGTGAGGATGTGCTGCTGATGTTCTTGTCTGTAAATGGTGGAAAAGTTTCGTGGCGCTTGAAGCTTTTCACTGGCAGCAACTTTCGACGTTCACGGCGATAGTGACGGAGTGAATGAGACACGAGCGAACAAAATCAGGGAGGCGGGGGCGCGCGGGCGGCGACAGAGAAAACAAACAAGCGAAGCAGCGAAATCAAAATTGAATATAAGCATTATATCGATATATACGATATGTCAGAATTCATATCGAGTTTTTAAAAAATCTGGATATATTAAAAAATATCGAGATATCGCCCACCCCTTGTAGATAATATAAAAGTATTTTGACAAAAATCAGGAATTCATTGTCATTTCAATGATTTAACAAGACTGCTTTTTGAAAATTGCAGTTTTAGCAATAATAACATTCATTCATATCGTTATAACCATCAGAACAGAAATGCCTAGCTCTTTAAGTGTATTTTTATTGCACAGTAAATTGAAAATGGCTCCAAAAAATATGAAATGGTGCCAAACGTGTAACCAACTAAAGCTACACCACATAACTTTCTGGTGATCTACTTTGGAGGGGGGTTGGTGCTGCAGTCACAGGAGCAGCTGATCAGTCTCTTCCACAGCGGCCAATGTATCAAACATTTTATGTTTGATACATTGCAAAACTGCTCTAAGGTACATATTTGTAGCCTTCAATTTGAACACTTTATGTGAATTATCAATAACAAAGTATTTTTTGGGAGAGAAATGCTGAATGAATGCATCGTATAACTAAAAAATAATCATTTGAATAATCGTTATTTCCATATTGACCAAAATAATTGTGATAATGATTTTTTCCATAATCGAGCAACTCTTCTCTGCTTGTTTATCTAAATGTATCATGCTAAATGATACATTGATAACTCTACAGATATGATTTGTAATTTGGGCAGGCAAAGAAATAACATCCGAACCCTCCACCACAAATGTTACATAGTGCACCTTTAAATACGCAGGAAAGGAATGAATGGGAACTAAATGTACATTCAAAATTACTGCTGTATTCACATTCACCTGATCACAATAGCCAAGGGTCAAAGTTTAAAAGTAATCGACAGTATGAAACTCTTAATCGCTTTGGCAATGGTCTTAATTTTTTATCATTGTGGAACCTGTGGATAACAATACAAAAACAAAACACAGGATTATAACTGCACACTCACCACCAACAGCGATGAAGGCGTCACTGGTGAGAACGCAATGTTATCATGGACTTGCTGGTTGTTTGGAGCGAGAGGAGAATTCAAGGTGGCAGCGTCTGGTTTGTTCTTTGCTCTGTCCTCTTGAATTGGCGGGAGAGAGGTTTTCAGAGTTGCCAATTTGGGTTTTTCACGCATATTCTCTGTACCACTTGTCAATGATAGTTCATGCTCTTTCTTCTCGGCGTCCAGAGGAACTGTCTTGTTGCATTCATGTGCGTCTTGACTTCTCTTGGTTTCAGAGATGTGCTTTTGAGCGTTGTGAGCCCTGGCTTTTCCTTCTTGAGCTGCTTGGACGTAGTAAGCGACTGCAGTGTAGGCGAAGGGGATCAGTTTCTGTTAGTTTTTCTCCACAACCTCCTGAACCTTCTCCATGATGTTGTGCCTCAGCTCCGTTGGAATTCTGACTGGTTCCTCACATGTTTGGGAATCTTTAGTTTGTCTCCTCTTCTTTAGATTCTTCTGAAAGTGCAAATCACAGGTTAGACTACACATTTTAATAGAACAGAATTGACATCATATTTCAATCATTTTATTTAATGCAATATTTTGGTGTATACATTTCACTTACTGATTCTACTGAACAAAAAAACAGTGATTACAGATTAAAAATAACGCTACAATCATAAATTATTATTTGTTTTACAATTTTTTGCTCAGCTAGTTTTTAGGGTGGTCAACATAGTCTCCTCTACTAATGGAACACATTGTAACATAATTATTTTTCAGATTTAACTATAAATCTTACCTAGTTTTTCATAGTTTGACTATTTTGTTGAGGTTTATAATTGTACTTCTTAGTTGGACATGGGCAGCTGATACAACATACTGTATGTAGCCCGAGCAACCACACTGTAAACAATGGCCAAAGCTTGTTTAATTTACTTAATAATCATGACTTCACTTCTAAAAATACATGACAACACTTTTATTTTGATAGCTTAAGGTTTAAATTGTCAAGAAAATGCAGTTTTCGGCTAGTCTGATCAAAAATCTCTTCATAAACTGACACTTTAACTGATAAAACTATGAGAAATATTTACCATACAGATACTATCCAACAAAGTAATAATTATTTAAAAAACAAACACACTTGAAAACCTGTCATATTCATACTTTAAAGGACTCCAGAGTGAAGTTCTTCTTTAACCAGGCCTTGTCTGGATCGTCCAACCAGGTCTCAGATGAATCGAACACGTCTTTAATGATGGAGTCTGCGATACAGCCGGTCAAAGCTGTGCACATGTTTATGAAGATCTCCCTCCCCACATCTACAGGCTGACCACTCTGCTCTGCTTTAGTCCTGATGTGTGAAAGAAACAAAAATCAGACAAAGACAGAGACCAGATTAATTTTGTACACTATAATTACTGACAATTTTCTGACTAGAACAAATTGGTGGTTCTTAAAGGCACTGACAACAGACAACCTGGGAATAATGGAGTACAGGGCCTCTGAAGTTAAATCTAATTTGCCTAAGTAGGATTTTTTTTCATTTCTGTAGCTACTCACTGGCACTTTTGCAAAATGTGCCAGTGAGGTGTGAACAAAAATGCTTTATTTCACACAGTTGTTTTCTTTTTTTTTTTAGATTAGTTGTACACCCACCACTATCATTGCAGTACCCAATGAAGTCGCCTCCATAAAAATGCTTCTTAGCTTTTAGAAATTCTCAATTATTCACAAATAATGTATTATTCAGTTTATAATGTTCTACTTACTCCACATTTCTTTCTTGTTCATATTTGTTTTTCTGTAGATGTAGTGATAGATGGATCCACTATTTGAGCTGGTGAGGGACTTATTTGGAACTTATCGTCTATGTACAAGCAGAATAAAATAAAATATAGGGAATACGGTACTTCATGTTACTTCACTATGTACAGTGTAACTTGACCTGGCATCACCTGCTTGTCTCCATGGAGATAGAAAAGTTTAATGCCATACTGTGAAACATTCTCAGCTAAGCAAGTAACATCTCCAACCAAGTGGTGGACTCTTGATCAGAGAATTTATGTAATGCACCTTTAATACCCAAATACAGATGAACTGTAACAACAGCTTTGTTTTTTCCAGAGGCGCCAGGAATGTTTAGCTTTGTGGCAAAAGAGAAATGGAATGCATGGAACGCAAAGAAAGGTAGGAGGGTTTTGCGGTCTTTAAAAAAAAAAAAAAAAATTGATATTTTGTTAACAGTGTACCATATTTTTTCACTTTTTCAATGTTACAGGACTCTCTAAAGAAGAAGCTGAAGCTGAGTATATAAAAGCGGTGGAATCACTGAAAGAAAAATATGGAATTTAAATGTTTTTAATATGAAATATGTAACGAGCAATAGATATAACACAATATAGTTTCAATATATATTATACATACCAAATGAAATGTACACACAATGCAGACATTTAAATAAAGGTTTATTTTATGACTTCTGAAGAGTTCAGGTCCTGTGTCCTACCTGCTAACCAAAACAGCAGCAATGGCCAAACTTGATAGGAGATAGTCTGAAAACTCAAGGAAAGATACAAAATGATCACGATGAGCATTAATGGTCCTGATTAGGTGTTTGATTTTAAGCAAAAAGATGAGAACTACTAGTGGAAAAACTGCTTGTGACTGCTTGTTAACTAAGTAGCTCTTTCTGGTCAGATTGTGTTAAAATAAATCTTAGACTAACTTACTACTCTAAGTCTAATTTGAGTAACAGCTTCAGACAGAGCAGTGCTTTCAGATAGCTTCACACCCCCTACAGGTATACAGTTATACGTTGCATATTTGGCCGCATTCACTTATTTATTTTCATCTGTAGTTCTTGGGCAGAAGCAAAGTGACAGGCAGGTTAACAGTGTGTAGGTGCTTCTCTTTGGTTCTGGTTTGGTCCTGGTTGAACCCAATGTGGTTTAGTCCCATTGTAGTCCTGGTTTAGTCCTGTTTAGGGCTAGATATAGTCCTATTTTAATGCTGTAGGCCTACGTGTGAATGCAACCTTAAAAGACAAAACTGAATTGATACCGTTAGAGCACTGTTAAGTTTTGTTTCATTTTAATAATGATGTTTCTTCTCACAAAATAACACTAAAATTTGAATTGAAACATGAGTTTCCTAGTTTTGGCTAATTTATATGATCTTATATAAAGTTACATGACATAGACTGATAGGGTTCATTAGCTCTTCCAGTATACTGATACTAGGGCTGGGTATCATTAAGAAGTTGCTGATACAATACATATCTTGATACAGTGCACTTTTGGTTTGATATATATTTCATATCAATTCAATACAGTTCAATAAAAAATAAAGGCTAAATCATGACTGTGATACTAAAAGTCTTTGTTGAACCATTTCTTGTGTAAAGTTTATATAAAACACACTGATTTTACTCATCAAAATGAAAATGTCAAACGTGTTGCATAAATTAGTTTCTTTTCACTAAACAAAAACTGTAGCTCTGTAACAAAATATTTTTTGTAAAATATACTAAGAAAATACTCTTGGCGATATATCGATACAGCAGCCCACGATATCGATACTGTATCATCACATTAAATGATACGATATGTTGATATTTCAATATTTTTGCACACCCCTAACTGATACTATTCTTTATACTTTCTTATTAAAAGTGCACTGTGTAACTTTTTTGATAGTGGGCCCACCAGTTACTTGTTTCCATGGAGATGTAATTGTTTTACCTCCAATGTTCCTAAGTCCAATATTCACAATCAGAATGCATCTTTTTAAAGGTGGTTTTGAGCAATAAAAACAAAAAATGCATAAATGCATCAGATATAAATTTAGTACTGTATTAGAAGTGGAACATTACAGGTACAGCAATATCATCTGGGCATCATGATAGAAAAGTTACACAGTGCACCTTTAACAGACCTGCTGAGATTTTGTCTCTGATCTCTCGGAGCAGGAGGATTTGTACCAGGTAGTGCTTCACAATATTGGAAAATTTAGTGATATGGCTGTGAAGAACTGCAGTATTAATATTATTGTCATATTTTAATATACTTTTTAACTCAATAATTTCAGCTATAATAAAACTAAAACTACAAACTTCAGCTTTATTTAACAAAAGCTGACCGTGTGTTCGTAAAAGCATCAGTAAAAACAGAATTGCATTTTTACATAGCTCTATAGTGACCTCTAGTGTTGTTTTTTATTATTTGAAGATAATAAAAAGAATTGATCTGATTAGAAAGTAATAGTACAAAGTAAAAGAAGCAGCAAAAAACAACAACAACAAACTTACATTGCTTTTTAAAACAATGATAAACAATACAAAAATCGTTTAGTTGACCTTAAAGGTACATTGTGTAACTTATTTGCTGGTGTGTCTGTCACGTGCAGGTGCAACACTTGTAGTTGAATAAATGCAAGACAGATTAGTTTAATACCATACTGTGGACAAATTAAACCAAAGCATTAACATCCACATGGAAACAAACGGTTGTGGGCTCCATCTAGAAAAGTTACACAATGCACCTTTGAGTAACCCTGCTATAAACTTAAATAGGTTATGCTATAATAAACGTATATAAAGTTGGTGTTTCTTACGTGTACTGTTTGAGCTCGTTGCGTTGGGCGTCAGGCATTCTGAGTTTACTCACAATGATCCGCAAACATTTTTGGTGTTAAATCCTTGTGAAGTTAACAACCTAACACTAACAACTTTTTGATGACCAAAATCTGTGACAAGCTTCTAGAGTCGCCTCAAAAGGTTTTTAGACTCCCTTTTAATGTTTTACACTTTTATTATAATGCTTGCCTGGAAAAATCCAGACTCTGGCCGAACCGCCCGAAGGGCTATGGACATAGAAATGGATCCCCACCTACCTCCAGCGGCTCACGCACACCACTTGAAGCAATGTGGGTGAAGTGCCTTGCCTAAGGACACAATAACAGTTTATGCGATTTGCGCCCCAGTGTTGCACCTGATATTCCCATTGGTCTCTCTCCCAAGTCCTAACCAGGCCCGGCCTTGTTTAGCTTCTGAGATCTGACGGAATCGGGCTTTGACAAAAGTATAGCCTCCATGTGTCTTATTATTTATTTGATGTGTTATGTCTCAACATGCTCTTTCAGAATATCTTTAAGAACATAATAGATAATTGAATTGTGATGTGCAGTGTATAGACGGTAGCCTTGCAAATGTATTTCCGTTTTATGCTATTATTTTGAAATCCGCACCGGAAGTACAGTCCCAGTCCAGTGCGCTTGACTTGATGGATGCCGTGGAGCTCGCGCCTGGGAGACACCTTGAGCCAGGCACGACTCACGTGTGGAGCTAAATATGCAGCAGAGATGAAACGGAAAGGAGCGCGAGTCTGACCGCGGAACTCAAGCACCTGGAGCTCCGAGGAGAGGCGACATGAAGAAACACCAGAGCCCCAGCAAACTGCCACCGCGGCCGTGCTCTCCCGCCGTGCTCCCCGCGCACAGCGGAGAGATCACCGTTCAACAACTCAACGAGCTGGTGTCGGATGGTAGCGGCTTCTACCAACTCCCCACGCAGCACTTCAACGAAGTCTACCCACGGATTTACATCGGAAACGCGTAAGTCGTGCGTCATTTTATCTGTGCATCTCAGTGACAGGTGAAACAGGTCTACAGCTCCAGACAATGACAACAGTGGCGCATGTCGCACGGATCACGCACAGATCACGCGCACAGGGCGGGAGACTCACGAGCGACAGCCTGTTGTCACCCACAGAGCGAAGCCCAGTGCATGCTCCGAGCTGTGGGAGACTCTGTATCCTTTCTGCCCAGTGTTTATGTGCTGCCATTGTCGACTCAGGTGATGTGTCAGGTCTGGAGACATAACTGATACAATGCACCTAAAATTACAAGAAACGTGCAGAGGAAAATGCGATGTAGACTCTATTCATGAAGTCCAACATAATGAAGCCATCAATGAAGCTAGCACTTTCCTCTTGTGAATTATCGACACTATCATGGTGAATAGACCGTGCTGTAGATGTGATTAAACCATTTCCATCTGTGAACTCTCTTCTTTCAGTAGGCCCATGTTATTCGTAAACCTAACATCTCTTAACATTTCTGGCCCTCAATCTTTAATCCATGGGTCTAGTGTGAGCAGCAGTGGTTATAGTGTAGTAGCCTTGAGTTCAAGTAATGGTCACATGCACGGTCCCTCCTGCAGGGCACACTCATACATCATGGTGTTGTATATTAACCATAGTAGGGCTACAGACATAAATCTACTGGTTGGTTGATGGTGAACTATTGGCTCTGTAATGAACATGCTGACTCTTCAGGAATTTACAGCATCATATTCCTGTTAGGCCAGTTCCCAGGACACACTGAAAACAAGGTTTGGCAAATTTAATCTCCAATAGCAATACAGAGAAATAGGCCTACAAGGTAAAGGATAGAAGTAATCAGTTTTTTTATTCTGCAATTGTGGTTAGAGCTACACTGTTTTACAATAGCACTATTCAATTGCTTTTTTTTTTTTTTTTTTACTTTTCTTGACACAGAAATTTTACCAGTAATTAAATTAACAAAAACATATATTTCTTATTAACTATAAATCTCAAAAATCATAACCAAAGGGTGTTATGATGTCTTTTTTGGTACTAGTCTTGATTCATAATGTTAATTTGGTTTGGTGTTGTAGTAGTCCTGGCTTAGTCCAGGTTTAGTCCAGGTTTACTTTCAGGTTTAGACCGAATGCATGTGTGATTGCACCCTAAATATTGCTTTTTAAATTTGAAGATATTTGGAATTCATTTCCAAAAAATAAATCTCCATCTCAGTGTTATATCAATTTTATTATGTAGCCTTTTTGTAGTAGCTGTAGTACAATCATTTTGCTAAATATTGTGCAGTCCACTTGTGGTAAATGGTCTGTTGAAGGAGCTATTTCACATTTGTATTCAGAATTGGAAGTTTTTCTCAACTGTCTGATGGCCTGGATGAACTTGGCTTGTCTCTGGTACATCTTTTGGCACTGGTGCCTGCTGCAGAGAGGGAGGAGGGGGGAGGTCAGAGCCGTATACAACCACTTTACTGTATCTCTGAGAGTGACAACATCAATGTGGATGTGCCAATCTGGCTGGTCTGAGACAGACTTGAGTGCTTTATCATTACTGGTCACTAGAATTGTCCAAATAATAGATATAGATATCCATTTACTAATTAGACACTGACAGATGTGACTGATATTTTCACTTTTTATCATATCAGCTATCAGCTTTAAAGGTCCAGTAATATCCATAACTGACTCCTGTGAGCTTTCAGGCATTTTATAATGCTGTTATGTCATCAAAAACACACCTGGAGTTGTGTTTTGTTTCATTCACGCACGTTTGAATAAATCTTTATTATTAGTCTGTCTACATCTCCAAAGCTCAAAAAGCTCCTTTCCACCTTATGATGTCATGTAGTTGTAGTTGCCAACAGCTACTTTTTACCATTTGTTTAGAAAAGAACGGCAATTCCAGGGCTGAAATGATTCTAGTGAAAGTGTATGGAGATTAAATCACACTGGAGCACTTGTATTACCACATGACATCACAACCTAGAGCGTTTTTCTGAAGAGATAACAGCTCAGCCTAAATATGCAGGATTTGTGTATTAAACATGTGTGAACAAAACAAAACACAACTCCAGACATGTTTGTGATGAGGAAACAACTTTATAACACAGATCAGAAATCTCTTGCAAAGGCTGCTATTTTGTCTGCTAACCAGATGCCTAAAAACATGCATAATGCTTTATTTGAACACTTTAATGGGGAGAGGACACTGCACAAAATCAGTATCGGCATCGACCGTGAACAAAAACATAGAGCTCAATCTTTAATACTAATCAATACACATAGTATCAAAATTAGTTATTAATACTGAAAACTATCACATAAATAGCATAGAGGTAAAGGTTACATTTATACCATATTATATACAACTGTACAACAGCCTTATGTCATATCAATCATTATTTCCTAGGGATGTAACAATAACCGAAATATTGTGATATCGAATCGTCAAAGTTCTCACAATAATATCGTGGACCATCACAATATATCGAATTACAAGTCTCTCTGCTCAAATTAAGAGTTATGATGCAGCAATAGCTAAAAAAAAAAAAAAAACAGAGGGAACTACATAGACCATGATCCTTTGCTCCATTTCAGTGCAGACTACAAGAACAAATAACAGTTCTAAGCACTTTTAAGTCTTAGTTCTTTGGATTATGTCTTAAGAGGAAAAAGTAGCACAAAATATCACAATAAATATCGTACTGTGAGATGTATATCCTGAAAATATCGTACAGAGACATGTGGATATTGTTACATCCCTAATCATGAGTCTCCCCACCATATCGTGAGCTTTCCCAAGATATCGCAATAAATATCTTACTGTGAGGTTCTTACCGTGACGATATCATATCGTGACACTTGGATATTGTTACACCCTTACTATTTCTTCTTTGCACTGTTTCTCCTTACTCACATCTGGTCTAAGTCTAAAATCAGACTAAGTAGGACGTCTCCTAGTCTTTAGAACGGTCTGGATCTATAGTAACATGGATCTTCTTGAGGCATTTTGAAATTAAATCAAGATGAGATGAGATGACACAGGGTGATGATAACACACAGACATATTTACGGATAATAAACTTTACAAATAAAATATGTTTTTTTTAATTAAAGTTACCTATGTCCAACTTGTGCCTTCACACCATTGCATAAGAGCTAGTCCAGGTTATCAAAATGGAGGCTAAATAATTAAATTAATAAACCAGAAGTTGTATTTAATGAGATTACCGCTGTCCCCATTGTAGTGAAGGTCTAATGAGATATTACAAATGGCTGAGGAGCAGAAGAGATCGATGGTGGACTAAAGCCTGTTCTCTGTCCACTGGGATGCTCTAAGTCTGTGCTGAGGCATCTTATTAGTCCAGCTCTGTGCTACTTCAAATGCACTATTGGTCAGCACTATTCTACAGCATCTACTAATGTGGGCTATAGTAGAGTAAGAATAACATATGAAATCATTCAGGCAGTCGGGTTATTTTAATCGTTTTGTTTTCCAGTTTTATGAAGGGGCTGTATCTTATTTTTTATGTAGCCTAAAGTAAAATTTGTTTTGTCCTAGTACACATGTCTAGGACTACTGTAAAACCAGACTTCAAACCAGGAAGTAACATTGGGAGCCTGTCTGTAAATATGTGTGTGTTATTATCATCTTGTTTCGCTAATAAATTTTTCGCTGTGAATAATTTGGTTGCAATCTGTTTAAAATGAGCTAGTTCTGATTTCATGTTCATAAGATGATTCAGTCAGATACAGTGCCTTTAAAAATGTATGTGACCATTAAATCTGATATATTAGTCCTGATTATGGTCAGTTATTTTCAATCTAAACTGATTGTACAATATTACAAAAAGCTTTACTTTTGATCAGTAGCCATTTCAATTCAGGAATAGCAAGTTCTAGCAACTTGCAGTATTCATAGGGCATGTTTATTCTTGTTTTAATTAATTAAAGTACACTATTTCTTGTCCCTTTAGGGAAATATGTCTTCACTGGTGCTGGGGTAACATGGCAGGAGCAGTTGGTCCCGACGTACTACACAGATCTTGAGCTGGAGGCTTGATTAGAACTAGTCTAACTTAGCTGGACGATTTGACTCATTGTGCATGTGTTGGATTTGGACTTGTATGTAATAATAACTATACTCTCTGCTTCAGACTTTTACTGTAAAGTCATCCTTAAAGGGCACATATGGTGCTATTTTCTGATCTTGATCTCGATCTTCATCTTGATCTTGTTCTTAATGTATGTGTATGTTCCATACACTTTACTATAATTGTTTGGCAATTCCAGAACTGAAATCATCCAATCTCTTACAGACTAATAAGAGTTACTCAAACGTGTGAATGAAACAAAACAAAACACAAATCCAGGTTTGTTTCTGATGGGATAGCAACCTTATAATCTGGCCTAAAGCTCACAAGAGTCAGTAATTTTTAATATAGGACCTTCACTGTTTTGGTCTGAGTTTGGGGAGTCCAGATTTAGCCCCATTAAAAACACTATCTTCTTTGGTCATGCCATCATGAAGCTGTGACTGCACAGCCTGTAATGTCTTTGTAAAGGTCCACACAGGAGCAGCTGGAGGTGTGGCTGTTTGTTTTAAGAGCCACTTGTTTCTTGCTCAGCTCATGTTAAATAATAGATGTTATGGGACTGCAGATCGCAGGGCGAGGACAGAGGCCAGGCCTATCCAGGTGAATACAACAAACGCACCATCGCACACAGATGAACTCAATGTACTTTTGCACGGGGAAAGTACTGTATAGTGGGCATATTTCAGAAGTAGTCTGACCACGGCATTATTAATTAAACAGCTTTTATTATTAATGCCATTGCATACAATTAGAATAGAGACTTGAGGTCTTAGTGTAGCCTCGTGTACACTCGTGCTTCTGATGTTAAAGGTTCATTATGTAAGCTCTCTGCTTCTCCATGAAGATGTTTTGTCTAGAATGTTCCACAGTATGGCAATAAACATACACTATGTATTTGCTAAGTGCTGGCCTTGTCACAATAATTAATATATTGATTTATCCTTCAATAAATCAAAGCTGGATCAGTATATTTTGGGTCTTAGTATTTACTGTGTACACACATGGAATTGTGGAGATCTGGGGTATTTTTGTTGTAATACAATGAGATTTGAGCTGTAGAGCTTCTATGGCTATTCATGCATTTATTCTGCTGTTTATTTGTTGCAGCTCATGTTTTTTGAATCATAGTGTCTGTTTAAAAATGGTTTACTGGGATTATCTTACTTTATTGTCATTGTGTCAGTGGTAAGGTAATTTCAGTATTATCGTTTATCTCAGTATCTCGTAGCAACATATCACGCTTCAAAATGTGTTATCGTGACAGGCTTACTAATTGCAACTGAATCACAATTTAGACTCCATTATGATAACGCATCTCTAGTACTGGCTCTCCTATAGCTCTTTATGCAGAGTGTACAGGGTTCAGCTCCACACAGGCCGAGTGCTTGAGTCTTATACATCATTCATGTGTTTCAGTCAGATGTGTGTGTGCTTAGTGCTCAGGCTAAATGTCCACAGAAGAGAGGAGACGGATGAAGAGCTGTATGCTGCCCTGTACATGACACAAGAACGCTCCTCTCTTCTCTCTGTTTCTCCCTCTCTCCTCTCTCTCATTATCTCTGTCTCTCCCGCCTTCTGTCCTCTCTCTCCCTGTCTTTCCTTTACCCACCCTTTCTCTTCACTCTCTCTCTCCCTACCTCCCTCACTCCTTCTCTCCTTCTCTCTCTCCCTCTCTCTCACAAGGCAGTGTTGTTTTATTGGATGGTACAGCGGCGCCTCTTGGGATTGGTACAGGTCACCGTCCTCGCCTCAGTTATTGATAGAGCCAGATATAGACACGCACAGCAGCCTTGGGTTTCACAGAATGTGCCTCTTTGAGTTGTATCAAAAGGATCACTACAAGCTTTAATAGACACATACATTTTTATTTGTAATGTATGGAGCAGAATATAAATACTATTAAACAAGAATAATTACACAAAAATAATCACATTTTCATCACTTCCAGAGGCTCAAATTAGTTTTATATTTATAATTCAATGTTTATTCATTCACTCTGTATGAATTTTGATAAGTTACTTCTGAAGCCACAGCTGCCTTGGGGTAGACTGACAGAAGCGTGGCTGCCAATCTGAGCCAACAGCTCCTCCAAACACCATCACTCTCATTCATTACACAGGCAAGTTGTTGGGTGAAGTGTCTTGCTCAGGGACACAATGGCAGTATGCACCAGTTAGACTAAGGGCTCGGCAGTTAATGATATTGTAATGCAATAGAGATCTAATTGTTTGTAGATTATAACAGGTTTTGGTTTGGAGTGTTGTTTGTTTGTTTGTTGAAGACTTAATGGTTCTAGAGGTACAAATACAAAGTCTGCCTTGTTTTTATGAATCTTGTTATTAAATTGAGACAGATACAAATTGCACAAGAATCATTTGGATAACAAATTTTTTTCCATATCTCCCAGCTCTCCCCTCTGAAATATGTCTCTTGGTTATAACACTGTTGTCATTGTTTCATAAATTATTTATTTTCCTCCGTGTTGTTGTGATCCCATTGGTTAATCATTTTTATAAAATACATTGACTATTAATTTAAAGATTTTTCTACTATATTTACTGCTAGTATAAATTCAGATGTGCTAATTAGTAACACTGAACGCCCCATGAAGCATTAGTTCTTGAAACAGGAGATGTGGTCGATATCTGGACCTCTCTCTGTCTCTGCTTGGACAGTATCACTGTCCCATGGCCCAGGGCCAGGCTCTGTCCTCTGCTTTGTTACCCTGGATCTTTACGGCCTGATTGGCTTCTGGAAGAACCTCATAAAGTCACAAAATTGTGCTTTCTTTATTGGTTATGAGCAAAATATTTACTCCTGTATAAAGCTGCTGCATATAACAGTCATCAAGTTAACAATACATTTTTTGGTTATATTAGTGAAACGACTGAAAAGTGAAGGACAGATCGTTCATTGTAACACAAAATCTTCATCATGTGCTGTGGTTACATGCTCACTCAAAATCGGATTATTATCTGATTATTATCAGATAAAGGATAATTAAAATAAAATGTAAGAAGCAAAATCATCTGATTTCTTTCTGAGCCTCTGATCACTCACACAAAATTGTGCAGTTTGCATGTCCTTTAAGTTATTTCAAATGTCTAAAAACAGATAATAAGATGTTGGTGAGTTTTTAACCATAGCCACTGTAGCTACTAAACTTATATTTTAAAATAAAATTTGTTAGGTGTACAAAAAAAAAAAGATTAAGATTACTAATTTGTTTATCGAAAACATTTTGCTGTCACAAAAAGTCACTTCAGTGTGTGGTTCTTAAATGGTTGTCTTTGAAAACATTTCTTTAGCCAGAAACAGATTTTACAATTGTTCTTCTGTAACAAAAAACTCTTGTATTGAGTCCAGTCTCCCTGAGTGCTTTTGTACACAGCTCTAATACAGATGTTGCTAACACAGCTCTCACTCTAATGCATTGTAATGGGCTGTATATAGCTGCCATAAAGGCTACTGGCTACAACAACATAATACTCAGACAACTAGCCTGTGCTGACAAAGATCTATATTAGTTTCACTTTTGTAGTACTTTGAAAATCTTGTCTACTTTTCACCATTGTAAGCAGAAATACTTTAAAAAGGAGGTTACTTGTTGCCCTCCACTGCTCCACTGATAACACTGAACTTGTATTTTTGTCCTTTTAGCTTTGTGGCCCAGAACACGATGCGCCTGCAGAAGTTGGGAGTGACTCATGTGCTGAACGTGGCGGAGGGGACTTCGTTTATGCACGTGAATACCAGCGCTGAGTTCTACGCGGGGACAGGAATCACATACCACGGGATCTCGGCCAACGACACCGAGCAGTTCAACCTCAGTGCCTACTTCGAGGAGGGGGCGGAGTTCATCGACAAGGCACTAGCGCACAATAACAGCAAAGGTTTGGCAAATATACAAGACACATTGAGTTAGACTGGTGTTTTGTGTTTTGAATTGATGTCATAGCAGTGATGGTTAAGAAAAAAATTTAAATTGGCACACAAAACGTGTGCTTGTTTAGACCAAAACAAACATCCAGTAGCGAAAAATGTGTAGCTTTGGAGTATAAGTCGCACCAGCCAAAAAATGCGTAATGAAGAAGAAAAAACATATATAAGTCACACCGGACTTTAAGTCGCACTTTTTGGGGGAAATTTATTTTATAAAATCAGAGACCAGGAACCAACGTTTCATTTTGAAAGGCAAGTTCTAGTAATAACAACAGAACAGAGAACAACAGACTGTTAACGTCACATATGAACAGTTCTTCAGATTAAACTATAACATAAACAACGAAAAAACGAAAAAGTTTACTAAACTCTCCATCTCACTCTAAATCACTAAATCAATTGAATTCTTCATCCTCAGTGTCACTTCTGAGCAACTCCGCGACCTCTCGAGGTAAACAGAGCTTCCTCTTCTGTGTAGCTGTCGTCAGACTCAGCATCAGTTCCAGTTAGAATTATTCCGTCCTTTCTGAATCCCGACAGAATGGTTTCAGTGGCACTGAAGTCCAGGCTTTGTCGATCCATCCAATGACTTCCAGGAAAGTTGCATGGTGCACCCTCCCAGTGACTGTGAAGCTGTGTTCTCCATACCCGCTTTCCGCCAGTCCCTCAAAAGTTTTTCGCTCACTCCAAACTTTCTTTCTGGATATTTCACTACTTGCAGGAGGACAGAGACTTTTTCTGCAGGAGACATGCGCAGTAGAGGGCAAAGTGACAGTGGTACAGGAGTAATAGGAGCAGCAGATACTGACACACAGGTCTAGAGCCTCTCACAGCAGTGTCAGTGTGAAAATTTTAATATAGAAGTTGCACTGGAGGACCACCCAAACCATGAAAAAAAGTGCGACTTATAGGTAAATTTCAACAAAATATTTGATTACAAAAATTACAGTCTTGTCAAATATTTGTATTTCTCAGTTATAGATTTTCCCGTTGTGTAATTTACAGACCTAATGCACAGATTACCAAATAAAAACACCACACAAATTATTCAGGTGCACATTTTTCAAAGGCACAGGTCCATCAATTTGGAAATTACACACACAAAAAGTAAATATAACATGTATATCTTATTACATTTAGGATATTATTATTATTTTTCTTTTATAAAAGCATGCAAGCTGTGGGCCCTGAAGCAACACTGCAATTAACAACCAACTCTCTCTTCTGTTGTCCCACACATGACGTGTCTCAGTCAGTGTCTTAACAGTCTCTGAGGTGAAGATGGAGCATTAGCCTGAATGAGTCTCTGTCTAAATGTGACTCCCTCCTGAGTGCTGCTCCATATAACACAGCTCTTTGTCCTGGATGACAACAGGTCCTGCATACAGCCCTGTAGGAACTAAACCGGGATAAAAACAGGACCAAACTAAGCCTAGATCAGGACTAAACGTGGATGAAACCTTTAATGTATCCCAAATGTAACCCAGGTCTTAGATTTATTTTTAGACTTATTAGATTTGTTCTCAGAATTTTCTATTGATGGCAAAAGCAAAATGAAAACTGTTATCCAACTAATTCATCTGTTCAAATAATTGTGAATTCATAAATAAATAAAAAACTGACATTAAAAATCTATAACACAAGCAGTTAACACAAGTATAATGCCATCTTATTTTTGAAACACGATAAGTTTAATGTCATAGTACGGAACATTTCAGGCAAACTAGCAGGTGGTGGACCCTCCCCTGAAAATTTTGTAAGTAAATCATTAAAATCTCAAACATGATAGTAGAGCTGCACAGTTTTAGGAAAAAAATCTAGTTGCGATTTTTCTAACTCGTTTTTCATGTTCTTATTTGGAAAAAGACTGAAATCCAATCCACTAAACTATTACAAGAATCCCACACATTTTAGTTTCATGTTTGGATATTCTGTATTGCCAGCATTTTATTATTGCAATGTATGTGCAGCCCTTTCAACAAAATTACTGAAAACAAAAACAGACGGAATCTGACTGACTAAAATAATGTACAATATATGAGTCCAGTCCATGTACCTTGTTTCCCTTTATAGTGAAAGCATCGGTCTTCTCTCACGAGCTGTGTTTAATTAGAGACTGAACCATGTTTTCCTGTATTGATTTACCATCAGCTCTGACAGAGGAGGCTCTTAACTCTCCGTCAGGTTTGGCAAATGTTCCTCACACCAAAGTCTTCCATTAGGACCAAAGAGGAAGACAGGTGTAAGATGAGGAGAGCAGTGAAGAATGTTTTTATTACCGAGTTAAATTATGTACTCCTATATTTATCCTTTGAACAAATAATTGGTTTATTCTGTAAAACACATCTGTAACTCATCAATTTTCATCAGTATTTCTGAAATTTAAAAGAAGCAAAGTATTTCAAATGGGTGGAAGATACACATGTGTTTCATTAATTTAGATAATATGTAATATGCAAAATTAGATTATGACTATAGCAAGACCCACAAATTGAAGACAAATGGGAATTACATATAGGTAGACTTGTTCAGCATATAGGCCTATTATCACTATATAATATACACTACTATAATATATATTTTTTCTGTACTGAGTTGATACCAATGTAGGAAGATATCCCAAATATCCCTACTCAAATTTGCTCTGATGCAGTAGTCGGGGTCAGCCCTATGGTCCCTCATTTCTAAGATTTTTCTTGTTTGTAAGATTTTTCTCAAAATTAAACTCTAAGTCAAGTCATTTTTATTTTATACCACATTTAAAGGGATGATTCAGAGTCATTTCAACCTAGGATCCTTTGCACCATCTTTACATCTTTACATCTGTATTCAACTGCTGCTGGATTGCATTTGGTTGGGTGTAACGACCAAACTGTGAGAAATTGGGATCAAATCTGATGCAATTGGTGATAAAGGAAATGTGAGAACATAGAGCCCAATTTCAGGAAAGAAAAAAAAAGAATATAAGGCTGAGGGAACATAGGCACGCTGCCCAATAGTCAATTTCAAACACTTTTCTTTCAGTCTGTGTTTGAGTTGTTCATGGGTTCCAGCTTCCAGACATATGGAATATTTTGAGGACTTGTTCATGTTCAAAAGATATGTTTAAAATTCTTACTTATCATTACGGCAACAATCCAAATTTATTCCTCAATTTCCTAAGAAATTGCACCCATGGTGTGCAAAAATGTCAAAATATCGATATATTGTATAGTTTAATGATACAGTATTAATATCGTGGGCTGCTGTATCGATATATCGGCAAGAATATTGTTTGGTATATTTTACTTATTTTGTTACAGTGCTACAGTTTTGTTTGTTTTTTTGCTTGTTTAGTGGAAGGAAACTCGTTTATGTGACACATTTGACATTTTCACTGTTCCAGTGATTAAAATGTTTGTGTTTCATATTCACTTTGCACAAGAAGTGGTTTAACAAAGACTTTTAGTATCACAGCCATGATTTGACCATTATTTTTATAGAACTGTATCGAATCGATTTGAAATATTATATCGAACCAAAAGTGCACTGTATCGAGGTATGTATCCTATGAGCAATTTCTTAATGATACCCAGCCCTATTTATAAGCATGTTTCACAAGTTTCAAAGACACGAGCTAACAACATGCCAACAACAACTAACATGCTAACAGTGCACATCCTCTTTTGCGGAGAATAAAAACAACCTATAACTAGATGCTCACAGCACACAGCGGTCTCATTTTGATCACAAGACTTTCAGGAGAGAGGTGCCCAAAATCTCTCATCATTCTGAAACCTTTAGAAAGCTGAGTGACACTTTAAGCCTAAAATATTGTCTCTTTAACAAGACGCTACAGCAGAACAGCATAGATCAATGGAGAAGGGCTGATTAGATATTGGAGAGGTCAGTCATTGACAGAGCACTGGCTGTTCAGTGCTTTGGAAACTCAGGGCAGAGATGGATGCAGAGAGGAGGAGGAAAGCCATGAGAGGAGGGGGCACAGAGACGGGGTGGGGGGGGCACATAGGGGGATAGAGTTACAGCTTTTGTGCAGATGGGGCAGATCTGGACTGGCCCGTGGTCCTCATATGATCCTGATACGTGGACAAACTCTGTGTCTCTTGGGACGACAAAGTGATCGGTCACATTGGCAAGACAAGGGCGAGCTCCAAACAAACATACATTGTTGTTATGGCTGGTCAATATTTTTAAAAAACGATTGAATGTTATTACCTAATGTTGTATCCATATCACAATAAGACTTAAGTTTACATACAAAGGAGCCATTGTTAATACATGGAGTTAATATGTTTTATGATCTAAAGCCCTACATTGTAACTTTGTATTCAAAAATATACAAAAATAGAATAATTTGGGATGTTTTATTACACTGAAAAAGTATAAAACTGTGCGCAGGCTTGCATCTCCACAAACCTGGTGTGGAGGAGGGCTTCTACCTGCTTATCCCTAGATAAATGTTGTTGCTTTTGGCTGTAATATTTTAGCCAGGCTGGCTCCACCTAGTGCCTCCACTCAATTTCATTTCTCTCCAGCGAATAGGTCAGGAATCAGAATACACTAGACGGTTTGTAAAAAACCCGGAAGTGCGAGTTCGGGCACCAGCCAGTCAGTGAAAAGCCAGACATTCTGTGTTGGCAACGATTCCCGAGATCGAGGATTTAAAGCCGGAACAAAGAGAATGTTCAGTGAATTTTATCAAGGGGAAAAACCTTATTGTCCTCCTTCCTACAGGATTTGGGAAAAGCTTAATATACCAGTTAGCCTCGTTAGCGGTGCATTACATACGTCACGACCAAATAGCAGCGATTGGTTAAATAAAAAAAGTACCCGCCTACCGTGAAGCAAACGAATTCTGATGCTGTGAGGTCAGACGGTTTCTACAAAGTGAAACTGGCTGATGAATCAGGCTAGTAATATTCTACACTATGGCATGAAGCTTGTCTGTCTCTATGAAGAATGCTCCAAAGTTTGGAGGTTTTAACTTTCTATTTCCATGGAATCATGCAGTGCCACCTGTAGAAAGTTACACATTGTTGCTTTAAAATATTGAAAACATTTATAGTTAAACCTTTTAAATGCATTTTAATAGTCTTTTTTTTCTTATAGTTTCAATTGAACTGAACATACAACTATTGGTTATTGCATTATTCACTGTAATGACAATTTTTCTCTCTGATTCATAAATTGATGGATCTCATTTTCATTGTACATTATGCAATAAAATTATTATAGCCCAATCAGTAGCAACTTCACAAATATTCATAACCCAATTCTAATCTCTAGTTTATTAATGACAACACAAGTATATATAGCCTGTATTTCTTTTGTAGTTATAGCTCATATTTTGGAGGACACAGTGTGTTGGTGGATACAGAGGAACAGAAAATGATTGACTTTTTCCCATCTGCAGCAGAGGTCAGGGCCAAACATTTGCATGTCCTCCCCCTGCCGGCCGACACAAGTTGCTGCGTCGACAGAATCAAACCCGGCATATGTGCACTTTCCATTGTTTAAATTGTAGCTGCTTTTGTACATTGTTCTGTTCTCTGTCTGTCGTCTGTGCTAGTTTGTCAAGCCAAAACCTATAAAGGAAATGTTGCAAGAAGTATGACCATAGATCTATTATGATTTTTATTATGACAGAGTGCTAAAATAAATGTAGAAAAATCATATTCTTTCCTCAATTTTGATAGACCAGTATTATATTTTGCTGACAATATGCTTACCATAGTAATTTCAACAGGGGAGTGTATAGTCTTTTAAAGGTGCATTGTGTAACTTTTTTGGTGGAACGCCTACCATCTGCTTGTCTCCATGGAGCTGTTATTATTTTGCCAAAAATGTTCCGCTTTATTAGCCAGACTCACCTCGCAGCATTTGGCTTTGTTCGCTTGACGGTAAGCGGGTACCAATCGCTGCTGTTTGGTCGTGACATATGTAAGCACCAAATCCTGTAGAAAAAATACAATAACAAGACAATAATGTCTTTCCTCTTGATAAAATTCACCAGACATTCTCTTTGTTTTGGCTTTAAATCCTCGATCTCAGGAATAGTTAACACAGAAAGTATGGCTTCTTCTACTGCAGTGTTTTGTTTACTGTTGTGCTGTTCCACAAAAGGGACCCAGACAGACGCTTGAGTTTGACGTCATGGCTTCACAACTCTTCGCTGATTGGTCAGTGCGCGGTCTACAACTTCCGGGGTTCTTGCAAATTGTCTTGTGTGTTCCAATTTCTGACCTAGTCGCTGGAGAGAAATGAAATTGAGCAGAGACACTAGGTGGCGCCAGCCTGACTACCACTATATGGCATTAAACAGATTTTTTTCTTTCCTGGAGAAAAACAGGTGACACAACCAGGTAAAGTTATATTAGTTATAGCTCAGATCTGTGAAGAGGTGACCCTACTTGCAGTAACAATGCATGTTTTCAAGGTATTTTTGAGAAAAACTCCTGGAATTGAATAAATGCAAGGTGTTAAATGCCAGAGCGTGGAACATTCTAGGCGTGCAATAACATCTCCATCAGTAAAGTTACTGTGAACCTTTAATACATTAATTGATTGGCCTGCTGAACCCTTAACCAATATCCAGGACCTGATATCTGATGCTAGTATTTGCATCTCTACTCATATTCTGCTTAATACAGTATACCTAATCTACGTAACAGTTGACATATTGATAATAGTATTACTTTCATTGGTCAAGACACACAAACAAATTAGGTCAAATGAGTTTCAAATGTTTTGCGCTGCAGCATACCTGATTTCGACTAGTACATTTTAGGCAGTTTGCAGCAATCCAAACTTGTTCCTCACTTTCCTAACACATTCCTAGTATCTTATTTACTCACCTCGATGAGTTCATGAGCACATTTCACAAACAACACGCTAACAACAGTATTCCATGTTCAGAGAGAATTAAAACTATTAAAACACACAAATTAAAATCAGTCCGCTCATCGACATATTCAAAAATCAGGTATAGCCCCTTTAATTATTTAACATATATAAATTGCTTCTATTTCAGACCTTCTTTTGCAATGTTCTCTCTGTAGGAAAGGTCTACGTTCATTGCAGAGAAGGCTACAGCCGCTCCCCGACCATGGTGATCGCGTACCTGATGCTTCGCCACAAAATGGACGCCCGGCAGGCAGTGGCCACGGTCCGCCACAAGAGGGAGATCGGCCCCAACGACGGCTTCCTGCGCCAACTCTGCCAGCTCAATGAGAGACTGGTGAAGGAGGGATGGCTGAACGGAGAGGTGCCCAAAATCAAGACCAAATGACGAGCGCTGCAGTGAGACCTCCCATCATGCCTTGAGACTGGCCCCACCTCAAAACCAGCACTGACTCACATGGGGGTATTTTAAAGCAGTTCACATGATACACTCCTCCTACATAGCCACGCTGCTGTTTAAAGGAATATCTCTTAAACTCTCTCACTCTTTCTCTCTTTCTACTTTTCTAAACCACTGTCATGTTTCCACCAATCAATGTCCACAAGTGTTGATAATCATTTTATTTATAGATTTATTTTATTAATTTGTTTATTTGTAGTAGAGTATTAGCACAATCATTCCATAGTGTCCACTGCCGGAAAGTCGCTGACCTGTTGCCAGCAGTTCATATTTGAAGTCTCATAATGTTTGATAGTTAAACATACAGTAGATACATTCCACTTACTTTTTTGAGACCCTTATTCTTGTAATGAGTCCTCCACGCCCAAGGGGGCACTAGTCTTCAATGCACAACAAACTGTAAATGTTTTATATCTTAATCAGCACTTAGCCTGTCCCAGTTCTGTTTACTTGTCTCTTTGACTTCATGATGTCTTGATTAAGGAAAAAACAATTGTGATTCCAAGTAAAATACCTTGGTTGAACTGAGAAATGTATCTTACAATTATTCAGTTTCAGTAGATTTTAAGTAGGTTTTAAGGGACAGCAAAGGAATAAAGGAGACAAGGAAGTTAGGAAACAAAATTGGGACATGGCCTAGGTAGTAGTGATGGTAAATTGGAGAAAACACCTGCCTCAAAAACTCTTTAAGTAGTTGACATAATGAAACTGAACAGTGACCTCTGCTGTTCATATAGTAGGACTGCGCCTGATGGAAGTCCATTAAAAACCTAAAAACCGGGCGTTCTGCAGTGAAAATCAAAATCCTCTACTTCAAAAGAGTAAAACAGTGAGTATTCGACAAACATACTGTATAGTAAAAAGTAATAACCTGATATCTTTTAGCTGTCACATAATCTACAATATATGTTCAGCAATGACGCCTATTTACTACAAAATTATTCAGAATTGTTGTCTAAAGAATTCGTGTACTCCTGCTTCATGAATTTTGTCAAATCCTAAATCAAATTTAGGTTTGGGATTAAACTGGCTAGTCCGGTATGTGTCAGCCACGTGTAAACTGTTATTGCAACGATAGCCTCAAAATATGCAGTCTGTCACTGTATGTAGAATTATTTCCAAATAGTAAACATTTTTATTCTAATATGTAATTTTCATACGTCACTGAAGTGGGTTCTAACTTGATATTAATTCTCTCCTTTTTGTCAAATCTCCAAAACCTAAAAATGGTAAGATACAGTAAATATACTTTTTTGTTACCATTACTGTTGGTTACACAATTCTAGTGTTACTTTTAAATCGTAAAAAACTCTTACTTAACCTAACTCTTACGTAATTTTCCTACATTACTGAAGCGGGTTCCAACTTCTCCCATTTTAATGAAAATCCTAAAACTCAAACCAAATGTCAGTTTTGTCCGAATAACCCTAAGATAAACATGCCCTTATTACTACACATGAGTTTGGTGTTAGTAATAAATGTTATAAGCTGTTCTCCCATTGTCATAGAGTGGATCCACTGCCTGACACAGCCATTCGTGTCCACCATTTTAGTGTGCCATACCCTATAACCCCAAGCACACGAGTTCACAAGTTTGATTTTCTACAAAACATTGCAATATATGTCAATACTCCCCCATCTAAGTGTAATCACAGATAGTAGTGCTTACATATAGGCACCATATAATCATATAATCACTTCTTATATCAATGTATTTAACTGTAGTACATGTAGTGGTGAGATGTAGAATTGTGAATGCATATTTGAAAATGTTTTTTGACTAGGGACACTAGGGATGTCAAGACCAATTGATTAATTCATTGATTATCGTGACTTTTTATGTCACGAAATAACTGTAAGAACTTAATTGAATGTATTTTTCAAAAAAGTTAAAGATGCACTGTGTAGCATTTCTGGTGGCGGGTTTTCCTACATCACCTGCTTGTCTAAATGGAGGCACTGAGGCTACGTTTATATAATGAAGGTCTGAACAGAAGAAGAAAGTGGCGTCGCGTTTTCACTTTTTATTCCGCGTTTAGACGACCGTTTTCGGGAGGAAATCTGCGTGCATACGGTGATGCAAAAGTGTGTGGAATTCGATTGGTTATGCATGCCAGGTGTCTAGGTGGTGATGTATGTGCCGTAAACACGTACACAACGTGAGCAGATCTGACCAGAGTTTTGCATCTTGGGCAGTGTAGACGGAAACGCTACGGCGGAGCATATTCAACTTTTCCAGAGATTGGTTTCAGATTTTCACGTTTTTAAGCCCCAAAAACGCCGTCGCCATCTACACCAGGGGTGTCAAACTCAAATTCTCTGAGGGCAACTAAGTACTAAGTCATAGGGCAAACTAAATATATATTGAAAATTTCAACAACATCTGCATGTTTTCTCTTCTTTCGAGATATGTAATGTCAAACCTTGAATTCAGAATAAGCAGAATTTAAAATAATAACTAAATTTTTAATAATTAATGTCTCTATTGCCTATCTGTAGCCAGCGGGCAGCTCTAATACATATGTGACATGATCTCATGGGGCAAATATAATTATATCACAGGCCAAATTTTTGACATATCTAGTCTTAATTGAAGGCACTTCCAATAAAATATTTTGTCATTTTTACCTGCAAGCGTTCGTGTAAACAGGCCCTCATGTAGTTGGTCAATAGCTTGTCCTCTGATGCAAAGGTTGATGGTTTGAATCCCGCTCTTGACATAAATGCATTCTCTGCTAAATACAATATTGACGTATAAATGGGTGAGTGGTTTCTTGATGTGAAGCTCTTTGAACGCTTCAATGGTGGAAAAGCGTTATAAAAATTAGACTGTTAAATCAAAGTGGTAGATAAATTTAATGGCATATTGTAGAATATTTTTGGCAGCATGCATTTCCATGGAGACAAACAGGTGTTGGACCCTTCACCACCTCAGAAGTTACACAGTGAATGCATAGATATAAATATATATAGTCAAAATGTATGACACTAGAGTCATTTTAATTAGACAGGTTGACTGAAAGTACATTAAATTCTGCAGTTTTTTCTTACAATAATCTCTAAAAATGTAAACGGTGACATCCCTGGTGAAAGCGTAGGGCCTAAGCTTCATAACATAACCCAGCCCACCTTATATATCTGTATACATAATAGCATATACATGTATACTGTATATACATATTAAGTGTTGACATATATGAATGTATCCGCAATGTGTCTCTAATGTGTAGGTATGTAGTCCCTTCGTCTCCTATATGACATCACAGTGTACTCGACACCTTCAGTTCTGCATGTACAAGTACTACAAGTGTACATGCAAAGTACCATCATTTATGTGTAAGATATATAAATATATATACTACTGCGATTATGCAAACTCTGCTTATAACTGTGAGGGTTTGAATGCTTATCTGGGCACTGAGGCATGCGTCATGTTTTAGTGAGTAGACAGTGATTCATACAGGTACTTTTAGTTCATCATCTTCACATATTTACGGTTTAATGGCAATGATATTTACAAAAATCTTATATTGACAACATGCAAGTCTACACTTATAGATACGCATTTATTCATGTAGATAAATGACTGGTGGATAGTTTTAAATTGTGCCATTGTATTGACATTGGTGTTTTACTATATTGTCAATGGTAACAATTTAAAAAACACAAGGATATAAAGTGATATTTCTGCATTTTTGTGGTAAATTTAAAGTATTTTCACAAGAATTTACTAGTTTTAACACATTTAACCCTTGATATCAGGATAATTCAAACAATACCTAGATTTGGATCAGTATTTTTAATATAGTTTCTGCTAATTTGAAAACAATAATCGCACTACTATTACTGCTCCTGTTCATTATTATTGGCAGGTACCGTAATGTTTCTTATATGGGGCAATGACATTTTAGTAAAAAGGCCTGTCACGATAATTACTATTTGACTTATTGTTCAAAATATGTTATATGGAACAATAATTTTTAGGGGTCAGTATTTATTTTGGGTAACTTTTCTTAGTACTAGTAGGGGAACGTTTTGTGATTTTTTTGTACTACGAAAATATTTGAGCTGTAGAGGGTGAAATACAAAAATGATATGACTCATTTCTGATACAAAGTAAGTACTTAATTCTGCTGTTTATTTGTTGCAGTTTGTGTATCTAGCCATATTCTATATTTAGTATATTTTTGGGGATGATCCTGCTTTAGGTTCAGAATCATAAATTAGTTTCAATATTATCTTTTATCATCTATATTTTCTTCAGCGATATATTGTAGTTCAGAGTTTGTTATCGTGACAGGCCTAGCACATAGGACTCTCATCTCACTCATTTAAAAGCTGGAGAGGTGAGCAGCTCCAGGCTATTGTCAAGTATTATGTCACCTCATCACAAACCCCAAACCACACCACAATTATGATCTGGTCCTGATTCAAGTACAGATGGTGTAACTGGCCTTGTACAGTAACACTGATGTTGCTTCATGAGAAGCAGTACATAGTATGTGCAGTACAAGCATCAAAACTGCCCGTCCCACTATGACAAAAAAAGCAACAATTTGAAGTTTTGGTCATTTCCTTTGCATTGGTTTAGAATGAGGGTACGCTCCTAAAAGCATTTAACTGCCTGTACTCAGACACACTACAGCATATAGGGTTACAGTATATAGGCCATCACATTATAGGCCATTCAAATTAGTATTTTGGGGTAAATTTTGGAGTGTTTATAATGAGCACCCCTCAAAACAAAGATATTGAAGATGTCTGTTTCTACACATTCATACATTTACGTGTATCTTAACACTGCCACCTGCTGTTCAAACCTGATTTGCACAATTTCAGTTTAGTCTGCTTGTTTCTAAAAGTATGTAAAATACTGTCAATCAGAAGTGAAGCCTCAGAGTGTAAGGGAGTTGCCTGGTTTTGTACTGTGTTTCTATGTGAGTTGTATAAAGGCTATGTATTCTTGCAAATGGTCAAATGTGAAATGCCATTGATGTACAATGTTATGTACGTATATACTGAGTATGTAAACCACATTAAGCAATTGAATTGCTGATTTTACCATATATTCTGGGGTTATACTGTATACAGGATTGTTTCATAATATGAATGTACTGAACTTTGAATTGTAAATGGATCATTGTTTTTCAGTTACATTTTCTCTTGTTACTTGGATAATTTCCACGTGTAATCATGGTTATTTTTGTATAGAGAGAAACAGGTATTGATGGTGTGATAATGACCCACTTGTCCAATAGCATCTGGCTCAGTCCTGGTTTACTGTTTGTATTCAGGGTGGGTCAGTCCTAAAAGCAGTCAAACCTGGGTCTGCCAAAATAACTGCAAAAAAAAAAGCAAATTGGATAAATTGCTTTGTTACGTCAGGTGAAATTTGTCTTTCTACACTAAAATTGGTTAATAAATGACTTCCTGCGATTGCCATAAAACGAATACACCCTGATCGAGAATGACTAAAATGTTGCATCATGGAAACTCATCTGGATCTGAAGTGTCCCGAGGCTAATGCTGTTTAAATTAATAGAGAAGTCATTTACTAATAGATTTGGCAGAAGTCAGTGCTCTTTATTTAAACAAGAGGCTAAAGCAGAGTTTAGCACAACAAACACTGCCTCATAACCTGTTTAAGTTGGTGCCATTGTTTCCTTGTGTTGTGTTTTGTATAAATAATATGGTAAATTGCATAGCGTCCTCACAGAAGCCCACCTAAAGCCTTACTGCAAAGACGTATGTGTGTTTTTGAGTTCTCCACTTCACCCTGAGAGAGGGGACTGGGACATTGTTGAAGTGCACTTGATTTTAAACGGTTATTTTATATATTACCTTGGAAGAAGTCTTTTCTTTTTAATGTTTAACAATAAATGGCTGAGGTAATAACATCATTCTTGAGTGGATTTTTATTTTACTGTGTCAGCCATAGTTTGGGCAACCATATTAACAAGAAATGTATCCCAGATCATCCTGAGACCCGGCCCATTCATTTCTGTCCTTTATAGTGGACATTGAGTTAACCAGTCTTTCTTTTAATTGTTTTGAGATAGACTCTTAATGGGACCAGGTTCCTCTGCCTAAATGGGGCTGGGGGAATATAGGTACTATCATGTCCAGGATAAAAAAAATTAACTCAATAAGAGCTAGTTAGTGGCTGCAATATGATTAAAAATATAAATAAGAAATTAAAAGGGATTCTTAAAACTATCTGAGGCGACTGTAGAAGCTTGTCAGAAACGTTGGTCATCAAAAAAAATTTTTTTTTTTTTTTTAGATTGTTAACTTCACATGGATTTAACACCAAAATGTTCCCAGCATGTTAAAAACATATTAATATATATAAAATAAACAATCTAAATGCTAAGGTTTTCATTTATCTCCAAATAGAGAGAAAATCACAAAAATTATATGTACTTTTTTTTCTCTGAGTCCCAGGAGGATATAGATTTGCCTTCAATGTTCATTTGCATTTTTGTATGTCCCAACTCTTTTTAAGTAAATCATGGCCTTAATATGTTCTTGTACATAAAAATTGTGCATTTCACTTCTTGTCCTGCAGACTAAGTAAGGACTCACCAAATATGTCTGTGGATGTATATATTCATGGGCTTCAATCTACCTGTAGGACTATTCAAAAGAGTATATTTTGTTTGAAATTGTTAATTGCAATTGTACATCACTCTGCAACCCATGGACGTGCACTCATTGGTAATGCCTCCTGTTTCCACTAGGTGGAGCTAAAGCAACACATGACTATGGTGCAGAGCTTAGAGTTCAGTTCATTTAAATTCTGCAATGAGTTTACAAGTAATTTATTCACTTGGACTAAAAACTTAAAGGGCCCAAATTATGCTATTTTTTCATCTATGTTATAATGTTTCCTCATCACAAACAGACCTGGAGTTGTGTTTTGTTTCATTCACACATGTTGAACACACAAACCCTGCAACTCGCCCACTCACTGGAATCATTTGGTTAATTTTAGCCCTGAAATTTCACAATCTCTACTGAACTAAAGGTAAAAAAGTAGCTGTCAACTTGAAAATTACCACTTCATGACATCATAAGGTGCAGCAGTATAAAGTATTTTGAGCTTCGGAGCTGTAAACAGACTAATAATAAAGGGTTACTCAGATGTGTGAATGAAACAAAACACAACTCCAGGTCTGTTTGTGAGAAGGTAAGGGCATTAAAGTTCATAGGAGTCAATTTTGCGCAATATAGGACGTTTAATAATGAGATCCAAAAATCAAGGTGGTTAGAAAATCTAGTTTAGAGTTACAGATGTATTTATTTTTTGTCAGAAATAGTGTAAAACCACAAACCACACAATTTTATGTTGAAAATTATAAAATACTGTATTTTCATTGTGCATTTTCTTGAGCATTTTCCTTATATTACTGGTAAAATGAAGTAAAGAAATGTTAGAATTGTGACACCACTATGATGTGCTTGAGAAATTATAATGGCAAAGGTCACACTTGAGTAGTAGTTATGGCCATTTACTTATAACTCACCAATCGCCACAATATCTGCCTAAATGTTTATCATGCATCAAAACTCCAGCTAATCAGAGCTTTGGTTTCACTTGATGTCACTGTCTAATTCCTGGATGGGCTTGTTTAAACTCAGCAGGTCCTTGTTAGTATAACGGAGCTGAGAGGATAATTACAATGACATGTCCCTCATATGATCTCAAAGCTGATGAATATGAGTGGAAGTCCTGTTTGATGTTTGTTTATGAAGCAAATGATTCATTGGTGAGGGACAGGAAACAGGTCCAGCCCTGAATGAGCACAGACCCGGAGCTAAGAGAGTGGATTTATCATCTGTACACTGTAAAAATCTATCTGAGTTAACTGGGCAAGGTTAGGAAGCTTATTATTGCAATGTGCCATAGATCACACCGTCATTTGTCACATTTCTGTTTATTTAAAGGTGTAACTTTTCCAGTGGGGATTTCACCACCTGCTTATCTCCAAGGAGATGTTATTACTTTGCCTGCAATGCACCACAGTATGGCATTAGACTTATTTTGTCCATGGTGGCAGGCATCAAGTTACAAGTCAGAACAATGGAGAGATGTTTTTGAACGGGTTTAACAGCAATATATATATTTTTAAAAGATATACAAGTTTAATGCCATGGCAGCTGAGAGCCACTTACTTATTTACTCACATTTCCCCATGTTTAAATGGTTTCCTCTGGGCACTCCAGGTTCCACCATTAACCCAAGACATGCACCACAGGTGAAATTCTCCTGACCAAGCCTAGTCACAAGATCATGGACATGGGTCTGTAACACTGCACTTTCAAGTTTAATTCAAACTATGTCAAATTGCTAATTTGTAGAAATGTGTGCTGCTGTCTCGACTGGCCACTACAAGTGCAAGAGGCATCTGCCATAAGTGGGTTAGTGCCCACTGGAGACACCTGGCTGCAGGGGCAGAGTTTGAATAGTTTTTTTTAGACCGAACACACTGTTCCTCCTCACCCAAGAAGTCCAGACACTATCGACAAAGCCTTTCTTGGTTTTGTTTGTCAGCTTTTGCTTTCAACAAATAAACTGGCAGGCTCTGCTTTCTCAGGAAGCTAAACTCCTTTAACATAAGCTAAAGTCCATCTGCGGCTGAGAGGAAAGCCCTAAACAAACTCCTGTCCCCCTCTGCACAGCATCATCACCGGACAGGAGAGCACCTTCAGGGACATGCTTGTCCCGGTCCTGCTCCACTGAGAGGCTCTGGGAGCTGTTACTTCCACATGCCGTACGTCTGTACAACGCATCTGATGAGTGCTAGAGGATGGACTGCAAATTTGAATTCAACACTTTTTTTAAATTTTGCTGCTGCAAAATGAATTTTCTTTGTGATAAAAAGTGTCTATTTATCTGTCTATGGACAACACTGGAGCAACTTTCTCCTTCGATTTCACGATGAATCTCTAACTTGTTACCAAGCCTCTGCACAGAGTAAGTGAACAAACCAGAGCTCTTTTGAAAGCCCAAAGTCTCCAGATTGAGGGCCAGAAAACAGAAAGGTATTGTCTTTCACCGTTTGGAAGATATGAGCTGTTTTGTAAAGTGGCCTCACATGTCGTGGGCGACTCAGAAGGTTTACTCCATCTTAAAATCACATAATTTTAAGGCAACACAATACATTCTGTGTTTGTGCTGGAGAGTTGTGTGAGGGCTTGTTGGAAAGCTTCAGGGGCCTAGTTCACAGTAAAAAAAAAAAAAAAAAAAAGCATGTGTTTATCAGCTGTGGTTCAACAGGCACGTGTAATCAAGCGTGCAATATCAACAATAGAACGCAGCAGAGTTGACTGTTAAAGAGATAAATATAGCTGTTCAAAACGGTCAAATATAACATGAATAAGGTCAGACACCTAACTATTTTATTATTTCATTTATCAACTTGTAGAAATGTAGATGGGACAACTTCAAACACACTTTTCCTCACCATATATCCCTATTTATCCAGGACAGTCTAGTTTTGAGCCCTGTATCCTCTGTTTCAACAGATTTATCAAAAATGTCTCCCAGTTTTATACAAGACATGTCTCAGGTGTCCCTATGTTAAAAATCTGATCCCCTCCAACAGGAAATAGAGGCATACAATTTCATTTGTTTAGCTAAAATGAACAAATGACCCTGTTTTTCATTAAAAGAAAGAAAAAGTCTTCTCCACATGATTGTTTGGACTCTTTTTTTGCTCTGTCATTCCACAGCAGGACTACAGGCTAATGTGTTTAGTCAGAAGTCTTGGAAGGTAATGAAGTACAAAAGTAAAAGTACAGTGCTGAAGTAAAATTATTAGGTATCTGTACTTAAGTCATTTTGACAGTAGATACTTTTTACTTTTACTTCACTACATTTCATGTGAGAGCAGATATCTGTACACAGCAAAAAGTAGAGTGTTAAAATTGACTCTCACAAAATCAACGTTAACATTTTCTCAGAATTTATATGAGTCCAACCTGTTCTAGAGTTAATTTAACATTTTTGGAAATGTTAATTAAGTAACACTGGACACTGTTTAACCCCAAAATCCAGAGTTATATGAACATTTTGAGAGTAAACAGATAACACTTTGTAGAGTTATCCTGATTTCACTAAAGAACACACAGAGGTGTTTTATTTTATTTTTACTTTATTTGAGTTAATTTAAGATGAAATTATGTACAAAACTGATTCAAACTGGTCTTCTCTCACAAGAGTTTGAAGTGGTGAATGGGAGGAGCCAAATTAACACTAAGAGAAGTTGAATTAACTCTAGAGAAAGTTGAATTAACCTCAACCACATCAACTCTGACAAAAAAAAGCAAAAATTCAAACCCCCATTTAACTTTCAAATAGTTAAAATAACACTTTTGGTGTTAAAAACAACTCTGAAATATTTTACCCTAAAATTTTAACCCTCCAGTTTTTGCTGTGTACTTTCTTTCTCTCTACATTATTTTAGATCTGAACTGAAAAGTAAAAAGTACTTTTCTTCTGCTGAAATGACTAATACTTATTTTTAGCACATTTCATTTGAGTTGACGTCCCAACTTTCAGCAAACCAAATACATAAATACACAAAAACAGCTAGAAAAATAAAGAAATCAATAGAATCATTTAAAATCAGCTCAGTTCTTTATCAAAATCATGACGTTTGATACTGAAATAGTTCGAAAAACTTCTGCAAAATACTCTTAAGGTACTTTAATACTTTTTCATGTGATGCTTTTACTTTTGCTTTTATAATCTTTTCCCCCTGTATCAAGCAATAAAACTTCATCCACCACTGGGTAGAAGTCAGTTTTTATAGAATGAACTTCAGTATTTCCAGATAAAAAAATAAAATTAAAAAAAAAAATATATATAATTCAAAATAACAATAAATAAATAAATAATATAATAAATAAATAAATAATAATAAATAAATAAATAATATAATCATATAACAAATGATATATAAATAATAATACAATAAATAATAAATACATATAATAAATAATAAATAAATAAATGATATAAAAATAAATATAAAATTCAAAATAAAAATAAAATTAAATTCAAAGTCATACAATATAGTTTAATATTGTATGACTTTGAATTTGCCTCGTAACTTTCTCACCAACACTTGTCCGCTTTCATCTCCTCGCTCGTTTTAACGTTTTCATCAAATCAGAAGCACATGACGTCTGTATTTCACCTCTCATCTTAAACGCCTCATTCTAATCTTCATTTGGGAATGCGCCAGCGGGAGGGGGGGGGGCACATCTGTGGAGCAGCGCTAATTATTACTAAACACTAAGATCGTCTTCCAAGCAACCGTCGCCCCTGGTAATGCTCTTCTCTGCTGTTTTATGACACCGATTGTGTGTTGTTACTGGTGGTGTGGTTAATTTCGAGCCGTTTCTTCAAATAGTTTAAAGTGAACAGAGCTTTTGGGACTTGCAGGTTTGTAAAGGAATGGGGAAAGGTCACTGACTCTTCCATTTATCATAGACATAAAATACACGTTTCAGAAGCTCCATTTGCTACTGGGATGCATTAAAAACAGTGTAATCAAATTGAAATAGACTCGTGGATGAGAATCAAAACAAAAATGTCCGGGATTCGAAAATAGTATCCAGATGACTTTTCTAACTTAATAAGGGTCCTGTACCTGATTTTATTCTATTCTTGAAAGACAAAACAGCAAGACATCATGTATTGCGTGCAGGACAGTAGACGGGGGGAACAAAAGGGTCTAGAGATCCTAGAGATTTAAGGGCCCAGAAATGGATCCTCTTCCTATTAATTTAGACGAAGTTTTAGAACACCCTCATTTTTCCAGTTATTTGTTGCAATTCAAGTCCAGTGAAGAGCTTGAAATGGTACAAAGGTAAGAACTGAACAGACAGAGGTAAAAAAAAAAAAAAAAAAGATAAAAGATACAAAACACAAGTCCAAGCTCTGCCCAAACTACCTCAGGAAAAAAGAACAAGATGGTAAAGCTTGAAAACATGGAGTGTCCAGCACAGTCCCCAGACTTAAACTCCATCGAGCTGGTTTGGGAAGAACTGGACAGAAGAGTGAAGAAACCTACAAGTGTTACACATTTGGGAAGAACTTTCTGAACAATATTTGATTTCTATTGTAGAAAGAATGAGCCACGAGTGTGTTCAGCTGTTATATCTGCCAAAGGTCGACACTTTTATGAATCAAAAGTTTAGAATATGTTTTGGTCAACAAAAACTGGAAAAAGTGTGGTGTTCTAAAACTTTTGACAAGTAGTGTACATTAGAGAAGGACCTTCTTGCCCCCAAATTTCTGTTGTCGGACCTGATCGTATGGTAAAAGCTGATAAATAAGTCTGTAAAATCTCGTCTACTCATTTTACATGACATTTTCTGAGTGAATAACTAATACAGAAGATTCTGACAGGATCATTTATTTTGTTATAAAGAATAATGGGAAACCTGCCTGACACTTCTATCCCAGACACTTGATTCTCTGTTACGATGTGTTTTTAAAAGTGACAGAAGAGCAAATAGTTGGCAAAGAGTTGAGTATAAGAAAAACTGCTTTTGACAGTTGCTTTTGTGTCTGTCAGGTTTAGGCATTAAATCAGCTTTGGGTCATTTTTTTAAAGGGACTGAATTTTGGACATAGGGCTTAATTTCCTAGTGAGCCAGAGTGTTGGAGACGTGTGGAGATACTTTTTAAAATATTCCCTCCAGTCCTTTACATGGACAGTCTGGTGTAATAATAGATTTGCTTCAGGTGTTTTGTGGGTAAGACTGTTTTTAGTGTCAGGATAACTATGGCTATTGATATGCACTAAGTAAATAATTCTGTATTTATATAGCGCTTTTCACAGACATATGTCACAAAGACGCTTTTACAGAGCATTATAGATTCATTATTCTTTCTCTCCACACCCGGTGGTGGTAAGCTACTCTTGTAACCAAAGCTGCCCTGGGACAGACTGATGGAAGCACGGCTGCCATGCCAGTCAGTCCCTCCGACCATCACCATCACTCATGCACAGAACACTTTCATACTAGACTATGTGGGTGAAGTGCCTTGCCTAAGGACACAACAACAGTTTTTGTGACTGGTGTCCCACTGTGGCACCTGATTTTTCCAGAGGTCTCCCATCCAAGTACCAACCAGGCCCTGCTGAGCTTCTGAGATCTGACGGGATCAGGCTTTGAAAAGTCGGTATGGCCAGCCTGGCACCAGCGACCTCTGCAAATACAAGGACTGGATGGAATATTTCAAAAAGTGTCTCCTCACGTCTCCAACACTCTGACTCACTTGGAAATGACGCCCTATGTCCAAAATTAAGAACTGTCCCTTTAAGCAACTAGTTGATATTAGCATTTTTTGTGTATATGCTTGAATCTCTCCCAATAAATACACTACCAGTCAGAGGTTTGGACTCACCCTTTCATTCAACATTTTTTTCAGCATGTTAACAAATTTTCTACATTTGATATACAGAAGATCAAATGTATGAGAAAGAAAGAGAGAGAAAGAGAATAAAAGTTAAATAACTCAACTCCAAGTCATCAAATTACCCAACTTTTGCTTTGTCGAAACATAATTAGTAGAATTATATCTCATATCTATATTTTCTATATTTTCTTCTACTATATAATTCAGTTTATCTTACTTTATATATCAGATGTCTTCTGCTAAAGAAAGTATTAAACATATAGAAGAAAACATTGAATGAGAGGATGAATCCAAACTTTTGTCTGTCTGCCTTTTGTCCGTTTATTCTGCAAATTGGATATTTTCTACTATACCGTACTGTTACCATAGCAATAACTTCTCTTATTATATGGTTGTTATTATTATTATTATTATTATCATATTCAGGCAAACCACTCAGCCACTGTGCTATTAAAAAAAGGAAAAATCTAATAAACATAACCTCTGTTGTACTTATATCACCATAGCAACGTACGTTTCTTAAAAATATTGGTGCGGTACGAGCTGTGTTTGCACTTGTAGGTGACAGTGCTGAAACCCAGGCTTCTTTGTCAGCCACAGTCTGGCCCCAGAGCTGCTCAGGCTCACAGCAAAAAGGAGCCAGTGTTCAACTCAAGAAACTCAGACTTATGTCAACTGTAATCAGATACTGCTCTTTTAATTTGAGAAGGAAAACTAAATATCCTGTCTGAATATTGCAAGCAGCTTAACCTTGTAGTTTAGATCTGCACAACATGTTCTGAAATGTGATTCTATTCACGCATGTGTCACAAACCAGGAAGACGTTTGGAAAGATGCGATGAGAACTTCCGGTGTAGTTCCTGACACTGGACTCATCGATCGACTGTGATAAAACCCATGATGAAACCCATGACCCAAAATGAAGACTGCAGACGTATGTGCTGTTTGGAATCATCTTGAATTTGGCGCCGTCATTTTTTTCTAATCTCATGTACCCAGTGCACTCGGAGTTGTGTGTCAGTGGGGAAATGAAGAAAACTGAGGTATGGTTGTAATTGTTGATTAGCCGAACATAACAGAAGTCTACAATGACATGAAGATGAAGAAAACTGGGGCCATTTTCTCAATTTTTATTGAACAGAGTCCATCGGAAGTTGTAATCGCATCTTTCCAAACATCTTCCTGGTTTGTGACGTAAGCGTGACTACAGTCGCATCACAATGCTTGTCAGGAAATACAATTAGATATTTTCCTCAAAATTGTTTAGTCATCATTAAACTGTTAACCTGGCTAATGTAATGAATAAAATCTTTTCTAAACTGTAGGCCTACCTAAAGCGATCATCCATCCATTTTCTTTCTCTTATCTGGGGCCGGGTCGTGGGGGCAGCAGATAAAGCAGGGACTCCCAGATTTCCTTCACTCCAAACACTTCCTCCAGCTCCTCCGGGGGGACCTCAAGGCCAAGAGACATAGTCCTTCCAGCGTGTCCTGGGTCTTCCCCGGGGCCTCCTCCCGGTGGGACATGCCCAGAACACCTCCCGAGGGAGACACCCAGGAGACATCCAGAACAGATGCCCTCCCTTCAGCTGCTCCTCTCGACGTAGAGGAGCAGCGGTTCTACTCCAAACTCCTCCCATGTGACTGAGATTTTCACCCTATCTCTAAGCAAGCTCCCAGCCACCCTGCAGAGGAAACTCATTTCAACCGCTTGTATCCTTTTGGTCATTACCCAGAGCTCATGACCATAGGTGAGGGGAGGAACATAGACTGACAGTAAATCGCGAGCTTTGCCTTTCAACCCAGCTCCCTCTTCACCACAACGGTTCGATACAGCGACCGCATCACTGCCGACAACTGCAGTGAACAAATCGCTGCACCGATCCTCCTGTCAATCTCACGTTCCATCCTCCCCTCACCCGTGAACAAGACCCCGAGATACTTGAACTCCTCCACTTGAGGCAGAGACTCTCCAGCCACCCAGAAAGGACAAGACACCTTTTTCCGGTCGAGAACCATGGCCTCGGATTAGGAGCTGAAACCCAACTCCTAAAGTGATCAACTAAGCTATGTAAATGAGTTTGTGAACTACATTTGCTTCAATTGAAACTGTTCAGGTAGTCCCTCATTTCGAGATCACTTTCAGTAGTTATAAAGTGCTCTGAGGAAGGGCTGTTTTGTGCTATTTTCTGATCTGTTGTTTCTTTAGCAAAAAAACTCACCTGGTGTTGTGTTTTGTTTCATTCACACAGGTTTCACACACAAACCCTGCATATGAAGGCTGAGTTCTTCTTTCAAACTGAAAACACCTTAATACAAGAAGAGGTCCACTCTGCTGAACAAAAGGTAAAAGCAGCGATTAACTTGAAAATGATCTCTTCATGACATCATAAGGTGGAAGAGAGCATTTTGAGCTGTGCAGATGTTGACAGTGTAATCATAAAGGGTTACTCAAACACGCGTGAATGAAACAAAACTCAACTCCACACATGTTTTTGATGAGGCAACAACAAGAGTTCATTTTGTATTATAGAAAACATTTAAACACATGACTTTTCTTGATAACTCACATAAAAGTATGAGAGCCCAGATACTCCCTTTTTTATTGCTGATACTTTTACGTGATTACCTGTTTCAGTGAAATATCTTGCTGATTTGATTGCGGCGACATGTTGAGAGCTGGAGTTTTATGTCGTGCTCTTCTGGGAAATGAGTTTTAAAGATACACGTCGTACAAATGAACATAATCCTGCCCAGATGCACCGCTCTGAAATTACCCTCACCTGCTCACAGCACTCTGTCCTACTGTGCTACAGACACACAGACACAGAGGGAGAGAGGGAAGGGGAAAGAGGAAGAAGAAAGAAAGGAGGAGAGAGAGGGAGGAATGGGGGTGAGAGTTAGAAGAAAGAGAAAGATGGAGAAAGGGGAGAGAGAAGGTGGGGAGACAGAAGAGAGGAGGAGGGGCAGAAAGAATGAGAGAAAAGACAGGGAGAGAAATGAAAGTGAGAGAGTAGTGCGATAAGGAAGAGAGAGAGAGATATTAGGGAGTAAGGAGAGAGTGAAAGAATGAGAAAGAGAGAGAATAAGAGAGTACTGAGGAGGGAGGAAGAGAGAGAAGAGAGGGAGAAAAATAATGAGAAAAGAAAGTAAGAGAGATGTGCATGAGGGTAGAGAGAAGGGAGGAGGAGAGAAAGAATAAGTGGGGGGGCAGAAAGAATGAGAGACAGAAGAGAGGGAGAGAAATGAAGGAGAGAGAGAGTAGTGAGAGAAGGAAGAGAGAGGAGGAGGAATAAGAATAAATTAGGGTGTAGGGAAAGAGCGAAAGAATGAGAAAGAGAGAATGTGAGAGAATAAGAGAGAGTAATGAGGAGGGAGGAAGAGAGAGAAGAGAGGGAGAAAAAGAATGAGAGAGAAGAAGAAATGGAGAAAAATGAAAGAGAAAGTAAGAGATGTACAAGAGGGTAGAGAGAGGGGGAGAGAAAGAATAAGTGGGGGGGGGGCAGAAAGAATGAGAGAGAGAAGAGAGGGAGAGAAATGAAAGAGAGAGAGTAGAACGAGAGAAGAGGAGGAATAAGTGGAAAAAGAATTCGTTAGAGGGTAGGGAGAGAGTGAAAGAATGACAAAGAGAGAAAGTGAGAGAATAAGAGAGTACTGAGGAGGGAGGAAGAGAGAGAAGAGAGGGAAGAAAAAGAAGAAGAGAGAAGAAGAGAGGGGAGAGATGAAAGAGAGAGAGTAGAGCGAGAAGGAAGAGAGAGAGAGGAGGAGGAATAAGTGGAATAAGAATATTAGAGGGTAGGGAGAGAGCGAAAGAACAGGAAAGAGAGAAAGTGAGAGTAATAAGAGAGAGAGAGAAGAGAGGGAGAAAATGAAAGAGAGAAGAGAGACGCAGAGAGGAGGGGGGAGAGAGGAGGAGAGAAAAAATAAGCGAGGATGGAGGAAGAGCGCAGGAAGAAGGTGGGAGAGAGAGCAAAAAAAATCGAGAGAGAGGAGAAAATGAGAGGGTAAAATGAGAGGGTTGATGTGGTTCTCGTACTTCAGGTCAAGAGTTCAATTCCTTGCTCTGACGAATCTTTGCTGTCCCATGCATTACCTCAGCAATCTGGGTTATTCGGTTGCCATGGTGACGTGTAATGCTCATGGACCGTGGAGAAAAACACATTTAGTTTTGGTATATTCTTGTTAGGGTTAGGGTTAGGGTTAATTATATTATATTGGGAGATTGTAGCCGAGTGGTTTGTACGGAAGCCGAGAGGGGTCACAACAAACGCAAACGCCACAACAAAAAGCCACAGCAAACCAAAAAAAGCCATAACAAACCAAAAAAAGCCACAACCCACCAAAAAAAGCCACAACGGGAATGACCGTGGGACTCTATTTTAATGCAAACGCCGCAACAAATACAAACACCACAACACAAACGCAAATGCCGCAACACATTAAAAAGCCACAACACATTAAAAGCCACAACACATCAACAAGCCACAACACATCAAAAAGCCACAATGGAAGTGACCGCGGGACTCTGTTTTCTGACGGACCGATCAAGCGGCAAGTGAAGAAGAACTACAACGTGAAACGAATAATGATAAAACAATAAATTACTTTTACTTACGTTTCCAACTTCTTCCTTCCTTTACTTTTCACGTTGTAGTTCTTCTTCTTCACTTGCCGCTTGATCGGTCTGTCGGAAAATAGAGTCCCGTGATCACTTCTGTTGTGGCTTTTTAATGTGTTGTGGCTTTTTGATGTGTTGTGGCATTTGCGTTTGTGTTGTGGCTTTTTAATGTGTTGTGGCATTTGCGTTTGTGTTGTGACGTTTGTTTTGTTGCGGCCTTTGTATTAAAATAGAGTCCCGCGGTCATTTCCGTTGTGGCTTTTTGTTGTGTTGTCACATTTGTATTTGTTGCGCCGTTTGCGTTTGTTGTGACCCATCTTGACTTCCGTAGGGTTTGTGTAGGAACCAGTCACTTTAAACTGGACTTAAATTCTGCAGTGATTCATTTTTGGGGATATTTTCTTTGGATATTTTCGGTTAATTGGCTGATTGGACAAGAAAATGGCTCAGTAGGTGGGAAAATAACACATGCACTGCAGCTGTAACCAGTGAGCCACACACACTCTCACACATGACTCATTTATTTGGTAAATGTTCGTTCTTTTGGTATTAAACTGTAAAGTGACAGTTATTTTTGTCAGACACAAGTGTTTGTTGACCTGCTTTACATGTTGACGTGTGTTGCTGGCTGATTACGGCGGCTGCACGACATGAGAAAAAGATGCAATAGTCAATAACTATGTTCAGTATTTTCCTTTCGATTCATTAATTTACTTTTTTGGCACAATGAGTTTTGTTAAATTAAAACAAAATTGCACATTAAACTTAAAGGTACACTGTGTAACTCTCCTGGTGGAGGGTCCATCTCCTGCTTGTTTCCATAGATATGTCATTGCTCTGTCTGGAATGTTCCACAGTGTGACATTAAACAGCTCTACTTAACATTTATTCAATTACAGATGGTTTTATAGCTCAAAAATACCTATAAAAATTGTTACTGTGCGTGGAGTCGCCTCTTCACAGATCTGACCTGTAACTTGGTCTGGTTTGGTCTCCATGAAGATAGAAAGGTTTAATGCCATATTGTGAAACATTCCAGACAAAGCAATAACATCTCTATGGAGAAAATTTTTTTAACAGACCCTCCACCAGAAAAGTTACACAATGCATCTTAAACAGATTAAATAAGGAAAATCGTGGAAAAAATCTGCCTTTTGTCCATTTCACTCAACAAAAATATGCTTTTGAACTTGGTGTTGTTGCAATGTATTTGTTTTCTTGCATCAGTCAAGTGATATTCATATTTTTGCACTACAGTGGAGACTGTAGCTCAGAATGTTTGTCCACTGATGTGCAGGTTGGCAGTTTGAATCCTGCTCATGACATAAACACACTGGTTTAGTAAATCTCGATTTAATATTTGTGGCTTTGAGTATGGATGACCCTGGCATTATTCCAGTACAGATTTTGCCAGGGGTGCTGCAGACATTTTTGGTTGGAGGGGATAAGGGGGTGCTAAGTACTTCAATGGGGGTGCTCACTTAACTTGTATATTTAGATCCTTTTAACACTGGAGCATGACCCCCACAGCCCCTACCACAGGGGTCTCCAACCTTTTTCCTCCAGTGAGCTACCTTGACAAAACAAACACTCCAGAGAGCTACTTATTTTAGTGGTCGCAGGAACTGAAGGATACATAAGAGCCAAGACAAGTACATGGGGTAGAGTTGGATCAAATATAAAATATAAAACATAATTTATTTATGAGTGCACAAAGTCAGGCATCAACATGATAGATTTACAATAATAACAGGTATATAATTCATCAAATTTGAGTTACTCAGGACAATATGTGTAAATCAGAAATCCTTTGGTGAGCTACTTGAAAAAGGGTGGAGAGCTACTGGTAGCTCCTGAGCTAGAGGTTGAGGACCCCTGCCCTAACATGTTTGCTTTCCTGTTTTAAACCAGTTTAAACGGAGTTATCCCCTGTAATGCTTTATAAAATTATTCATATGCAACTATTGTTTTTATTGTCTGTGGTTACGATGTGAACATTTTAGTCCACATTGGTTGTGCTATGAAAATGGGGCAAAAAACTTTGGTGGAGGTATAGGATGTCTTGGCCACTTTAGGCAAGGCTAATGCCCCTCAAGCCCCTTCCCAGGCACCGCCCCTGGATATGGCTGATTTCAGGTTTTTCTGCTTTGCTTGATATTTTATTGCTCTTGTTTGTCTTTTGGCAGTTGGCTGTTGGTCTTCCTGTATCCTTAGATATGTTTTGGTGCATATTCAGGGTGTGTTCTGTCCTTTGGTTTGACTTTTGACTTTGACTCTTTGATATTTGGATAAATGCAGATACAGACATGTTTAATGGATGAACTGTAGAACTTTCTATACAAACAAAGAACATCTTCATGGAGTCGAGCAGAAAAGTTACAAAATGCATGTTTAATTGTGCTAAAGTTTTCTACCATTAGATCCTCCCCAGGCTTCTGACAGTCTGTGCTGAAATGGTGATTTTGAGTGAAAAGTTGCAGAAAAGCTCAGTTCATCTGAGCACAAGGCTGGACTGTGTCAGGAGCCCCTGTGTGGGTGGTCCGCTGTACGACATGAATGAGAACACCTTTTAAAGCACCAGTCCAAACACCAGCTTCTTTATTACACCACTGCTTATAATGAACAGTTATAGGATTATTCACACGTGTCTGTTACACACTTTTATTCATCTTGTTAAAAAAAAAAAAAGGGCTGCAACTCTCAAAATAGCCTTCATGGGGATTTTGAAGTTTTTACAGTGTATATTTTCATGCTTAATTATTGAAGTATGGAATGAATTCTGGGAAATTTTACAATGTTGGGTGAAGTCCAGGCTACTGTTCATTCATCTGTGACATATTGCTATTTTTAAACTCGAGCGCTTGGTTTAATATGGAGAATACGGGTCAATAATATAAAACACACTATGGTCATATATGATTCCATGTGTTTGGTCTTCATGGGGTTTGGCTTCCTGTTATACACGTCAAGAACATTTTACAATAAAGATATAAAGATAAAAGATATAAAATTTTATTTTAAATTGGCAATTGCTATGGTAACAATATGGTTTTCATCCAAGGATGAACCCCCCCCCCCCCCCGGTCCAAAATAAGTGAGAGGTGGTTTCATTTTTCATTTCACAAAATGTACAGTTTGTGTCCATTGTCCTTCTAAGATGATTCTTTTGTGGATAACAGTGATGTAGAAGTTTGTAGCAGATTTCTCTTTGCTTATTGGTGATGAGATATTTGTGAGGTCATGTCCAGACATTTATCAATGGAATATTATTAAGATAACAGCGCATGAGTAGGGCTCTGTTTGGGAGGTGCACTTGTGGTTATAGTCGCTCTTTTTCCACGGCGACTCATTATAAGGCAAGTCTAATTGAAGATGAAGCCAAGTAAGTTCCTTTTGAAAAAGTTGTTCAAAGTTTGGTGCAGCGTCTTCACTCACGGCTGCTCAAGTCGACATCTTCAGGTGCGGCCCTGTCCTGCCGCTTCCTCAGTTTATGCTCCTGGCTCCACTAATGACATCACTCTGTTACAGCCAATGAAACAGCGGCAGGAGTAACCCTGTCGACATATCACTGAATACATCTCAAAACATCTAATAAACAAAATGTGAACTAAAACATGTTCAATTAATACTGTTGAGTTTGGAAAAATAACAGAATAAATTTATATTTTTGTTTATTAAAATAAAACCATCCAAACCTTTGCCCTTGTTTCATCATTCTGAAACCCATGGATGGGAATGACATGTGTTTTAGAAAGCCTTGTATCTGTCTGTAGATTCTTTGTTGGGTGTACTATGTTGTTGTTACATTTCATGCTTTATTAAGCCCAATTAAAGGACTCACATTACGCTATTTTCTGACCTATGTTATAATGTTTCCTCATCAAAAACAGACCTGGAGTTGTGTTTTGTTTCATTCATTCATACATGTTTAACACACAAGCTCTGTATATTTAGACTGAGGTCTTCTCTGAAGCAGAAAGATCTGTTCCAGTGCTCCACTGTATTTTTAAACTCCACACACCTTCACTAGAATCATTTGGATGATTTCAGCCCTAGAATTGCCAAACTCTACTAAAGGTAAAAGGATCTGTTAACATTAAACTGACTGTTCCATGACATTAAATTGTGGAACAGATCATTTTGAACTTTGGAGATGTAGACAGACAGAATAATGCAATGATGTGTTAATGAAACAAAAGTCCAGGTATGTTTTTGAGGAGGTAACAACATTTTAACATGGCTTAAAGCTCACAAGAATACATTTTGTGTAATATAGGACCTTTAAGCTGCAGTTAAAAAGTGGTACAGTTGGAAATGTGACTCAGTGAAGCATAGCGCTCTTTATCGCGTGGATGAGTCGAATCTATTTTCTCTTTTGTCTAAGTATATCTCTGTGGCCGTGTGTCCTGATGTGCCTACATTTCAGTTCCTCACACTCACCACAAAAGTCAATGGGGCACTTTCTATTCTGAAAATGTTCTGAAAAGCTCCAACACAAACAATAAGATGCTTGTAACGTGGATCGTGACAGTCAAGAGTAAACCTCCGTTTTTCTCGTGAGAACACCACATAAAAGGAATCTCTCTATAGACATGAGCTTATCCTGTCTCCTCCTTTCACTCACTCACCTCCCTGTGACCTCCCGCTGCTAGAAAGATAGGCCTACTATACAAACATATGTATGGATACAATACATTTAAATGGCCCATATTACCTTATGTTGTTGCCTCATCACAAACATACCTGTTTTATGTTATTAGTTATGTTAGTTATGTTATTTGGTTCTTTTTCAGACCAAGAGTTTGTTTTCATACGTGACAGTTTGGACTGCTCACTAGCGCTCTTCCTCAGATTGGTCACATGATGTTGCTGTGACATGTCCAGTCAGCTGATTTATACAGGTTTTGGTGCTGTCTTCCTATTGGTGGAGGCAGGACTACAGCTCCATCTGCAGTATCCCAGGTGTGTTAGAGTAAAAAAGCCCCTTCATCATGGTTTATAGTCCCGTGGACATGTTTCTGTATTTCGATTGCCTCTTTAATCCAGCGACGGTGTTTGTTTTCCTCTGTCCCAGTGATGTTTGCTCTGTCCCAATCCATAATGTGGTGCTCTCTTTTACAGTGGTCAGAGATGTCCTGAGGAAGTCAGACTGCAGATGACGCTGTCATCCTCCCTACACCGGTATGAAGACAGCACCAATTCCTGTTTAAATCAACTGACCAGACACGTCACAGCAACATCACGTGACCACTCTGAGGAAGAACGCTAGTGAACAGTCGGAAAAGTGTTGGTCTGAAAAAAGAACCTAATAACATAAATTATCGGAAGACCAATAGACCAAATGTATATATATATATATATATATATATATATATATATATATATATATACACACACACACACACACCAGACACAGGTCATGTCAAAGAGACCTCAGGGCCTTCTTGTTATGAGGTTATACTAACCACTCAGCTTTTGAATCCTTCAATTACTTGATTTTTCCCCCCGTCTTTCACTTTTTCCTGAGTTGAGTCCAAGAAACACAAATTGTTTACATTCTATCTCCACCCTTTGCCACTTTAGAAAGCCTTTCAAACACTTCATGAAGACTTCCAATCCAAGGTGTGGTAGATCACTTATTGCCATTCATCATAATGACAGTGAGTGAGACCAAACACTGAGCACTGTGAACATTGGGAGGGTATCTGGTTTAAACTGTGAGACTTAAACAGAGAGATAAACACAAAGAGTGGATGCAGAGACTGTGTCAAATGATGAGGCTTTCAAACACATCCAGGCCCAGAGCTGCTCATTGATCAGATCCACAGAGCCTTTGTAGTCATGTGGAGATTTACGCTTTTTCTAATTGTGATGGCAGAATTTAAAGTGACGCTACGATCTAACTATGTAAGCAGAGGCATTTGTTTCATATCAGAAAGAACCAGCACTGACTTCTGTTGTTTAGAGAAAAAAATTGTCTGTAAAGTGCCTTGTCTAATAAAATGTGAATTATGTAACTTTTCTTGTGTAGGGTCCGCCACCTTCCTGTTCCTGTGGTAACATCTATAATGTTCCACAGAATGACATTCATTTATCTAGCTCCAGGAATCAAGCATGTGACCTGAAGTTACAGGTTAGATCTGTGGAGAGTCAACACCACTCACAGTAAGAATGCATGTTTTTCAAGGTAATTTTGAGAAGAATGTTTTTTTGGCACTTTTATCTGTTGAAAATTTAATCTCAGCAAAATGCAGTTTTTGATTCAAAACTGATCACTCATCCCCCAAAACCCACTTTTACCATCAAAAAGTTGAAACTCTTGACATGTGTTTTTCTGTGCTCTTTCATCCATTAAACTCTGCAGCCCACCTCAGACGTTTTAGTGTCAGGGACCACAGAGAATCACTGACTTAGTGCAGTCTGACTATGGGGTTCACACTTTACACACATGAATCTGGGGCTGGGAAGTTGTGCTTTTTGTCTAAAATTTGTCTGTATTGTATTATGTAATCTAAAATTACATTACCAATTGCAAAGTAGATTTTGCAGTATTTGATCAAAAATATTTATGCAGAAGAAATCAAACTGTAAGCATCTGAAAATGAATGTGTGTACTCAGAGCTGAGATCTTCTTCCTGTTTGACACGTGTGTGAAATCCTTTTCTGTTTGATGTTTGGTACTCACAAATTTTGATTTGCTGTTTTGTCTTA